>NC_089594.1:47659306-48011628 GCF_019320115.1 Miscanthus floridulus | reverse complement strand
CTATGATATACCATTTTTACCCCTATCATGAACTATGGTCCACTATGCAAGTATATAATCATGTATATGTCTATGCTAGAAATAATATACCTTGCTCTCCTTTGGGAAAATATAAATAACAATACCCTGAATACTTCTAGGTGAAATTCTACAACGATAGCTCTATACATTCGTGGATAGTCTGTAATCTTTAAGGACTATCGTAGTTGGTGTTTCTTGGTGATGTTGCTAAGATTAACTCAATCTTAGTAATGGTGTTAAGAAATACCAACAGGCATTTATAGCGCCACTGCTGGTGATGGACTTAAAATCTCCTCACTTGGTGATTGAGCTAAGAAATGCCAACACATGAGTCTGTAGATAGGCCCAACACAACCACTGCTGATCTGAGTGCATCGGTCTGATGTTAATACCCCTTGGTACATCTAGTATTAGACATGAGTGTGGAGGAAAGGAGATGGCAAGTCTCCTGCTTGCTCAAACTGCCTCAACAATGTAGCCCTGCTAAAGCCAACAGCCGTCCAACCGAAGCGTTCCTCCGGTATAGCTACCAAGTCCATTGGGAAGGTCCCCTCAGATTCAGACTCCTCAACAGGTGTATTGCAAGACATCACCTCCGATAGTTTGTCCTCCCAAAGGTTAGAATCCATGGCGGACTTGCAACACGAAGAAGGAGAAATCCAAGGTTTATGGAAATTGGATCAGAGTAAATGAAAGGAGAACCCTCAAACCATAGTAAGAGATGGACTGCAATTGGAAAGGCTACTTGTTGTACAGTAAGCTGGTAAAATGGAAGGAGTACTTAAACATGTAGTCATGAGGTTAGAATGCCCTTTGGAATCAAATTGAAACTAAAACAGCAAGCACCAGTCTAGGAATGGAGTAACAATGTAGTTTACAGCCTATATATAGGCCCTACCCTACACATGATAGGTATCTATAAGCTTGGATAACCATTGGAATGAGTTAGAGCTAAATTAAATACTGAGCTGGCACTAACAGAGTGTCTGTCATGGTCCACGGACCATCCATCAACACAATTGTAGACAGAAGTGGTTACACCTAAGAACAGTCTATCAACACCAAATTATCGGTGCAGAAAGTGACCAACAAGTAAATATTTATAGTTTTGTTGTACTTTGTGATCGGAGGTGGCCTAGCACTCAATGACATAGGTTTATACTGGTTTAGGCAACATGCCCTACGTCCAGTTTGAGTCAGTCAGTGACTTTATTCCTAAGCCCAGGTGCTCAAAGTTTGTAGTGGGGTTACAAACAAGAAGGAGAAAGATGGGGTGTATGAAAGGTTCGGTAAGAAGGGCCAAGAGCGACAGGAGCTCCGCTATGAGATAAGTGTTCAAGCATGTGCTTGAGGTTCAAACCTGGCGGTTCTATGGTTGTGAACTAGTAAACTTGGTGGATCTAATGAATCTAGATTAATTGAGTCTCTTGGGAGAGAGCGCATCCCCTTTTATAGATGAAGGGGATGGCCTTACAAGTGAGAGGGAGAGAATGCGTATGCTTCTAAACCTTGTTGCCCACATGCGGCAGGTATAGGGTGATGGTAGGCGCCCACAACACTGTTGGATGTCGGATGCACGTGAGAGGCTGCATCGTTTTTGTTCAGGTATGGCAAATGTTGGTACCTACTATACTATTGATGCCTAGAGTCATGTGAGGGGTTTTACCATGTTCACTCGGTATGGTAAATGTTGGCACCCACAACACTGTTGATGCCTAGAGGCATGTGGGGGAGTCTTACCATATGGGAGTTAAGGACACCCATAATACTGTAGGAAAAATGTCAATGCCTACAACACTGTTTGTGCCAGGGTGGTTGCAAAATACTCTTTCTATAGGTGTACAAGGTATGGTCCTAGGTATCATGGTTTGACTTGTGCACCTTGCCTTCCTTTCTCTATTTGTTCCCTGGTCCTTTCCAGGTGGGCATCCCTAGTCAGTCAGTCCTAGTCAGCTCTGGTTGTGCCAGTTGGAGAAGAGCAGTGAGTAGGGCTTTTATGTACCCTGGTCGAAGATGTGGGGTCAGAGTCAAAAGTAGTGTTTTGGCGAGGCCATCTGGTCAGAGAGGCCATCTGGAGGTGGGCTGGAGATCAAAGTGAGTGCTCCGGTCGGAGAGGAGGGTTGGAGTGGGAAAACAGGCGCCATTCCTCCTCAGCCAGGCCTTCTAGTCGGTGATTGGATCGCCATCTTGGCCTGTCGTTCAGATACTTGGGCTAGCCCATGAGTTGCATGTTGTCTGCTTGGGCTGAGCCTTTGTTGGGAAGCCGGTCTGTGAGGGACCCTGGGTTTATGAACCTGACAGGAGCCCCCGAGCCCCCGAGCGATTCGGGTAGAATCTTCTGGGGAATTTTTTTGTCTTGACGGTGGGTGATTTGGGTAGAATTGTCTATGGGGTTTTTCATGTTGCCAGTGGGGGAGGTTTTTTGTTTTGTCAGAGGGTGTGCGCAAGCGCAACCGCGGGTGTAGCCCCTGAGGCCCCTAGGCGATTTGGGCAGAATCATCTAGGGGTGTTTTGTTAGTGTGCATGCATGTGTGTTTTTAGTCGAGATAGAATTGTCAACCAAGGCATCATTATGCGGCCGTGGTGTTTAGTTTTTTAGGGATTGGGTGAGATGGGGCTCGTGGGATCGGGCGAGGCAGTTAGTCTAGGGATCGGACGAGATGGATCTCATGGGTCCTGGCATCAGTGCATGCCATGGGATCAGGCAAGTCGGAGTCATGGATCCTGGCCTTGGTGCTTCCTCTACAGCCGAGGCGGTTAGTTAGTTAGTTTAGGGATCTATTGAGATGGAGCTCGCTTATCCTGACATCGGTGCGCAACATGGAATCAGGCAAGTCATAGTTGTGGATCCTGATGGGGCGAGTTTGGGGTCGCAGACCTAGGTAGTTTTGGAGTGCAGTTGAAGCGTAGCTAGATGGGGCGAGTGAGTTAGGGTCGCAGACCCAGGTAGTTTTGGAGTGCTATCAAAGCATAGCCAGATGAGGCAAGTTCAGGGTCATAGACCTAGGCGTTTGGTGTCTTGAGCCCTCGAGCCCGTTGGGCTTTAGTATGGTTTAGTTGAGTTGTGTGCGTTACCCCATCCTCGATTCCTCATAATCGGAGGGGCTGAGTTGTGTCACTTGTCTCGATCGCTCAGGCTCGAGTAACGTGCTCAGTGACATCGCTAACGGGTATAATCGGGTGAAATTTTGGTCTATCATTCATGATGGGGTTGGCAAAGCCCTCTAGTGACATTCCAAAGATTGACCCAGGTGGTCTAACAGCCTCCCCTCGATGGAGATTTTGTGGGCTTGGTAGAGGCTTAGGATCGAACGAGAAGGTTGAGATGACCCTATCTGTCAGACTATGCGAGGGCCGCATGGGGCTCATCTACATTTTTCTCCCCTAGCTCTATTTGACGTGGGGTGGCCTCATGCCCTTTGTGGGCTGGCCTTTGAACCTTGGTTAGTCATTGCTCATGTCAAGTGAGGCAACTACCGCTTCATGACGCAAAATGGAGCATTGTGATGTGTTTTGCCGCATGTGTGATGCTTAGTTCTCGAGCCCCCGGGCGGTTTAGGGCCTGAATCATCCAGGGGGCACGAGTGTATGGAATGAATGCGCATATGGATGTATGAAATGATATAAAGAAATAGCAAGGGTTGGTAGTGTTACCTTGATGACTCAAGTGATGGGGTTTGAAGAGCTCCAGTCAGAGACGTCTGACCAGGACCCATGCTCGTCGTTCATGACATAGTCGGCATGGCCTACATGGGGCATCCCTGTGCTCCTTACCTATCCCTCAGTGTGTTTTCCTGAGTCATTCAATCGACATTTAGGAAGTCTGATGGTCACTCCTGGCGGAGATCCTATTTTTGGGTTTTTCCAAGTCTCGTCTGGGGAAGCGGAGGGTCGCCTGCATGCGGTGGCACTTTGGTTCTTGTGCCCATCATGCGGTAGTGGTTGGTGTGCGGTAGTGGTGGGCCATACCTAGGCCATGTCCTGTCTGATTAGGAGCCATTCCATCGGTCAGGGCACATCTCATCAGTCAGGGCACATCTCATCTACATTAAATAGGAAAGAGATAGGGTTTTTTGCTTCGCCGTTTTGTCTTTCCCGATCGGCGTGCCCTCCCCTAGCTATTGTACCCTTTTCCTTAAGTAGGAGAAGGGAGAAGGTTTTTGCCCTATTCTTTCACCTATTCCTCATCTGCCGCCTCCTTTCCTTTTCCTTCTTGCCGAGAGTGTTCTTGAGAGCCGCGGTGGTTTCTAGGAAAGAAAAGGGAGAGAAAGAGGGAGAAGAGAAAAACTCACAAATCCTTTTGTGATCTTAGAGCAAAATGTTGGACTGGAGGTGATCCATGGTGAGGGAGTCGGTGTTGAAGGCCTTTGTTGTGAAGGGGTTTCTGTCACCGAAGGAGGTGGCGCACAGGAGGGCTCCTAGGAGGGAAGAGTTTCCGTAACCTTGGCCCGACAAGGTGGTTTACTTTCTCGCCTTCCTTGACCACAGGTTAGGATACCCCGTGCACTGGTTCCTGCATGGACTCCTCAATGAGTGGGGTCTGGAGCTGTAGCACTTCGATCCGATGGGGGTGCTGCACATCGCTGGTTTTGTCACCGTCTATGAGGCCTTCCTTGGGCTAGAGCCGCACGCAGATTTCTTCCAGTGGCTGTTCTCTAGGTGAGCAATGCTGGTGGGGAATCCACCCAAGGTCGCATCGGTGGGGGGGTTTGCCCTGTAGAGGAAAGCGAGCGTGGGAGGCTCATATCCCGCATACATCCCCTATGACTCCAACTAGGGGTGGCATGAGGAGTGGTTTTATATCAAGAATCCAATGGAGGTGTCGTTCCCAGCGTTCACTGATGGGAGGCCGGAGAAGCAAGATAGTTGGTCGTGGTGTTGTGCCCATCGGGAGAAGAAGAAGGTGGAGATCATCAAGGAGGAGCTGCAAAAGCTCATGTGGTGTGGCCTTGATGAGGTGTGGGTGTTCCACACCCTCTACCACTGTCGGGTTGTGCCATTGGCAGAGAGGACATAGCCGATGTGGAAGTACAATGGCCTGATGGACCTAGACCGTGCGTTGCCGAAGGAGCTATCGGACGATGAGGTCTAGAGTCGCCTTGGCCGAGTGCTGTAGCTGAAGCCCAAAGAGAAGGTCGATGGGAAGCCCACGCCTTTCAACTATGCGATCATGTCCAGACTAGTATGCTCCCTTCTATTTAGTCCATGATTCTTCCTCTGCTTTTCTTTTTTTTTATTTTGAGCCACCCATTCCATAGGGGCTACACCTTCCCAAGGGACCGAAGGGTGTGGCCTGGTAGGCCACCTAGAAGGAGGCAGCGAATGCCAAGAAGAAGAAGAGAACCAAGGAGGTTCGGTAGAAGCAAGAGAAGGAGCTAGAGATCGCCCGGCGTGTGAAGGCCCGAGAACATAGGAGCGATGTCAAGTCGAAGCTTGAGTCAGAGGATCCCACACATGTGGATGACATGGTCTTCTCTAAGGATGAGGAAAGTCGGGAGGTCGTTGTGACCTCAGCGGAGCGTCGTGACCCTACGACGATGTTCGCTGGTGATGAGCAGGAGGCGGAGAGGCGCATGGTGGTTCCCATGCTGAGGAAGCATGTGGCAAGTGCGGATGCCATCGACGAATGGGAGGCAAAGCAGATGTAGTCACTGCGCCCCTCGGTGGCATCGTGGGTCTTGTCCCCGCCTACCATGGATGCGGCCGAGCAGGTCGGGCGGTATAAGGAGCGGACTAGCACCTGTGCATTGTCGAGACTGGCACCAGTGCGCTACTCACAGCTAGAGGATGCCCCGCCTACTGCCCCAGTCGGGGAGTCCCAAGCCAAGGGTCATGGTGACCCGTAGGCCAGGCAAGAGCCAGTTGGGATGACTTCGCCCCCGGCTAAATTGGGAGGCATGGGTCACAGCCTGGGAGCGATCCTTGCCCTATAGGCCTATCGTCATTGGGTCTTGCCTTCAAAGTCATGCCGCTTACCTCCTGATATGTTTTTCTCTGTTTCTTTTTGATCTTTTGCTGTTGAGTCTTTTTGGAGTGTGACTTACCTGCACTTTTTTGTAGTGGCCGGGCGATGATGGGGTTGAGCATTGCCCCAACTCCCATGCAGGAGACTTGGAGGCCCACCCTGCTATGTGCCATGGTGAGCGGTGGGGGGAATAGGGTGGCGGCGGTGAACCCTTCCCTTCCAGGGGTGGTACCCCCCTGGGTCGATAGCTGGTACAGTGGCAGCGGCGTCGTCGGCATTGGAGGTGATCCTGGTGCTGATGGTGGAGGTTGCATCAAAGGTAACTCTCGCAGCCCCTCCTCCACCAGCTATGGTGGAAGAGGAGAGGGAGATCGAGCTCCCTACCTTGCCGGGTGGAGGGCTACATGGCTCACCCTCTCCATTGGAGCCAAAGGCGCTTGGGAGAGACATGGCTAGGACATAGTCAGAATGCCTGGCGGTGGCCCACGCAACTAAGGTGGTGGATATCCCATCCGACGATGAGGCTGATGACATGTTAGAGCTGTCGGTGTCATTGCAGGAGCTGCCGGTGGTTCAGTCGGAGGCTAGGCCCTCTGGTGGGCTACCGGATGGTGACCTAGAGTGGCCCTACCCTGAGGACCCAGCACAGGTGTGGTTCATCCTTTGGGATTCCTAGGAGTGTTAGCTTTGGGACATCCTTGGGGGGAAAGGACTTGCCACGGTGTCCAAACTCACCAACATGTCCGTGAAACTTGAGGATGCCTAGGAGCGAGTTAAGTCCGCTCAACAGTTAGTCTAGGTCGACTTGTAGCATGCCATAGAGGTGAGTTTCCTATATTTGTTTTTGATCTCTGAATCTCTTGTTGGTTGCCTTAGCATGCTTGCTTTTTGTAGGGTTTGAGGGAGATGTCATCCCGCAAGTCTCGCTTCCTCTGGATGGAGCATGCCTGGGTGGCTGAGCTTGAGCATCAGTTAGAGTTCGCCCGCCGTGAGTCCTAGGACCGGGCAGCCGAGGTGACTATGGTGCGAGTGGAGGAGCAGCATGTAGCAGAGTAGGCGACCGCTGCCGAGCAGGGTCTTGAGGCGGCGAAGGCCCACCAGGCGAAGACCGAGGTGGGGCTGTGGAAATCCCTAGCAGACACCAAGGCAGCGCTCCAATAATCCTTGGAGGCCCTTGAGTCAGAGCAGAGCGCCTTGGTATCTGAGCAGAACACCCTATAGTTTGTGCGAAGGGCCCTAGAGTTGGAGCGTAAGGCCCGGTCGAAGGTAGACCAGGAAGTGCTCGTGCTTCGGGGCTAGGTGATTGGGATGGAGGAGGTGAGCACCCAGCTACATGAGCAGGTGGCTCGACAGGAAGAGGAATTCTCCACCCTTGAGAACTTCCATGTCGATACGTACCTTTTCTATTTTTCATCATGTTGGTTTCATCCTTTAGCCTATTTTTGAGCTTGTCGCCCTTCTTTAAGAGCTGGGTGGAAAGGTGAAGTCGTTGGAGCGAGACATGGAGATGGTCAAGGCAACTTTTAGCCAAAATGCAGAGGAGTTGGCCAAGTCCCTTGAAGAGCGACGTGCTCTTGAGGGGGAACTTGACTAGATCCGTAATGTTGCCTAGCTCGTCATCTCAAAGGTCTTTGGGTCGGCGCCAAGTACTAGCGCGCCCAGCTGGCGGAGGTCCCGGATGCGGTCTAGGACCTTATCACAAGTGGTCTATTCTATGGAGCATTGGGGATGTTGACCTTGGTGGCAATGTACCACCCCAACCTAGACTTCACCACTATCTGCAGCAGGTACGCTGACGGCTTGAGCAAGGAGGACATCCAAATACTTGAGGAGAGCTTGCTGCCGCACATAAGGTTGGTGGCAGAGCAAGTCTCTGCGTAGTGGGTGATGGACGTCTGCCATGAAGACATGGCTAGAAGCGTGCATCGGGAGGACATTGCCTAGCACAAAGACTGGGTCAGAGGTGGACATCGCCTCGGCTTCAACCAAGACAAATGTCGTCCTGCCAAGGAGTGAGCAGCCCGAGCCTTTGCCGGTCGCACCAGTAGTAGATGCCGCCGAGCCGCCCCAATAGCTTGTAAAGTATAAGTAGTTTAGTAAACATAAAAGTTTAAGTTCATGGGGGAGCCTCTGTGTAAACGTTCTTGTGTACTTAATGACTACAATCGGTTTTGTTTTTGTGATGGAGTCACTCCATTTGGGGAAGCTTGTCCCTTTCGTTCCTTAGTTTTCCCTTAGCATAATTTTGTTTTTTATTCTTTCTTTCTTGTACTTGCCCATTTCTCCCATAGGCTACAACCTTGGGAGCCCAGGGCATGGCCCGTGAGGCTCAACTGCTCATAACCATAGGTAAAGGCAGGGTGCGATTGTTCGGAATGTTTTAAAGCAAAGCTACATAAGGCAAATTGAAGGAACGAACTACCCTTTTCTTCGAGTAGGAAGGAGTTTCACCATATGATAGTAAAAAAGAGAGGTAGTAGTGCACCCTCATGGAGCCCCCGAGCGACCCAGGCCAAAAAGTGTTCAGGTCGGGGTGCTCTTATGGGAGCAAACGCTAAGTAAACAATGGTAAGACTGAATTTTAGGGGAAGAAAAATGATATAGTTGCACCAAGCGTTCAGTGAGAATGTCATCGTTGTCGTCCTTCAGTTGGTAGGCGTCCAGTTGAATCATTTCATCCTTTAATCGTCTGGATCCTTGTCCGCTATGCCCCCTTTCTTGGCCGCTGCTTCTTCACCTTTTTCTTCCTTTGGTCCACCGGCCTATCGTAGAAGGCGCTTGAGGAGCTCACAATTCTTGTAGAGGTGTTTGACGGGGTTGGCGTGGTTGGTGCATGGGCTCTCCATGAGCTTGTGGAAGTGGCCCAGAGGGTCCTGCTGGGGCTGCTTGCCCATGTGATCAATCGTGCAACCAACACGGAGTTGGTCAGTTGGCGGTGATCTTTTCTATTCTTTTCCCCTTCTGCATGGAGGGGCCCTCGTCCTAATCCTAGCGCTTGGCCTTGCCTTTGCCTCAACCTCTATTGGAGTGTGATGTTCGCTAGAGGTGTTGGACAAAGGTTCATGGTCTTAGGCCATCAGGGCTAGGACTCTGGTCACTGCTGTGTGTGTCTCAGCTTGGCCCGAGTCACACATATATAGGCGGTCGGTGTGGAGCGGTTGTCAAGTCAAGACGAGGCACCAATGTGGCCTCTTGTGCCATGGTGGTTGTAGTGCTGAGCGAGTGGAGCGACTCATCTACCGCATCCCCATTCCCCTAGTCAGGAGTGAGGCCGCTAGTTGGTGTCATGATACGGAGCTCTCCGCTTGTTAAACAGTGGCGGTCTCCACTAGTGCCCAGAGGTTCCGGTGGATCGCCTGTTCTTGAGGGTCATTTGGCTCATGTAGGCCACGCAGAAGCATTGCCACAGCCATGATGTTTTGATTGGCCTGAGTGAACCATGGGGATTATTCCCCCTGTCTATGGTGTTGCGCTGGACCCAACTGGTGTGACCCTAGGTGTTGCTCATTAGTCTATGAGCATGGGGCACAGTGTGGTGCACCGAGCAGCTGGCGTAGTCGGTGGTTGGTGCAGCCACTATTGTCGTGGTTGCTCGCCATGCTCCCGTGTGAGCTTGGGGGTCTCCGCACGATGGTCTAGAGGGGCATGAGTCTATAAGGACTCCATTACCAGTAGTGGCTATCCTAGAGCATTGTCCATAGCATAATCCCAGGATGGACGGTGGCTAGGCACCACGTCGCCGATGCTAGATCCGTCACTCTCAACATCGTCATCCATGAGGTCAAGGAAACAAGTGGGAGCATAGCTTGTCATCCCCACAAATTTGGACATGAGAGGGGGTGGCGCCGGCATCCTTTGGAGCCCCCAGGCATACATGTTCATGGGAGACGCGAGGTCATAGGGGAACCGATCGTATGGCAGTCGTGGCGGGGACAACATGGTCCCTTCGGGTAATCGGTGAAAGATAGAGAATAGCAAGTAAATAACAGCATGTACATTACTCACAGCGGGGTTTGAGCAGAGAGTTTGCTTGGAATGAAGCGCAGATGCCTCATTGTTGAAGTCATCATGCGTCCTGGAGCTGATGGAGGGCGCCCCTCCGACGGGCACCGGAATGAGTGCCTCTTCACAGAGGTGTAGTATGCCGAGCCAGTCGGCGATGAAGTCCAAGCTTCCAAGGAGAAAGGCCTAGGATGGCTCAAAGATAGGTTGAACCCACATCCCAATAGGTGGGAGTGTGGGAAACTCTAGTGAGCCGAAGCGAATCATATCACCTAAGCCCGCCATGGCAAAGGTGGTGGAAAAGTGGGCCATCCGATGTCCAAAAAGTGTTGAATGTACAACATCTTCCCCATGGATGGTGCCAACTGTCAGTGCAGAAAGTGACCAACAAGTAAATATTTATAGTTTTGCTGTACGTTGTGATCAGAGGTGGCCTAGAACTCAATGACACAGGGTTTGTACTGGTTCAGGCAACGTGCCCTACATTTAGTTTGAGTCGGTCGGTGACTTTATTCCTAGGCCTAGGTGCTCAAAGTTTGAAGTGGGTCTACAAATGAGAAGGAGAAAGATGGGGTGTACGAGAGGTCCGGTCGGACTCTGGTCGGAAGGGCTGAGAGCGACAAGAGCTCTGCTATGAGCTAAGTGTTCAAGCATGTGCTTGAGGTTCGAACCTGGCAGTTCTATGGTTGTGAACTAGTGAACTTGGTCTATCTAATGAATCTAGATTAACTGAGTCTCGTGGGAGAGAGTGCATCCCTTTTATATATGAAGGGGATGGCCTTACAAGTGAGAGGGAGAGAATACATATGCTTCTAAACCTTGTTGCCCAACCAGCAGGTACAGGATGATGGTAGGCGCCCACAACACTGTAGGATGTCGGATGCACGTGAGAGGCTACGTTGTTTTGTTTGGGTATGGTAGATATCGGTACCTGTTATACTATTGATGCCTAGAGGCATGTGAAGGGTTTTACCATGTTCACTTAGTATTGTAAATGTCGGCACCTGCAACACTATTGATGCCTAGAGGCATGTGGGGGAGCCTTACCATATGGGAGTTAATTGCGCCCACAATACTATAGGGAAAATGTTGGCGCCTACAACACTATTTGGGCTAGGGCGGTTGCAGAGTACTATTTCTACAGGTGTATAAGGTATGGTCCCTAGTATCATGGTTTGACTTGTGTGCCTTGCCTTGCTTTCTCTGTTCATTCCCTAGTCCTTTCTAGGTGGGTGTCCCTAGTCAGTCGACCCAGTCAGCTCTGGTTGCACCAGTCAGAGAAGAGTGGTGAGTAGGGCTTTTGCGTACCTCAGTCGGAGACATGGGGTTGGAGTCAGAAGTAGTGTTTCGACCAAGCCTTTTGGTCAGAGAGGCCATCTAGAGGTGAGTTGAAGATCAAAGTGAGCGCTCCGGTCAGAGAGGAGGGCCAAAGTTGGAAAACAGGCGTTGTTCCTCCTTGGCCAGGCCTTTTGGTCGGTGATTGGATCGCCCTCCTGGCCTGTCGTTTCGATACATGGGCTGGCCCATGAGTTGTGCGTTGTCTGCTTGGGCCAAGCCTTTGTTGGGAAGCTAGTCTGTGAGGGGCTCTAGGTTTATGAACCTGACAAGAATATTCCACCAAGACCCATGGACCATCTGATGGATTATAGGCCAGCAACAATAAGCCAGACGGAGAAGAAGACAACGGAAACTTACGATGTCTTATGAGAACATTCCACCAATTCATCAGGCGAGTACAAAGTGAAGAGGAACAAACCCAGTAGCAGAGCAACCACAACATCCATGGACCATCCACCACTATCATAGACAATACAATCTCAATAGGCGACAACACATACCTCAACCTTTAGCATTCAGCCAATCAAGCAGTGCAACTATGTTCAAATCAAGGCCAAAATGCTCCTATGCATGCTCTAATGAATCTTTGAGATGGTTTGACCCCAACCCTAACTGAGCAGCAAGTTAAAGAAACCCTAATCTAGAATGGATTGAGTAAAGCAAAAGGGTGAGAGAATCAAGGAGATTACCTATCACTCATGATGGAAGCGCACATGGAAGCCTTTGAGCAGCCCAAATCCATAACACCCTAGGTGTTAAGCATAAATTTTGCATTGGTATTGCATGAGCAAAAACATCATTGATCATTTATGAGCATGAGCATCTCAAAATTTATCTCTATGCTTGCTTATATCACATGTGTTTGTTACTAAATGTTTTACATATGCTAGGATTTATATGTGACCAATGTATAAAATGTTTGTGGGAACTTAGGAGTACCTTAAACATGTTTAAAATGTCACATGGAACAACTTTGGTATTCATGACTTGGACCCATTTGGCCTCTAAGTCATGGTTATAGTGTAGGCTTTCATTTTCAAGTTGTATGATTGACCTAAGTTGAACTATACTCTAGAGACTTTGCATGGTAGTGCACCCTTAAGTAAAGTAGTAGTACTTGACTTGAGTAACAACTTTATTTTTGGGTCAAGACCTAATTCACTTCTTAGCATGCTCAAAAATAGTCTACAAGTAGTAATAGAATTACTGTTTTTGACTTTGAAAAAAAATTCTAAGTCTTAATGCTGTTTACAGTTTCAATGTACCTATGTTTGACACATTGTAGTTTGTAAACTAGGCCGATCTAGACTAAACTCATTTA
This sequence comes from Miscanthus floridulus, assembly GCF_019320115.1. Lineage (NCBI taxonomy): Eukaryota > Viridiplantae > Streptophyta > Magnoliopsida > Poales > Poaceae > Miscanthus > Miscanthus floridulus. The sequence continues at coordinate 47,998,981 of NC_089594.1, read as the reverse complement.
ATGAAAGTTGTAGATCTCATGTAGCTTTACAATTCTTGTTAAAGAAGTTTTTGTAAAGGACAAACGGTTTAGGAGTAACGATCACATGAAATCGCTCTATCAATCATGTTCATTAGGGCCTGATGTCATTTCGACGCCGGTGTCAGTGGCCAACCGGGGGCAGGCCAAGTGCACTGCATGGTGGCTGAATGTTGGTACCGGCCTAGTCGGTCAGGCTAGCATGGAGGGATAAGTCACATGCCTATGTTGCTCGCTCCATTTTGCTCTCGTACCTTGCTCTCTCTCGCCCACGCCAGAGCAAAACAGAGCACCATGCCGCCACGCCATCGCCATCGCTCCGCTATGCCTGCTTGCCACCATCATTGCACCACCACCCAATCTAGCTCACCAGTAGTTCTGCCATCGTCACCTCTTCCACCCTGACCCACTAGCCCCTTTTGTCATGCTAGGGTAAAAGCGCATTTCGTATCGCTGTCGCCACAATTTTGTCGAAGCACTGCCACGCGCTCGGCTCATCGTGGCCATTCCATTCCACCGCACCTCTTGTCCTCCTCTTCTTCGGTCTATAGCCACTTGTGGTCCTTATGCTTAGGTAGGAATTAGGTTAGATGCTACTACATGGTTGAGCGAGAACACACCGCCGCTCCCACCGTGGCCGCCATGGCCATGAGCTTGAGCTCACCACAGCCAGCCGTCTTGGGGTCACTCTAGTCCCAGCTCTTAGTCATCTCAGCATGGCCTTGTGACCTTGATCTAGTAGGCTAGATGGAGACTTCTGTCTCACCACTGGCTAGCCAGAATAGAGATCCCCGCCACAGTGCACCGTGCGCCACGGCATGGCCATGCACGCGGCCAAGCTTTTCCACTACATCGCCATGGCCTAATCCTCATTGTTGTGCTGCGCTAGGTCACTAGGAAGGAGTAGCCATCCTCATCGATACATGCCATGGTCAAAGATGGCTAGCATGCCACTACACAGCTCCACCGTGCCACCATCGCTGTCGATGAGCCATCTCCGATGAACCCTAGGTCACGTAGTCACCACCTATCGACGTGGCTTGATGAGAGGAACATGTTGGTGTCACTGTCGTCGCCGGTGATCTCACCCCTAGCGAGATAGGGCTGGCTAGAGCACCTCCTCTGCTCTAGAGTCACTGACGTGTGGGTCCTACTGACCAGCGGGCCCCATCTGTCAGTCTATGTATTATTTGATTTTTTTATTTATTTTCATAGATTTGAATGCATGATTCAAAAATTCATATCTAGAGCTAGGAGTGTCCAAATGGGGTGAACCAAATTTTGTTGGATTCGTCATGATGTGTAGTATTTGACAAAAATATGAAATGCACTGTTTCTAGTATTTTCTGGAGAATTAAATGGAGCTAAATAAGTGCTTTTAAATTGTTTGCAATCTTGTAAAATACATAACTTGAGCTAGGGAAGTGATAGAATTGTGATTCCAATTTTGGTGATCTTGTGTTGGTATGCTCTAGCTAGGAAAAATAATAAACTTGCAATAGACTTGATTGGAGTAGGTCTTTCTATTTATCTTTTAATAAATAGTATTTTCTAAGGAAATTCATAAGGATAAAAATAAGTAACATATTGCCATGCAATTTTTTGTACAGTGTTAATGGGTTTTAGGGAAGCTAAGAAAAATATGTAATCTATTGCTTGACACTTTTCAATAGACTAAACAGCTTTTGCTAAAGTAAACCTTAGCAACTTGTCATTTTTGAATAGAGGGCTATACTTATCCAATTGGCATGAAATTTGCACATTAGACTTTTGGGGTCATATCTATGCTACTGTAATTTTCTTAGAAATTATGGAATACTAGAAATATTTATCTCATAAATCACCTTTTTACCTAAAGAAATTAATAAAGGTACCTAAATACATTAGTTTGGCATACACATAATGTTTTCTATGACCCTTGTGATGCATATGCTCTGCTGATAATGGTAGTTGTGCATGAAGTTGATTGGTTATAAGTAGCTACTTAATTATTGCTTTATAATTCCACTAGATGGTTGTAGGAGTAGTTTCTGTTGTATTGATAAATTCATGATGGTAATTACATTTTCTGTGAAACTTGTTATTAACAAAGTTGTAGATAACTTCCTGATATTAGTTGTGTCAAATTTTCATGGTAATAGGATAAATGGTTTGGGAGTTATAGCTATTAGAATTCTGCTGTCAGAATTTGCTTGTCTACTGGACAGATCTGGTTGATTGAATTGTTTAACCTAGATAGCTATTAAATCATCTTGTGATGACTAAATAAAAGTTGTAGGAAATTTTGTGAACTTTCTAGAAAGTACTAGACTATAGCAATTGGTTAAGGAAAACTCCAGTTATGATCTAAACTTGTAGCTGCTGTGTTGTGATCAAGAAATGGACTTAGTGTGGATTCTTGAAAATTTCTAGAGAAGAGATATGCACCTACTCAGTAAATACGAACTCAACTTGGTTATCATCTATGTAACTTGATATAATCATTAGCATAGAATCATGCACATTCTCATGTCATATCATTCACAATTCTTTGTATGCATCCATGATACTTACTTTATGCATATGCATGCAATAGGTGCAGCGGAAGAAATCACATTGGTGGAACTCAAAGCCGATCCACAAGATGAGAACCAGGAAGCTCAGCACCAAGAAGCTCTAAGTAAAGGCAAGCCTGAAGTTGATCATCTCCAAGAGTGCCCTGACCACCAACTGGCCATGTTTGTGAAAGGCAAGCCCTAGAGCATTCTAAGTTTCCCCTATTTTACAAAATATTACTTGAGTCCTTTATGTTTGATGCATTAGTTGATAAGAGTTGATTGGAACCACTTGCTGCATATACTTTCCTTGTCCAAAAATATCTATCTCGAATCCTATGTAGGTCTAGGATCGACCTTTATGCTTAGCGAGGCTTAGACCGGTAGAAGTCGGGTGATTTCCTATCACCTATGGGCTATAGGTGGTGACTTGATCATGGTTGGCTATATTGTGCTATCGTGGAACATAACCTGGTGATGTTGAATAATGGGAGACCAGGTGGAATCTTATATGTTAGGTGTGGTGACTTATAGTGATTCCATCTATGTCATTTAAGGATCGGCCGTTGGAGGCCCTCTTGTCATGTTGAACGCATGCCTCTCACATAGTTGGCCGGATAAGTCATTCCGACTGCAAAGCCAAGTAGCTCAAGTTAGGCCAGGGACACAAGTAGTTAAAGTGCGCACCTTGGAGGCAGTAAGGATGTGTGGAGAGCCAATGGCGTGAGTCCAAGAGCTGGTTCAAGTCCTGAGCCTCCTAGCAGATTGGTAGTATCTTTGAGGGTGTGACACTGGTCTTACCCACGATTTGGACCTGAGTTGTACCAAAGGTGACCCAATGTGACCCTAATGGAGTAAGTATGGGTGTATGTTAGGAATAATTCCCCAGCTAGGTAGGAATCGATTTGAAACACTGTCTCTCCCGGATAGTGAGAACTTTACATGAGCCCCCTTCATCGTAGTAATTGATGAAAGTGTTGATTATGTGGGTTATGAAAATGCTCAACTTGATATGGTTACTATTGTGATGATTTAATGGTACACCACATGTCTAGCATTAGATAGATGATAATCTAGAATGGAATAGGAATAATAAACTTGTGATTCAAAACTTACAAGATACTAGATAAATATTGGCTTGTAGGCAAAGGATGTCAACTAGCTCCGCTTATAAGCCTTGCATGATCCTTGGTGTCTCTTATTTTTGGTTTATGATGAGTAAGTCTAGCTGAATACCTTCTCATACTCAAGGTTTATTTCCCTATTGTTGCTTATAACATTATGTACCATGGCTACTATAAGCATTGCTTTGCTCCTGTAGTGGATGAGGAATAGGACCATGGGCATGGTCATTCTATCTATCATATCACCCTTGTACTTTTGTTGGAGATTACTGTGAAAACTAGCTATGTATCTAAACTACTATTGATGTCATTCAGAACTATGTTGCTTCCACTACTATTAAACTGATGTTGTAATAACTAGGTTGGAACTCCGATGGATGACAAACTATTTGTGAACTTGTTGTAACATGTGGCTTGTATGTTGAATCATGTATGATCTTGGCTTGTATGTTGGTTGATTCATGATCCTTTGTGATACTCGACGGACTACTAGATTTATATGGGCTCAAGTGTGATGGTTTGACTGCCTCGGTGGTTGCTATTGTACTTGTGCTCTTATAAATTAGATGGTTCTATTGTAGTTGGCATCGGAGTAGGATTCAACACTAAACTTGTCACATGTGTAATTAAAACAAAGGTTTTTGTTTTATAAACTTAATTTCTATAACTATAGTAATAAGTTTAGAGTGTTCAAGATTGAACTTAAAACTATAGTGTGCCAGTGGTCATCTCCTTTATGCCCAGTTAGGGACTATTAGGTGGTTATTTAAGTACTAACATAGGTGGTTTTACTTTTGTCGTCCATACGGCATGCTATTGTATGGGTTCCACTCACTTGAGTGGTAATGTATGGATCGAATGCCTCTACACCAGGTAAGAAGGTAAGTTGATGAGTGGCATGACCGCACAAAGTGAGCGTGCGATCAGGGAGAGCTAGCTATCATACTGTTGTATATGCATGCTTGCATGTGTGTATGGTGCGTATTTAATTGTGGGTAGTGTAATTGATCATCAGGTAGCTTTGCTATAGAAGTATATATATGGGATATATATATATAGAAGTATTTAGTTTACTGCTTTTATATATATCTTGCTATCCTTGATATTCAACTTAGAGCCTAGATTTACCTTTCTGTACATATTACTATTGGGTTGGGCTAAAATGAATCTTCTGCAGCTACACTAACAACGAAATGTGTAGTTCGTTTAGTTACAATTATATTGAGAGAATGTATGTATGACACCGTGTATGTCATTAGGATTTATTTTTTCTCTAAGTTTGGGAGGACGTATGGAACGAGCATACATCATGATACATCATTCATTCATATCATTGCATTGTTCCTCCCCCTTGCAAGATCTTATTGTTAAGTAACTCTTTTCCATAATCATGTTTGTCTCACTAAATTGTAACATTTGCTATAGATGGCAGCTCCAAGAGCAACTGTTGCAAGCGACACCTTTTTGGCACTATTTGGGACTCCCACTTTACTGTGGAGGGTACTGCACTCTATCGGGTATGCTGAACTGCCTCGCTATTTTTGGAGTGAAGTGGTAACTGAGGGATAATGGTGGTACGACGTGTGGGTCACTATCATTGCCTGTCTGGACAACCCTTAGTGGCAAGGATGGAGTATCAAGTCAGTTGGATAGACCCCTTGGGAGGGTGCCCAAGTGGTTGCTTTTGAAGTTCTTAGCAAAATCTGTTAGGAATTCGGTGATGAGCTTATCATTAGGCCTGTTGGATCTTTCCCTTAAGTGGATGCATCACAAACTGCTTGGACCCAGCTAGGCAGTAATGCTTTCGTAAGAGACCGAGATGAAAGAGCAGGAAGTAGTAATGCTGTCATGAGTGCCATGTATGCAGTTATGAGGATGTTTTACTCTCATCGGGATAGCTACACCAGTTGTATGCAAGAGCTCCATAGAGCATAGGCTACATAGCGTAGGATGCAAGGATGTGTGCATAGGCACTGAAGGGCAGTTAGAGCAACTCAGCATGAGATAGGTTATATGACAGCCTTGGAAGCTCATCGAGGGTAGTTTGTCCATGCTGTTGCTAAAAGAGATGCAGCTAGGGCTGAGTTACAGGATGTCCATGTTGAGAGGGACAAGGTCATTTGCCTTGCTGAGACTAGGGAGGCAGCTAGGATCAGGGCTATGTTCCAAGCTACTAGGCAGGCAATAGAGTTTGATCATAGAGAGGAGGAACTCATATGCCAGATTGAGGAGCAACAGCTAGATGTGCATTGTCTCAATAACATGGTGAACCCAATTCTTACTCTAGCTCTAGTGGTGGCAAGAACCCAATACTGCCCACCTACTCCAAAATACTGGCCACCTCAGAAGAAGGTCTAGCCAAGCCAAGCAAATAAACGGTATCGTCAGGCATACTCTATTGCTCTACCGCCTAAGGGTGGTGTAGGACAAGGCAACTCGAAGGCTCCGCCTAACAATCAACCATGTTTTAATTGTAACAAGACTAGTCATTGGGCGAGGGAGTGCCCTTACCCCAAGAAGAACAATCAAAAGCCAACAACTACAAATGCATTCCCGGGGTATGTGCATTACACCACCATGGAAGAGATTAACTCTGGCGAGGTTGTCACAGCTGGTATGTTTCTTATGAACCATTACCCTACAGTTGTTCTAATTGATTCTAGGGCTTCACATTCATTCATGAGTCCAACATTTGCATCCAATTATGATCAGAAAATATTTGTAGTACACAAAGGTGGTTATTGTATAAGTGCAGCTGAGAATAACATTTCTACCAATCAGATAGTTAAAGATGTACTTATCCAAATAAGTGAATGAGAGTATACTACAAATTTAGTGATGATTACCGGGATTGGGTATAGATGTGATCTTGGGTATGAATTGGATGAAGAACCATGGTGTCCTCATCGATACATCGACTAGAACCATTAAGTTGAGAGACCCTAGGAATAGCGATGCTTTTCTAGTACCTCTTTCTAGGGAGTTTGATCTCCAAAATGTGGCCAATGCTATCTAGCCTATGGCCCTTGCTGATATTCCTATAGTATGTGAATTTCTAGATGTCTTTCCTGATGAATTGCTTGGGTTACCACCCTACAGGGATATAGAGTTCAAGATTGAGTTAATAACGGGTACAACACCCATCTCCCGAAGACCCTACAGGGATATGTTATTACTATCAAGAACAAATATCCTTTGCCTTGCATTGATATCTTATTTGATCAATTGGCAAAAGCAAAAGTGTTCTCTAAGATTGATTTGAGATCAGGTTATCACCAAATCAAGATCAGGCCTGAGGACATACCTAAGATGACTTTTTCCACTAGGTATGGCCTTTATGAGTATTTAGTCATGTCCTTTGGGTTGACCAATCCTCCTGCCTATTTCATGTATTTAATGAACTCGGTATTCATGCTTGAGCTTCATAAGTTTGTGGTCGTGTTTATCGATGATATCTTGATCTATTCCGAGAATGTATAAGATCACGCAGAGCACTTGAGATTAGTGTTGTCTAGGTTGAGAGAGCATAAGTTATATGCTAAATTTAGTAAATGTGAATTCTGGTTAAGGAAAGTACCTTTCCTAGGCCATGTTTTATCCAAAGATGGAATCTTAGTGGACCCATCCAAGGTGCAAGAGGTTCTTGATTGGAAAGCCCCAACCTCCATTCATGAGGTTTAGAGTTTTCTTGGCTTAGCAGGATATTACCATCGATTTATTCTAGATTTCTCCAAAATTGCCAAGCCCATGACTAGGTTGCTTCAGAAGGATGAGAAATTTGTATGGACACCAAAGTGTGAGGCAACTTTTCACACTTTATGAACATTGCTAACTACTGCTCCTGTTTTAGCATAGCCAGACATTGAGAAACCTTTTGATGTGTTTTGCGGCGCATTGGGTACTGGTTTAGGGTGTGTTCTAATGTACAAAGGCTGAATCATTGCTTATGCCTCACGGCAACTGAGAAAGCATGAAGTCAATTATCCAACCAATGATTTAGAATTAGCAGCAGTTGTCCATGCTCTTAAAATTTGGAGACATTACCTGCTTGGTAATGTTTGCCATATCTACACCGATCACAAGAGCCTCAAGTACATTTTCAACCAACCTGAATTGAACATGAGGCAAAGAATAAGGTTGGAATTGATCAAGGATTACAACCTAGAAGTACATTATCATCTGGGAAAAGCCAATGTGGTTGCAGATGTAACAGAACCAACCAATTATACGAAATTAAGTAAGAAAATCATCCGTCAGAGCAGACGATTTAGCAAACTTAAGCCCGTATAACCCGGTAGTCCATGAAATCACGAAGGATTTCAAACCATCTTCCATTCTAGCCAAGATCGTAATAAGTTTAGCGGTAACCATCACATATTACATAAAAGTTCACAGCCTCAGATACATCAGAGTTTCAACATAGTTATTACAAACCAGTTCGAATAAAAGTAGCGGAAGTCATTTGTTCAAACCACACACACACTCACACGGAGTTTAAATATAGTGCCAGCGAATGATCATCTCCAACAAAAGCATCTGATGAGACATAAGGAATGACCATGCCCATGGTCCTAAGCATCACCCAACGCAGGATAAAGGTAGTTGATACAGTAGCCGTAATACATCTGCCCATCTGCAATAAGTGGGAATAAAACCCTGAGTACGAGAAGGTACTCAGCTAGACTTATCCGACATAACCAAAAATAAATGACACCAAGGATTATGAAGGGCTTTATAGTAGGGTAGCTGACTCAATTGCACAAAGAAGCATTTTTAGCATTGCAAGAACCTTTCTAAAAGCATTATTGCCAAGTTAATTATTATTAACCCATCAACTAGATTTGCACCTATACTAGAGTAAACATGTGATTAAGCAGATAATGATAACCAATGATCATAAAACAACTTTCATACTGTCATATTCATTATAACTGTCCAAGTGTTCCATAACAATTACTACGATGAAGTAACTCAAGTCAAGTGCTCACTATCCAGGAGCAATGGCGATTTGAATTGATTCCTAACCAGCTAGTGATTTATTCCTTACACAAACCTCACTCACCCGCTAAAGTGAGATATTGATCACCGAGTCAACTTTCCAGGAATCTCGAGTTTGCCAGGAACCACATGTACCCGAGGGCCGACCGACTGCACTTTGGTCTTATCATCCCGCCCCCATGTCCTACCACACCTGCTCTGGCACAGTGCGTTGCGGGCAATCTACTCGGCCCAAAAAATCTCTCAGCTTCACGGTCGGAAGGTACTTTATCCGGCCAGCTAAATGTAAGGCATGTGTTCAACATGACTCGAGGCCCAACAACGGTCAGTCCTTAATCGACACGGACAGAAAACACTACAGTCCGAAACTCTGCAAGTCTCCGTCCGGTCTCAATTTCATTTAACACTTAGTTATACCATGACTTCATAGTCATTCAAGCAGATCTAGGTAACCACCTATAGCTCGCAGGTGATAGGAAATCACCCGACTTCTACCGGTCTAAGCCAGCTAAGCAATGACTCGACTGCGGATACCAGGATAACAAGGATATAGTATAACAAAGGTAAACAAGGTATAATGCAGCAACGGTTGCAAACAACTCCTGAACGTAATGCATCAATTAAGTAAAGCATTTAATTAAATAATTGCAAACCAGGAGAAAATGCTCCGGGGCTTGCCTCTCTCGAAGGAGCTCGGACGGTGATCGGGGCACTCTGGAAGTTCCTCAACGTCCTCCTCGTCGGCTTCTGGCACTTCCTGTGGCTGCACCTCGAGCTGCTCCTCGAGCTCCTCGGGTATGACGACTGGGTTCTCGGTTTGCGATCCTGTATGATGCAATGCGCGTAAGTGATTATGCAAACGGTGCATCGAATGAGATGAATGCAATGGATATGTTTAAATGCAAGGTAGTCAACATCATCCAAGAAACTATACTACAAGCACATGTCATCTACTGCATTCTCTTCTACTACTAATATGTTAAGCCAACATATCTTATGAAATGCCTCAAAGATACACCAAAGCTATTATTATTAACTAACCTTGTATTAAAGAGGATTATTTTATTTCCTTTTTAATTAGGGCTACAATAGAAATCTATATTTCTGGTGCTTATAAAAATCTAAGAAAATTATAGTAGCATGGTACTACTCTAATTAGCCTACCATCAGATTTTCATGGTGTTTGAATGAGTGAATTAGTCTACACAAAAATCACAAACTATGGCATGATTTTGTACATAAAAATACTTTGAACTGTGAAAAGTGTCAAACAACAGAATTAATATTTTTCCTAGGTTCTTCATAGCATACAATGACTGTACAAAAATTATCACATGCATGTTTTATACAAAATTTGTTCTCTAGCAAAAATAACAAAAATCAACCATTAAAGGTACTTGAACTACACCTAAAACTTTTCCCACAGCACATGCATGAAACATATTTTTCCTAGGAAGTACATGACATAAGAAGATTATCAAACTTGAATTCATATTTTTCTGAAGTCTATAGATTTTTCTACACATTTTTCAAGTTGTCAGCAATATACATGATTAAATAAAATCCTACAGAATAGTATCCCAAAAATGACATGCAATAATTTTCCCAAGTAGATCTGATGCTAAGGAACCTAGCAAAATTTGTTTCAACAAATTTGGATCAAATTTGAGCACCCAAACATTTTTCAAACCATTTCAGATTTCAATTAATAAAGAATAAATGAAAACAAATCATTTAAACAATGCTGGGCCGGCCCGCGGGAAACAGCTGGCCCATGGCCACATCTGGCCCGCGTGGTCCGAGCGAAAAGGGAGCGCGGCGGCCTGGCAGGGCCTCGGCCCACGGCCGCTTTCGGCCTGGCCGGCCTGGCTGGCTGAGGCAGAGTGCCTCGCCGGTGTGCGCGCTGGCGCAGCGGCGTGGCTCGGCCAGCGGCCGGCGGCCATCTCCAGCCACAGCAGGGCGAGCTGGTGAGTGCATGGGCTGTGCGAGGAGAAGGCGAGTGTGGTAGGGTAGCTAGGCGAGGCTGGAGAGGAGAAGGAAGACGGCTTCCATGGTGGCCGAGCACGGCGGCGCCATGGCTGTCGGTGGCGAGACGCGGGGAGGCTCGACCTGTGCTCGGAAGGCGGCGTAAGCTCGAGCGTGACTTGAAGGAAGGCGAGGCGGAGTTGCAAGCACGAGGAATCGGGGAATGGCGCGGTGGTGCAGGAGCTCGACGCCGGCGGAGCGCGTCGGCGAGCTCGGCAGCACGGGCGCGCACTGCTACTATTGCTGCGCTTGAGGGAGCGGGAGTGCGAAAGGAGGTGCGCAGCAAGGGCAGCAGATGTAGGCGGGCACGTGGGAGCGGGTTCAGGCCGCGGCTACCGCGTGGCGTGAGTCGCCAGCACAAGGCAGCCACGTGGCGGGCGTCGCCTGACGCGGTCGGGAGCTTGGCGCGGCGAACGGCGCGGCGCGCGGAGAAGGAGCCAGCGTGCGAGGCTGGGCTGGGCCGAGGCGAGGTGGGCTAGCGCGGGAGGCGCGCTGCTGTGGGCGGCTTTGCTGGCGCGCTGGGCTGGCTTCGGCAGGCGGGACAGAAGCGAGCCGGCGGCCCGCGAAGAAGAAAGATACTTTTCCAAATAAAATTTTTTAAGGAATTTTTAAATGCCATCTTTCAAAATATTATTTTGAGCAAGAAAATGACCTCTTTTGAAAATGTACCAAAAATAAAAGTTGCTTAGAATTTAATTCTCTACAACTTTGCTTTTATGACCAAAGCCAAATTCTTTCTAGATTTTGAATTGTAACATCAAAGTCCATGTTTAGCTCAAAACCCTAATTTTTGGAATTTATTTTTGAAGCCAAATTTTGAATTAATTTGAATACAAACATTGCTCCAAAAGTTGAACTAAACATTGCTAGATGATTTACAATAGTAGCCAAACATGTTTTACTAACCTAGCAAGAAAAATTTAGGGCAAAACAATTCTTAAACAGGTGTATGCAGCATTCAGGTTTCACGCATGTTTCAGATGTTTCAAAGCAATGTTTCAATTGTTATTCACATGATTAAGCATGTATGATTTGGATGCTTGATGATGCATGATATGCGTGATTTGCAGTGCCTAAATGCAGGCAGAACACTAGGGTGTTACAGCCCTCCCCCCTTATAAAAATATCGTCCCGAGATTTGGGTTACGAACCATTTGTTATAAAAATCTTCATAAGCTTTTTGTAGATACTCTCCTGTTTCCCAAGTTGCATCTCCCTCATCATGATGATCCCACTGTATCTTGTATGTTTTCACCACACTATTCTGAGTAGCACGTTCCTTCATGTCTAACACTCAGACTGGTTGCTCATGATACACCAAATCTGATTTGAGTTGAATACCTTGAGGTTCTATTCTTTCCTCCGAAACACGCAAACATTTCTTGAGATGTGATACATGGAAAACTGGGAAAATTGTACTCATTGTCTCAGGTAACTCTAACTTGTAGGCTACCAGACCTCTTCGTTCCAAGATCTTGTATGGTCCTACGAATCTCGCGGCAAGCTTTCTTCGGATTCCAAACCTTTTCTTCTTCATTGGCGTGACTTTCAGATAAACATAGTCACCAACTTCAAACATAAGGGGTCTCCTTCTTCTGTCTGCATAGCTTTTCTGACGTGATTGATCCGCTTTCATATTCTGCTGAATAATATAAACTTTCTTCTCAGCTTCTTCTACAAAGTCAATGCCATAATACCTTCTATCACCAGGCTCGACCCAATTCAATGGTGTTCTACATTTTCTGCCATATAAAGCTTCGAATGGGGCCATCTTGATGCTTTCTTGATAACTATTATTATAAGAGAACTCAGCTAATGGTAACCATGACTCCCATGATCCCTTGGAAGACAATACACAGGCTCTTAACATATCCTCCAAAACAGCATTTACTCGTTTAGTCTGACCATCTGTCTGAGAATGATAAGCGGTACTGCGAATCAAACTAGTTCCTAAGCCTTTGTGTAAATGTTCCCAAAAGTGAGCCATGAACTATGAGCCTCTATCAGACACTATGGTCTTTGGTATACCATGCAACCTCACAATTTCTGTGATATACTTCTCGGCATATTGAGGTGGTCGATAATCTGTTTTGACAGGCAAGAAATGAGCGGTCTTGGTAAGATGATCCACAATTACCCAAATCGAATCATGGCCTTTTGGGGTAGTGGGCAAACCCGTGATAAAATCCATACTGATATCATCCCACTTCCAACTAGGGACTGATAAGGGTTGCAACATACCGGCAGGTTTCATGTGAATGGCTTTCACTCGACAACATGTGTCACATCTGACAACATAAGCTATAATTTCTTTCTTCATTTTGGTCCACCAATAGCGAGATCTTAATTCTTGATACATCTTACTACTTCCGGGATGGATAGATAGCTTAGAAAGGTGAGCTTCATCCATGAGTTTATTCCTAAGCTCTCGATCCTTGGGAACCACAAGACGATTGTCAAACCACAACATGCCCTGTTCATCCACTTTAAAGTGTTGAGACGGCTTTTCTTTTATTTTCTCTTTGATGTGGAATATCCCCTTGTCAGTTTTCTAGCCTTCTATTATCTTACTTTCCAAATAGCAACTAATCTGAATACTATGTAACACAGCAGGATGCATTAGATCGAACCCATCTTCAAGTAATGGCTACACATTTAAATAATGTGACTTTCTGCTCAAAGCATCTGCCACTACATTGGCTTTACCAGGATGATATTGCACATTCAAGTTGTAATCCTTTATCAATTCCAACCATCTGCGCTATCTCATGTTTAGCTCTGGTCGGGTAAAGATATACTTAAGACTCTTGTGATCCGTGAAAATATTACACACATTACCAAGTAGATAATGTCTCCAAATTTTTAGGGCGTGCACAACTGCAGCAAGTTCAAGATCATGTGTTGGATAGTTGACCTCGTGCTTCCTCAATTGACGTGATGCATAAGCAATGACTCTCCTTTCTTGCATAAGAACGCAACCTAATCCAGTCTTTGATGCATCGCAAAACACATCAAATGGTTTCTCGATATTTGGTTGTGCTAGAACAGGAGCAGTGGTCAACAGTTTCCGCAAAGTGTGGAAAGCTGCTTCACACTCCTCTGTCCACACAAACTTGTGATCCTTTTGTAGGAGGCTTGTCATCGGTTTGGCGATCTTCGAGAAATCTAGTATAAAGCGACGGTAATAACCCGCTAGTCCTAAGAAACTTCTTATCTCAGGAACTGTGGTCGGTGCTTTCCAATTCATAACTTCTTGCACCTTACTTGGATCGACTGAAACTCCATTCTCTGACAGAATGTGACCAAGGAAAGGAACTTCCTTCAACCAGAATTCGCATTTGCTAAACTTAGCATATAATTGATGATCTCTAAGTCTGGTCAAGACAGTTCTCAAATGCTCTTCATGATCTTTCTTGTTCTCGGAGTACACCAGAATGTCATCGATGAATACTACCACAAATTTATCCAATTCTGGCATGAAAACTATATTCATCAAAAACATAAAGTATGCAGGAGCATTTGTCAAGCCAAAAGACATAACAAGATACTCATACAACCCGTATCTGGTGGAAAATGCAGTTTTCGGTATATCCTGTGGCCTAATCTTAATCTGATGATAACCGGATCTCAAATCTATTTTTGAGAACACCTTGGCCTTGGATAATTGGTCAAACAGAACATCAATATGTGGCAAGGGATATTTATTCTTAATGGTCACAGCATTGAGTGGCCTATAATCTACGCACATTCTCAATGTGCCCTCTTTCTTCTTTTTCACAAACAAAGCGGGACATCCCCATTCAGACTTGCTTGGCCAAATAAACCCCTTTTTTAATAATTCTTCTAATTGCTTCTTCAGCTCAGCTAACTCATCTGGAGGCATCCGATAGGGCCTCCTTGAAATCGGAGCTGTTCCGGGGACTAGCTCAATTCCAAACTCAATCTCCCTATTGGGTGGAAGACCAGGTAGCTCATCCGGGAATACATCCGAGAATTCACACACTACCAGAATCTGATGAATAGGAATGACTGCCGTAGCACAGGTAACACTTATCAGGTCTATTCTCTGAGACAATGGTACATGGAAAGTACCCTCACCTAGGGGATCCTTAAGGGTAAGTACTCGACTTCCAGTATCTATGACTGCTCCCCAATCATTCATCCAATTCATCCCTATAATGACATCCAAGACTAACCCAGGCATAACTATCAAGTTCACTCGGAACTTCCTGCTACCTAATTCAAGGGTTGCCCCTCGAACCATCCGGTTGGTCAAAACATCAGCCCCTGCTAAGCTTATATGATACCCATAACCCAATTCTGTGCATAGTTGTCCATGTTTCTGTGCAAATGCTTGACTCATAAAAGAATGCGATGATCCAGAATCAAATAGAACAACTATAGGGTTTTCATTGACAGGAAACTTACCAGCAGTGACGGGCTCTCCCTCAGGAATTTCATCCACTGTTGTACTATGCACTCTAGCATTATAAGTCTGCTGCTTCTTCTTGGGCGGGTACGGACAAAACCTCGAGAAATGGCCGGGTTGATCGCAGTTATAGCAGGGTCCTCTCACTGTCCCGGCAGATCCCACAGCTCCCTTGGAACTGCCTTGTACCGCAGTTGTGGCTGCTTTGTTGGGCTGTACTGCCATCTTGTACGGCTTCTGAGGTCCATGGAAATTCTGACTTCTCGGCTGAGGTGGCTGAAACCTAGCGCCAGGTGCCGATGGGAGATAAGGAGGACGACCTCCCATAGGTGCTCTAGCTTGAGACGGACCACCTTCAAAGGCTCTCTTGCGTGTCTTGGCTACGGTGCTAGCGTTGTTATTCTTCTCCTGCTTCAGACAGTCGCTGATGAAGTCATTGAATCTGACACGGTTGTTAGTACCAACATGCTTCATCATTTTTGGATTGAGACCCCTCTTAAAACTGGCTATCCTTTTAGCATCTGTGTCAACCATGTCAGGAGCATAGCGACACAAGTTGTTGAAGGCATGCAGGTATTGCGTCACGGTTTAGGTGCCCTAGTTCAACGCCAGAAACTCTCCCAACTTCATCTCGGTCAACCCTAGTGGAATATAGGCTCCACGGAAGGCCTCAGCAAACTCTCTCCAAGAAATCTGAGCATTTGGAGGGAAGGTTGCAATTGAAGTGCAGCATACTCCGTTTTTAGAACCTCCGTCATCCTCAACACACGGAATTTATCTTCCATCATGTTGATCCATTCCTTAGCATCGAGTGGCTCTGTTGCTTCCTTGAATACTGGCGGCCTGGTGTCCATGAAATCTTTGAAGCTGCTATATTGGTTCACTCCCATGCCACCACCTTGATTGTTACCACGTTGAATGTTGTTGGCGATGGTTCGAAGAAGATCCTCCATGTTCTTCTGGGATTGTTCCGTGTTGCGCTGACTCTCGAGCAGCTGTGCGAGAAACATCTTAGGGGTAAACAGGGGAGGAGGTGGCAAATGCGGTTCGTGGGGAGGTTCATTGCCATCGCCGTGGTTTCCACCACCACCACCACCACCGGTCCCCGCACAGTTAGCACCAGGCTCAGCGGCCTCATACGTGGTTCGGCGAGTGTTTGTCATCTGCATATTTCAGCAATAAGTAATGATTGAGTGAAGCTGTAATAATTGCGAGTGAAGGAAAATTTATGCCGTACTGAATTTACTGGAGAGAATAAACTCATACAATAAAACAGAGGCACAACAATCGCATCCCAATTAAAACAACAGCACTTAATCGAATTACTTCAACGGCAAACATCGCGTCCATACAATCACATTGCCAGCATACATACACTAGGACTTTTTATGTGTTCAGATATCGCATTCGAAAATCAAGTTCCAACCACACGCCAAGTCTCATACGTTCGAAGCAACATACGATAGATTACATGCCAACAAAAGAAATGTCATCGCGACAAGACCTAGATACTAGCGCAAGGCAACTAGCCTACTCCTCGGGGCCATCATCGGGATCGAAGACGTCACTATCGCCCCCAGGTGAAACTGCAGGCTCGTCCTCGTTGTTGTTGTCAACGTCCATGCCAGCGGTGTCTGGTGGAGCATATGGGCCAACCCCATTGTAGAGCGCGTGAAACTCCTCATGCAGGTAGCCGTTGTATTCCTCTAGCTCATCGACCCTCTGCAGCAGAAGGTTTCTTGCGTTCTAGGCTTCATTCCTTTCTTGAACCAGCTGTCCAATTATGCAGTCTGCATTGTTGTTGGCTTGAGTCAACGTATGCACTTGCTGCATAGCTCTATCACCTCTCTCAACCGCCTGATCTCGCTGTAAGTTCATATCAGCCAACTGCTCCTGCAAGCTAGCTATAGCACATGCCTGTCTCTTCTTCTGCTTCTTCCCTTTTAGCTTATCCTCACTACGCAAACCAGTCAAAGTCCAGTAGGTACTCTCGAGACCCTCATACGCTCTGATGGCGGCGAACATAGCACTCATTGCCTGGTTGTTGCTAGCCTGTCCTTCAGCTGGACCTCTGACCAATGCACTTCCTTGAGGATGAACCCAAATGGCATCACGAGGATCATCCCTAGGAAAAGTACCAGCTAGAGCTGCAGCAAGCTCACTGGGAAATCTGCTCATAATGTCCCTGATGACACGAAAGGCTGCTCCCTCTGCACCCTCAGCTAGAGTGTGACCCTCAAACTCCAAATGCCAACCATCCCAATCTAGAGCATCACCGAGAGCAGGAACCGTGATCTCCACTACTGTGAGTCCATCCTCTGCTAACTGGCTCTCGTTCCAAGAGTACACCGGCTCTTAACCCTCTGGGTACCCCACATCATGGAGAACCCTCCAAAGCAGAGTTGGCATGCCAAACTCGCTCAAGAAGGTGTCCGTGGTGCGGTGCTCCCTCAGGGCCAACGGACATCGAGGTGCTCTTCCGCCGGTGGACTTATGGGCGGTCTGCTTCGTGCGGGCCATCTGTAGCAAAAGTTCTTTCATTACCTCAAGGAAACATATTTTAGGTGATACAACTTTTATCAAAAGGAGATAACCAATTTTTATAAGGGGAGGAATGCCTGACATGAATGAAATGCATAAGTAACATGATGTATGTACGTGTCGTATGTTCTCACAAACTTAGGAAATAAATAATTTCTAACGACGAATTCGGTGGCATACAACGATCTCTCAATACGTAGCTAATACGTTCTACACGATAGCATTGTTATGTACCTACAGAAGATTCATTTCAGCCCAAATTTCCAATGAATGCATAAAAGCAGTAAAGTTTTATCTACACGCTCTACACGAATCTCCAGATACGTGTACAATGGTAGTAACTACCCAAACCATCATCCTACTGATGGCATCGCCTCAACAGACGGAAGACCCATACATGAGATACCTTTGTAAAACATGCGTAGAACATGTAATTACTCCAGTATCATATAAGCATTCACCCTAGATCAGCGGTGTATCCGATCATGCTCTCACAACTCACACTTACTGACGCGTAGAGGCAAATGATCCATTCATTACCACTCAAACAAGTGCCACTCATACAATAGCACACCATATGAGCGACGAAAGAGAAATATGATGTAAGAGCCCCAAGTCAGTACTTAATTAAGCCACCTAAAGTCCTTAACTGGGCATAAAGGATATGATCACTGGCACACTTTATAGTTTTAAAATCACGTTTTCCAAATGCCTTTTTGTTTTAAATACACTTGTGAACAGTAACACGCTAAACCATGCTCTGATACCTAGCTGTAACAGAACTGACCAATTATACGAAATTAAGTAAGAAAATCATCCGTCAGAGCAGATGATTATAGCAAACTTAAGCCCGTATAACCCGGTAGTCCGTGAAATCATGAAGGATTTCAAACCATCTTCCATTCCAACCAAGATCATAATAAGTTTAGCAGGTAACCATCATATATTACATAAAAGTTCATAGCCTCAGATACATTAGAGTTTCAACATAGTTATTACAAACCAGTTCGAATAAAAGTAGCAGGAAGTCATTTATTCAAACCACACACACACTCACGCGGAGTTTAAATATAGTGCCAGCGAATGATCATCTCCAACAAAAGCATCAGATGAGACATAAGGAATGACCATGCCCATGGTCCTAAGCATCACCCAACGCAGGATAAAGGCAGTTGATACAGTAGCCATAATACATCTGCCCATCTGCAACAAGTGGGAATAAAACTCTGAGTACGAGAAGGTACTCAGCTAGACTTACCCGACATAACCAAAAATAAATGACACCAAGGATTATGAAGGGCTTTATAGTAGGGTAGCTGACTCAATTACGCAAAGAAGCATTTTTAGCATTGCAAGAACCTTTCTAAAAGCATTATTGCCAAGTTAATTATTATTAACCCGTCAACTAGATTTGCACCTATACTAGAGTAAACATGTGATTAAGCAGATAATGATAACCAATGATCATAAAACAACTTTCATACTGTCATATTCATTATAACTGTCCAAGTGTTCCATAACAATTACTACGATGAAGTAACTCAAGTCAAGTGCTCACTATCCAGGAGCGATGGCGATTCGAATCGATTCCTAACCAGCTGGTGATTTATTCCTTACACAAACCTCACTCACCCGCTAAAGTGAGATATTGATCACCGAGTCAACTTTCCTAGGAATCTCGAGTTTGCTAGGAACCACATGTACCCGGGGGCCGACCGACTGCACTTTGGTCTTATCATCCCGCCCCTGTGTCCTACCACATCTGCTCTGGCACAGTGCGTTGCGGGCAATCTACTCGGCCCAAAAAATCTCCCAGCTTCGTGGTCGGAAGGTACTTTATCCAGCCAGCTAAATGTAAGGCATGTGTTCAACATGACTCGAGGCCCAACAATGGTCGGTCCTTAATCGACACGGACGGAAAACACTACAGTCCGAAACTCTGCAAGTCTCTGTCCGGTCTCAATTTCATTTAACACTTAGTTATACCATGACTTCATAGTCATTCAAGCAGATCCAGGTAACCACCTATAGCTCGCAGGTGATAGGAAATCACCCGACTTCTACCGGTCTAAGCCAGCTAAGCAATGACTCGACTGCGGATGCCAGGATAACAAGGATATAGTATAACAAAGGTAAACAAGGTATAATGCAGCAATGGTTGCAAACAACTCCTAAATGTAATGCATCAATTAAGTAAAGCATTTAATTAAATAATTGCAAACCAGGGAGAAAATGCTCCGGGGCTTGCCTCTCTCGAAGGAGCTCGGACGGTGATCGGGGCACTCCGGAAGTTCCTCAACGTCCTCCTTGTCGGCTTCTGGCACTTCCTGTGGCTGCACCTCGAGCTGCTCCTCGGGCTCCTCGGGTATGACGACTGGGTTCTCAGTTTGCGATCCTGTATGATGCAATGCGCGTAAGTGATTATGCAAACGGTGCATCGAATGAGATGAATGCAATGGATATGTTTAAATGCAAGGTAGTCAACATCATCCAAGAAACTATACTACAAGCACATGTCATCTACTGCATTCTCTTCTACTACTAATATGTTAAGCCAACATATCTTATGAAATGCCTCAAAGATACACCAAAGCTATTATTATTAACTAACCTTGTATTAAAGAGGATTATTTTATTTCCTTTTTAATTAGGGCTACAACGGAAATCTATATTTTGGTGCTTATAAAAATCTGAGAAAATTATAGTAGCATGGTACTACTCTAATTAGCCTACCATCAGATTTTCATGGTGTTTGAATGAGTGAATTAGTCTACACAAAAATCACAAACTATGGCATGATTTTGTACATAAAAATACTTCGAACTGTGAAAAGTGTCAAACAATAGAATTAATATTTTTCCTAGGTTCTTCATAGCATACAATGACTGTACAAAAATTATCACATGCATGTTTTATACAAAATTTGTTCTCTAGCAAAAATAACAAAAATCAGCCATTAAAGGTACTTGAACTACACCTAAAACTTTTCCCATAGCACATGCATGAAACATATTTTTCCTAGGAAGCACATGACATAAGAAGATTATCAAACTTTTCCTAGGAAGCACTTGAATTCCTAGGAGCAGCGGTGGCCTGGTAGGGCCTCGGCCCACGGCCGCTTTCGGCCTGGCCGGCCTGGCTGGCTGAGGCAGAGTGCCTCACCGGTGTGCGCACTGGCGCGGCGACGCAGCTTGGCCAACGGCCGGCGGCCATCTCTAGCCATGGCAGGGTGAGCTGGCGAGTGCACGGGCTGTGCGAGGAGAAGGCGAGTGCGGTAGGGTAGCTAGGCGAGGCTGGAGAGGAGAAGGAAGATGGCTTCCATGGCGGCCGAGCACGGCGGCGCCATGGCTGTCGGTGGCGAGACGTGGGGAGGCTCGACCTGTGCTCGGAAGGCGGCGTAAGCTCAAGCGCGACTTGAAGGAAGGCGAGGCGGAGTTGCAGGCGCGAGGAATCGGGGAATGGCACGTGGTGGTGCAGGGAGCTCGACACTGGCGGAGCGCGTCGGCGAGCTCGGCAGCATGGGCGCGCGCTGCTGCTGTTGCTGCACTTGAGGGAGCGGGAGTGCGAAAGGAGGTGCGCAGTGAGGGCAGCAGATGTAGGTGGGCGCATGGGAGTGGGTTCAGGCCGCGGCTGCCGCGTGGCGTGAGTCGCCAGCACAAGGCGGCCACGCGGCGGGCGTCGCCTGACGCGGTCGGGAGCGTGGCACGGCGAACGGCGCGGCGCGCGGAGAAGGAGCCAGCGCGCGAGGCTGGGCTAGGCCGAGGCGAGGTGCGCTAGCGCGGGAGGCACGCTGCTATGGGCGGCTTTGCTGGCACGCTGGGCTAGCTTCAGCAGGCGGGCCAGAAGCGAGGCGGCGGCCCACGAAGAAGAAAGATACTTTTCCAAATAAAATTTTTCAAGGAATTTTTAAATGTCATCTTTCAAATATTATTTTGAGCAAGAAAATGACCTCTTTTGAAAATGTATCAAAAATGAAAGTTGCTTAGAATTTAATTCTCTACAACTTTGCTTTTATGACCAAAGCCAAATTCTTTCTAGATTTTGAATTGTAACATCAAAGTCCATGTTTAGCTCAAAACCCTAATTTTTGGAATTTATTTTTGAAGCCAAATTTTGAATTAATTTGAATACAAACATTGCTCCAAAAATTGAACTAAACATTGCTAGATGATTTACAATAGTAGCCAAACATGTTTTACTAACCTAGCAAGAAAAATTTAGGGCAAAACAATTCTTAAACAGGTGTATGCAGCATTCAGGTTTCACGCATGTTTCAGATGTTTCAAAGCAATGTTTCAATTGTTATTCACATGATTAAGCATGTATGATTTGGATGCTTGACTGATGCATGATATGCATGATTTGCAGTGCCTAAATGCAGGTAGAACACCAGGGTGTTACAGCAGATGCCTTAAGCCGGAAGTATCCATGTAATCCCTTGTTGGAATATGGTTTTAACTTATTGCATCTGGTAGTCTTACACAATATCACTGTTAGTTGCTCTCTTGAGTCTAAACTCATTGAGCTCCAAAAGATCGATGAGGGCATATTCCATATCAAAAGAAAGATGAAAGAGGAATAAACCAAACATTTTTGGCTAGATGTGAGGGGTGTGTTGTGGTTTAAGGATCGGCTTGTTGTGCCGAAAGATAGAGAATTGAGAAACCAAATTCTAGAAGAAGCACACTCTTCTAATTTGTCCATTCACCCAGGTAGCAGTAAAATGTACCAAGATCTAAAAACATGCTTCTAGTGAACAAAAATGAAGAAAGAAATTGTAGTATTTATTGCTAGATGCGATAATTGCTGTCGGGTCAAGGCCATCCATTTGAAGCCACTGCCTATCCCAAGTTGTAAATGGGATGACATCAGTATGGATTTTATAGTTGGGCATCCAACCACTGAAAAGGGTCATGATTCCATATGGGTAATTGTTGACCGCTTGACTAAATCTACACATTTCATCCCAATTAAGGAATGATATCGACCCCATCAGTACACAGAGTTGTACATTGCCCAAATCGTATGATTACATGGTGTGCCTAAAAGATTGTGTCAGATTGAGGACCATAGTTTGTTAATCATTTTTGGAACATCTGCATAAGCAGCTAGGTACCCAATTGATCTATAGCTCTGCTTACCACCCTTAGACAGCTAGTCAGACTGAGTGAGTGAATTAGATTCTGGAGGATATGTTGAGAGCTTAGTGTGATTTCTTCTATGGGTTCATGGGAGAAATGGCTACCTTTGCCCAAATTCTCCTGACAACAATAGCTATCAAGAAAGCACTAAGATGGCTCCTTTTGAAGCTTTGTATGGTCAAAAGTGTAGGACTCCTCTAAATTGGATTAAGCCTGGTGAATGAAGGTATTATGGGATTAACTCTGTCAAAGAAGCTGAAGAATAAGTTTGAATTATTCAACAACATATTGAAGCTGCTCAATCGAGAAGAAGAGTTATACAGATAAAAGGAGAAGTCCCATTGCATTTGAAGTTGGGATTTTGTATATCTGAAGGTGTCTCCCATGAAGAAAGTGCAAAGGTTTGGTGTGAAGCGAAAGCTTGCACCTAGATATGTAGGTCCATACAAGATCATTGGACAAAGGGGACCAATAGCCTACAAACTCTAGTTACTCTGGGAATGAGAGCTATATTCAATGTTTTCCATGTCTCCCAACTCAAGAAATGTCTTCGTGTTCCCGAAGAAGCTATTAAACCCGCTAGTGTCAAGATCTAGTTGGATTTAACCTATGAAGAAAGACCTATTCGAGTGATTGAGACAATGGAAAGAGTGACCCATAGCAAAGTCATTAAATTCTACAAGGTGGTATGGAATAACCATAGTGAACAAGACTGCTACATGGGAGCAAGAGGATTATCTTCGTGAGGTCTATCTGGTTTTCTATAAGAGATGGTTAGTCATGCAAATCTTGGGATGAGATTTCTTTAAGGGGGGAAGGGCTGTAACACCCTAGGTGTTAAGCATGCATTTGGCATTAGCATTGCATTAGCACAAACATCATTGATCATTCATGAGCATGAGCATCTCAAATTTATCTCTATGATTGCTTTTATCACATGTGTTTGTTACTAAATGCTTTACATATGCTAGGATTTACATGTGACCAATGTATAAAATGTTTGGGGACCTTAGAAGTACCTTAAACATGTTTAAAATGTCACATGGAACAACTTTGGTATTCATGACTTGGACCCATTTGGCCTCTAAGTCATGGTTATAGTGTAGGCTTTCATTTTCAAGTTGTATGATTGACCTAAGTTGAACTATACACTAAAGACTTTACAAAGCAGTGCACCCTTAAGCAAAGTTGTAGTACTTGACTAGAGTAACAACTTTTATTTTTGGGTCAAGACCTAATTTGATGCATAGCATACTCAAAAACAATCCACAAGTAGCAATAGAATTATTGTTTTTGACTTTGAAAAAATTTCTAAGTCTTAATGTTGTTTACAGTTTTAATGTACCTCACTTAGGAGCATTGTAACTGGTTAACCATTGAGAATTTGGGGATGCTTCTTAAAGCAAGTTTGTAGATTACATGTAGCTCTACAATTTCTATTTAGGGAATTTTTGCTAACTCTAGCTGGTTTGGGAGATATTGGGGATCAAGGTTGCTTTGTCAGTCGACTTCATCACTGGACTAAATCAGCTGAGTGCAGCGGCAGTGGCCAACTGGGGGTAGGCCTAGGTGCATCGCGTGGTGACCATACACTGGTGTCGGCCCAGCCAGTCAAGGCAACATGGAGGGATAAGGCACGCGCCTCTACTACTCGCTCCATTTCATCCTCGCACCTCGCTCTCTCTTGCCCGCGCCAGAGCAAAGCAAAGCACAGCGCCGCCGTGCCTTCGCTGACACTCTACTATGCCCGCTCGCCACCATTGCAGCTCCACCACTTGATTCCTTGCGCCAATAGCTCTGCATCCTCCACCTCTACCTCCTCAAACCACTACTACTTCATGTCATGCCTTGGTAAGGACCCATTTTGCCTCGCCGCCACCGCGTCATCACTGGAGCACCGCCGCGCCCATGGCTCACTGTGGCTAGGCCATTCCACTACCTTGGAGGCCTCCATCTCCTTTGGTCTAGTACCCCTCTAGAGTCTAGAAGCTTAGGGAAAATTTGGGGATGACGCCACCACGTGTTGGTGTCGGAACAGGGTTGCCGCTCCATGCACGGCCGCCATTGCCATCGTGGCACTCGAGCTCGTCGCCGTCGAGCTAGTCAACCATATCCCTCCTTCCTCTCATGTCTTTAGTAGGGTAACCCTAGGTCTAGCTAATAGCATGATGGAGACCTCTCTCCTACTACCATCTTGCTAGAACGTTGAGAGCACCGCCGTACACCGAGCGCCGCCACGCGGCCACGCATGAGACCAAGCTCGCCATCACATCACCGGAACCCTAGCCACCTAGGTTAGCTCCAATAGGTTATCGCATAGCTATAGAGCACCTCACCGAAGTATCTAGGTGGTCAGAGGATGCTGGCATATCGCCGCGTGACCTCTGCCATCCGCCATTACCACCGG
Organism: Miscanthus floridulus; assembly: GCF_019320115.1. NCBI lineage: Eukaryota > Viridiplantae > Streptophyta > Magnoliopsida > Poales > Poaceae > Miscanthus > Miscanthus floridulus. Next base: position 47,973,764 of record NC_089594.1, on the reverse strand, counting down.
TGAGCTTTCGGGCAAACCGAGCACACCTACCGACGTGGCTCGACGTGTAGAGTGCAACGGTGTAGATGCTAGCCGTCGGAAACCTCACTGATGGCGAACTCTCGCTGGTCAACCACCATGCTCTACTTCTATGTGTCTAACATGTAGGTCCCATTGACCGTGGGCCCTAGCTGTTAGCCTATGTAGTTTTTGATTTTCAGATTTATTTTCCAAAATTGAATGCATGTTTCAAAAATTCATATCTCAAGCTAGGAGTGTCCAATTTTGTTGAACTAAATTTTGTTGGATTCCTCATGAAGTGTAGTATTGGATAAAAATATGTAATGCAATGTTTCTAGTATTTTTCTAGGAGAACAAAATGGAGCTAGATAAATGCTTTTTAAATGGTTTCTTTCTTGAAAAATGCATAACTTGAGTTTGATATGTGCAAAAATTGTGATACCAATTTTGTTGGGTTTGTGTTAACATGCTCTAGTTGGGAAAAATACTGAATTTGCAAGTGGTCATACTTTGGATATGGTCTTATTTAATCCTAAATGAATGCTAATTTCTAGTGAAAATAAATAAGGCAAAAATACATAACTTGGGCTCATGCAAATTTTTGTTCAATGTTCATATGTTCTGGTGAAGCTAAGAAAAATATTAAATCTATTGCATGACACTTTTCAATAGGGGTAACTATTTTCACTAAAATAAACCTTGCTAGCTTATCATTTTTGTAGAGGATGTTATACATGTTGAAATGGTATGAAGTTTATACAGTAGCCTATTTTGAGCACTTGGAAGCTACTATAATTTTCTGAGAATTTACTATGCACATTTGGTATATGTTTGTTATTTCACCTAATTATCTTATTAAATTAATAAAGGCATTTAAATAAATAAATTTGGCTTGACCAGTATGTTTTCTAGAGTGTATTTGAGGTCTATGAACTGTTGGTACAATTGGTGATGTCCAATTTTAAATGCTTATATGTAGTGAAAATATTATTGCTCTATAATTCCATCATAGACGTTGTTTTGGACAGATTATGTCACTTGGTGAATTGCATTGGCAAGATGAGATTTGTTGTAAAAATAGTTATTAACAAAGTTGTAGAGAACTTATTTTATCTAGCTTGTGTCAAAATTTTAGGGCAATAGGCCTAATGGTTTAGGAGTTATGGCTATTAGAAGTTGATCTCTCGAAATGCTTACTCTCTAGAAATTCTAGATAGACTTGGGAAGTTTACCTATTTTGACTAGGATAGAGGTTGAATCAGCCTTTGGCGATTGAATTAAAGTTGTAGGAAATTTTATGAGATTTCTAGAAAGTCTAGATCATAGCAATTGGTTGAGTAAAACTCCAGTTATGATCTAAACTTGTAGCTGTTGTGTTGTGGTCTAGAAATGGACTTAGTGTGGATTCTTAAAATTTCTAGAGAAGAGATATGCACCTACTCAGCAAATACGAATTCGACTTGGTTATCATCTACGTAACTTGATATAATCATCAGCATAGAATCATGCACGTTCTCATGTCATATCAGTCATAATTCTTCTTATGAATTCATGATACTTACTTTATGCATATGCATGAATAGGTGCAGCAGAAGAAATCCTTTTCATGGAACTCAAAGCCGATCCACAAGAGGAGAACTAGGAAGCTCAGCACCAAGAAGCTCTAGGCGAAGGCGAGCTAGAAGTGGATCATCTCCTAGAGTGCCCTGACCACCAACCGGCCATGTTTGTGAAAGGCAAGCCCTGAAGCATTCTAAGTCTCTCATATTTTACAAAATATTACTTTAGTCCTTATGTTTGATGCATTAAGTTATAAGAGTTGATTGGAACCACTTGTTGCATATACTTTCCTTGTCCAGAAATATCTATCTTGAATCCTATGTAGGTCCAGAATCAAACTTCATGCTTAGCCATGCTTAGACTGGTAGAAGTCGAGTGATTTCCTATCACCTACTGAGCTATAGGTGGTGACTTGATCACGGTTGGCTATATTGTGCTATCGTGGAACATAACCTGGTGATGTTGAACAACTGGAGACTAGGCAGAATCTTATATGTTAGGTGTGGTGACTTATAGTGATTCTGTCTGTGTCATTTAAGGACCAACCGTTGGAGGCCCTCTTATCATGTTGAATGCATGCCTCTTACATAGTTAGCCAGATAAGTCATTCCTACCATGAAGCCGAGTAGCTCAACTCAGGCTAGGGACATGAGTAGTTAAAGTGCATACCCTAGAGGCAGTAAGGATGTGTGGAGAGCTAATGGCATGAGTCCATGGGTGGGTTCGAGTCCTGAGCTTCCTGGCAGATTGATAGTATCTTTGAGGGTGTGGCCGTGGTCTTACCCGTGATTTGGACCTAAGTTTTACCAAAGGTGACCCGATACAACCCTGATAGGGGGAGTATGGGTGTGTGTTAGGAAAATTTCCCTAGCTGGGTAGGAATCAATTCAAATCGCCGTCTCTCTTGGATAGTGAGAACTTGACATGAGCCTCCTTCATCATAGTAATTGATGAAAGTGTTGGTTATGTGGGTTATGAAAATGCTCAACTTGATATGGTTACTATTGTGATGATTTAATGGTACACAACATGTTCGGCATAGGATAGATGCTAATCTAGAATGGGATAGGAATAATAAACTTGTTATTTCAATGTTAAAAGATACTAGATAAATTTTGGCTTGTAGGCAAAGGATGTCAACCAGGTCCACTTATAAGCCTTGCATGATCCTTGGTGTCTCTTATTTTTGGTTTATGACGGGTAAGTCTAGCTGAGTACCTTCTCGTACTCAGGGTTTATTTCCCTATTGTTGCAAATAACGTGATGTATCATCGCTATTATAAGCACTGCTTTGCTCCTATAGTAGATGAGGAATAGGACCATGGGCATGGTCATTCTATATATCATCTCACCCTTGTGCTTTTGTTGGAGATGACTGTGAAAACTAGCTATGTGTCTAAACTACTATTGATGTCATTCAGAACTATGTTGCTTCCACTACTATTATACTAATGTTGTAATAACTATGTTGGAACTCTGATGTATGACAAACTATTTATGAACTTGTTGTAACATGTGGCTTGTATGTTGAATCATGTACGATCTTGGCTTGTATGTTGGTTGATTCGACATCCTTCATGATACTCGATGGACTACCGGATTTATATGGGCTCAAGTGTGATGGTTTGAATGCCTCGATGGTTGCTATTGTACTTGTGTTCTTATAAATTGGATGGTTCTATTATAGAATCCTCGCAAGTACATGGATGGCCTCAACTATAGTGGCGAGAGTGGCAACGGTGACAGTAAGAGCTAAAAATGGAAAGGAATGAATCCCATCAGTCACTACCGGCCTATTTATAGATCGTGATTTAATGGAGAGTCCAACAGATGCGGCGACCATACGCCACATTGGATAACTGAAAGCCCTAAGTTTACTTTCAAACCCTAGAGCTTCTAGATAGTCCGACAAGTGAACCAGACTATCCACCAGAAGATAGAAAAGTGCCCAAAGATTTTGTTTCCTGAATTTCAAGATAACAACCAAAGTTCTAACCTCGGAATTATGCTAAGATGAGATTAAGAAGCCCTAGGGAATAGGAAGTCACCATAACTTGAGGGTTGGAAAAGTAGCCCTCCTTCCCTTTTGTGACCCTAGAGAGCAAGAAGTCATTGGAGTGCAAAGACAGAATACCTTTTGGTGCATAAATGGAACCCCAAATTTTCCTCAAGTGTCATACCCAATAGTACCTCAAGAAAGCTCGAGGATTAGCTTTTTGTAAGGAGGGGAGGATTGTAACAACCTGAATTCATTACACCCTAGGTAGTCATTTTTGGCTATCTAGGAAAGTCACCTACCGAGTCACTCTAAAGATTCCTAATGAATTATGCGAGATAAGACATCAACGCACCCTGTGAGAACCCTGAGTAGTCATCGTCAGGCTTATATCCAGAGCAATGGAGAGAAACCCAGATGGGTTAAGGGTTCACCCTATTGACATCATCAACACCAACTCAACCAGCACCTCAGGATATGGTAACTTAGTCTACAATACCAAGTCATCTAGTGACTTTGTTAATTCAGCAAAGACAGAAACTATCAGACCATCTACCAATACCATCGAACCATCCGACAAATCACAGTGTAGCAGTAGTAAGTAGGAAATGAGTGGTTTGCAACTCAAGTGGATGGGACCCACATGTTAGCATGAATGGGAAGAGATATTTCTTAGCTGAAGCCACTCTCTCTCACTCATCCTCTCATTTTCAACACTCACTCTCTCTCTCTCTCTCTCTCTCTACTCACTCAAGAACAAGCAAGAACCCTAGAAGCTAGAGAGGGGAGAGATTGGTTGAAGGATTGAAGAAGATGAAGGAGAGGAAGAAGGGAAGCACCAGCAGTAGCCCATGGACACCCATCACCCCTCAACTCCTTCATGGTGAGCTCAAGAAGAACCATGCTCTTTTCTTGGATTATTCACCCAATGATCTAATCCATGGATTTTGATGCAAGATTGAAGACTCCTTGCTGGTGGTAGTTCCATCATGTGTAAGTAATCTCAAGGAGTTCATGTCTAGTTCAATCACCCAATGATTTCATGGATAGTCCTTCGAACCATCTTTTTGGTGTATTGCAAGAGAGAGTTCATATGGAGTCAAGCCAACTTATGGATAAAGAAGCAAGACTAGAGAAGGTTTGGATCTTCAACTCTTTCGCTATGGAAGCTCTTAGATCTTAGAGCTAAGGTTCTTATCTTAATCTCATGGTTCATCCTTAAGTTCTTGTATCTCTAATTTTGATCCTTAACCTAGCTATCTTGAAGCCTAGTAAGTCATCTAAGCTATCCTAGAGATATCTTGCACATGCATAGATCATAGCAGGAGCACATCTAAGTTTGGAACCCAAGATCAGCCAAGAGCATAGTTTCTATCGACAGTTTGGTGGAGTGTCCATCATATCGATGGAGTCTCTAATAGCCCTAGGAAACTAGCCACCAGAACCTTATCTCCTGTTGACATGGACCACTAGAGTGTTCATGGTATTCCATAGTGTCCATTGAATTATAAAGACTTATAACTAGTGAACCCGAGAGTACCCAGCCTAGACTAGAGCGTCTATCACTTATGGCAGAGCATCCGATGATTTATAAAGAACAGCAACCTAAGACCTCCTAGTTCCTACCAGAGTGTTCGTCACATCCAACAGAGTATCCATCAACCCAAGCATAGTCCAACTAGAGCCAAGTCACCTCAAAACCCTAAGTCAATGGAGTGTCCACCACCTAGGTCGGAGTGCCTATCAAATTAACTAGTAATGATGTTGTCTAATGAACTTACCCAAGGGATCAATAATACTAGGATAAGCATACTTTCAAGAAGGGCAATAGTAGAGCCATAGGTAGAAGCCTCTATCCTAAGTCCTAAGCCAAGTCTTGTTCCTAAGCCTTCCTTAGTTACCTTCAACCTTGATCCTTATTCTCTTTCAAGACCTGAGTAGCATAAGGAATGTGTGGGATTTATCGCCTACAACTTTGAAGTTGTTCGAGCAGGCCAAACCAAGCAGGCACCCCACTACTATAAACCCTTTTTTGGATACTCATTGTATTTCATTATGAGTTATGCATTACATATAGTTTGGTTAGTCAACTTGTTCACTCTACACTTAGAGTCACTCATTAACCTATTAGGAGCCTCTCATCTAATCAATGGGAATGGGAACGCATAATTACTTATTGCTTAGTTGTTTAGCAATGGTAGAAGTTGAGCATGAGAAGGGAACTCATCCTCGTGCATGTAGGATGCTACACTTGGATAAATGATTACTAAAGGCAATGAGGGTACAACTTGACTTACCTCACCAATCTAGCTAAGGAATAATATCACTAAGGGTTATAACCTGAACACCACTTTGATAAGTTGCTCATACGAGGGGTAGGCCACGGTGAGTGTGGGACCTTAAGTGATGTAGCTCATGGAGCAATTCAGGACCATTTATTGGGATACGTGAGTCCGAGTAACCCCATACAAACCACATGTCATAGATGGGGTTGATAAGCCAAGTAACTAATTGTGACTGGTTTATCTATAAAACTAGCAAGGGGGTGGCGCTGGTTAGGAATGTCCGGGACATTGACCGAGCACCAATTGAACCTTTCATAGGATACTTGGGCCAATTTAGGGAATGGTTGGAAGATGTGAGGCAACCATTATCTTGTGCACAAGGTATGGTGGTTAGTCCTGTTCTTCCATGTGGGTATAGTTGTACACCTCTGTAGAGTTTGAAAGCCTAAAGTCCTTTAGGATGGAACCATTCAGTTGTTCTTACTTTCTATACCCATGGTAGAGTAAAGATGGAACATGATGATGTTGCGGCTTATGTGCTATCACTCTTGTGATACCATAACTAGTTAATGCTATTGTCTTAAAATGAATCAGTGAGCATGTCATCCAAGAAACACCATGTACTATTCACAAATGTACAAATACCTAATAATACCCTTTGCATCCACTAAATATCTATGTGTTGGAATTAAGTCATGCGAGTACACAATGTACTCACGGTGCTGCCGTTAAGTTGTTTTGCAGGTGTTGTTGCCCCGGTGGATGCGAGGTAGCGCTCTATTCACCACTGCATAGTAGGCCTTAGATCAAGTGAGTCCAAGATGAGCTACAAGTTAACTTTGATAAAAATTCAAGTGAGATATTGAAGAATTAAGCCTAGAGGGAGAAACTAAAACTATACAAATTATGTGAGTCATGTATTTTCCTATAAGCATAATAATAGCCTTACTAGTTGTGCATGATGTTGGATGTTATGTGTGTCGGTTTGCCACATGGGTTGTTCCATGTCACTCGACCATTACAAAGATCCTGAAGCATCGCATGCAGAATAGCACGCGATAGACAGACGGGTATCGAAGTGGTGGTTGACTTACACGAGCAATCCATTTGTCAAACCTCATATAACTTTAATGTTGTGCCTTGAATAATTTTAAAACTAGATAACTGCTATGTGTTCATACTTCTTAACAACTATTGGAGGAATACCGCAAGCGCATAGAACTATCACGTAGCACTTCGCTCGATGAGTACCGAAGTGTCGAATTTATATTTTTCCTACAAGAAGGTAGAAGGCTAGAATATATATTTACTATTATGATTCCTAAGGGAAGCCTAAGTGTATCCTAGGTAGGTAGACGATAGTGGAAGTTGAATGTGAACTACCTAAACCAAACTACTAAATACAAGCTACTCTAGAGATAACTAGGTGGGAGAGCGAGCGATTTATCTTTCAAGTAACTAAGGGTAAACAAATGACTAGAAGAAATGCAATAGTACTTCGAGGCATAGCCTGCCTACCAACTAGGAGAGTTAAATAGACAAGGTCTACCACAAGCTCTATGATTCAATAACTAGACCTCATGTGGTGGAATACAGAGGATGAACAAGGCTGTCACCACTTGGCACCTACCACAATCTATCCAGAGGCCTAGCCATATCCATAGGGAATCTATAGCCTAAAAACCATGCTTAATGTATAAACTTACTATTTTGATCCTGAGCTTCAATGAAATGAGATCAAAGCACCCTAAAGTATTAATGAAAGACTAATAATAATAAGATAACCTATGCTCTTAATGCCAAACAATAAGCACCTAAGCTCACTAATGATGAATGGCGTGACACCACGGACTTCACTATTGTAGAGAAGCTGTGAGCTCGTCTTTGACCTCGCCATAGCACCACCTTGCTAGCGCCATACCTCAACCCCACCAGCAACCTCCTCTACTCTATCCATGGCCAGGAGCTCCTCCTCGCCTCTATCCTGTGCCCCAACACTGACCTTGGCATCCTCTGCTCCGCCTCAACCTTGCTGTAGTACAGCACCCATCGTGCGGTGAGCCACTGCAACCACCCTTTGTCCTCCTGCTAATGACCTTATCGATGTTCTAGTCTAAGACTAGCCTTCGTGTCATCATCTTTCACTATTATAGGGAAGCAGCCGGCCTTGTAGCTCCCTCCACCGACTCCACCCACCAACATCACCACTAGAGCCGTGTCCAGCCCCCTATGGCTAGCCAAGAGTGGTAGCAGTAAGCCCATAGCTCCCCTATGCCCATCCTCGTCACCAGCAATGTTGATCCCCTCCAACCTCCACTGCGGAGCTATTCACGACGTTGGCAAAACCCCTGTCTTTCATTTCCTTGCTCTTTCATACTTGATGATACATGATCTATCTATACCGATTATCTATACTTGTTCAGACACTTCATACATGATATCTATCCTATGCATGTGATGTGCCTTTGTAGTCCAGTCTATTTCTTGAGCTATGGACATGTGCTACTCCACTTAGTGGTTGTCGTGTCAGTTTAGCTCCTTGTCCATGTGTCAGTGCTTGTTTCTCTATGGACCGAGCCTTTGAGCCAGTTGAGGGATCATAACTTGTTCGGTTGTTTTGGTCATGGGTTCATCCTGCCATGGCCGTGATGCTGAGCTTAACTCGATTCCTCGCTTTTAGTTGACTTAGTAGTACTACGACCGTTAGCTCCTATCTTTAGCCCTAGGACGAGGCTATTGGGGACTTGATGTCGATATTGACATGGTTCTTACCCACACCTTCTCGAGCCCTCTGTGACCTAGTCTAGTAGGGGAATTAGGGGACATTGATCATGGGACTACAAAGCCAACTTGTGTAGGTAGAGCTAGTGGCTGTGAGTTCGTCTTGCCAAGACCATCAGGCTCTACCTCTCTTTTTGCTCTCTTGTGTCTCTATTCCTTCAACCTCTGTCTATTACCATGATGAGTTGGTCAAGAGAATGCAGAGGTTGTTCTTCCCTCTTCTCTCTTCTCTCCCCTCTATCGATCCTCGTCGATCTAGTAAGATATGGATTGATCTTCATGTTCCAACTTTGTCAGTTCGTGTCTATTACCATGACATGTGGATCAAAGTGCCATGGAACCAACATTCCCTTCTCGCTTGTTATGTCCCTTAGTGATTGTTGTTGCTTCCCTGATTCTATTCCTATGATTCTCGTCGGCAGCCATGGCGAATGGATGAAAGGAATGTGAATCCCTTCTCTTCCCCCTCTTTTAGCTCTTTCATGCTCGAACCCTTGTATGCTTGTACCCGTTTATAGACTATAGCACTCCTTAGGTTCTCACGGTGACAACCGCACTGCTAAGATCCCTTAGAGTGCCTTAGTTTCATTTAGTGCATGTAGATCGAGGTACCCTATGAGTGGTTGAGCATTCATGTTCTCTTGTGCATCGCTCCTCCCGATGCTCCATCTTTGTCATGGCATGAGGATTGGAAGAAGACAACCACCGCCCCTCTCTTTTCTCCTCCTATTCCATCCTCTCTTCGGTTCACGTCAATTACAATGGCGTATGAATTGAGAGATATTAGAACTTTCTCTCTTGCTTGTGATCTTTTCAATTTCCATCAATCTCCATGATGCCCGGATCAGAAGACTATGAGCTAGGGTGTTTTGCTTAAGATGAGCTAGAGTCTAGGCCATTATTCTTGAAGTAATACAGGTTGACACTATTGGCCTAGGAAGTACTAGCTAGGCCATGACTTGTGCTTGTGCTTAGCGAATAACCACCTCTATTTTTAGCCCAAGGATTGGACATCCACCACGAGGGCTAAGCCTCTTCCTTTAGTGTTCTCTTGGTGTTTTCAGTCTTTCTATGTCCTGTTGCCTTTTTAGTGTATTGATTGCTCTTTTGTTGGCCGCTCTAGCGATGTAGAAGCATCACGGATAATGTTGATCGAACCAGAACCTATTAGAGGAAGGACACGCGAACGACATTAGGGCTTTGAGGAGAATAACTACAAGTACACTATGGATCTTGGAGTTGACCAGTTGATAGGTGCCACATCCCATCCAACCTCGTAAAATCCTATTAGGCATGCAATAATGTAGTTGCTAGTGCTTACTTTTATGCAATGAACTGTGATAGGTTTTGTCGATGCCATACCGCTGGGTACCCCGAGTTCCATATTGCTGACTACCTACTCAAAATAAAAGACGACCCGAAGGCCCATGGCAACCCTATTCAAGGAAGGATATCTCTAGATTATGCCAAGACTTCGACTAGGGCATGACTTCTTATCTTGTAGGGCAACTTGATCTCGGATATAAATAGCTAGCTATATCCTCTATTGTAATCATCGACTCTTTCATAGGCCTAGCCAGATTGTAATCACCATCTCATTGAATACAAGCAATACAAACAAGTAGCAACTGGATGTATAGCTTTTACTCAGCTTCCTGGGGGCCCAAACCTGTACAAATCTTGTCTCCATTAGTGATTGTTCTTCGCACCAAGCGGGGTTCCCCAAGAACCAAACATCTACCAGTAAAAAACACCGATAGAGGCATGCTAGGTTGGAGGATCTTGTGCGAAGACCAATTCTAACAGTCATCAACAATGTTTGGTATGCAAAACTAATGTGCTCTAACATCGCTATGGCACCACCTATTGTCATGGGTGATCTCACCAAGGACTCCTAGATCAAAGCATTTCTCCACGATGTGCCACCGACCACCTGCTTCGGTAGATTAGTTTTTGAGCACACCAGAGATCTAAACTTCAAGCTGATCGGGGTCAAGAGTTCCAAATCCCTCAGGACTGTTAGAGAAGTCACAACTCTATCTAGGCAATCTCTCTAGATCAGTCTCGAGGTTCAGCTTACGGCTCCTGATTATGAGGAACCTGACCAAGAGGTTGTCAAAAGCCCTCTAGTTTTTACTAAACAAGGTGCTAGTGGATCTGAATCACCGGCAGACCACATGCCTCGACATCGCTGTAAGAGGACAGATGATGTTATGATCATTGACATAGCAAAGCTAAGCTACTATGTAGAGCATCCCATCTATAGGTGGTGGGATAATTCTTGACCCATCAAGAAGGGAGACCGTAGCCGTCTAATGATCTCGATAAACATAGGCCCTCACAAGCTAAAGGCTATCTATGAAATGGGTGCAGGCATGAACATCATACCCTTATCAGTCTATGATGACATATTATAGCTCGGGGCCCTAACTGATCTAAATATACGTGTGGTACAGCTAGATCAGACAACTCAATGAATTGAGGGGATTCTAGATGACATCTGCCTGATAGTCGATGGCAGCTATGTAATAGTAGATTTTGTGATCCTGAATACCAGTCATGATCCAAAAGCGTCCATTATTTTGGGTCGACATTTCCTACACATCAGTAAAGGCTTCAATCTACGTAGCATCTGCCAACATGTGTTTCGATATCAATGGGAAAAAGAGAAGATTCTCTTTCAACCCTCCATACCCGCGAAGACATTCATCTCGAGTTAATCGGGCCAGTCTCGATGACGTTGAATCCATTGAGATAGTAAAAATGAAATTCTACCAAGAGCCGATCATCAAGGGGTGGCAAGACATCTCCTAGCTGGTCAAGAAAGGGGATCATGATCGTCCCATTATTATAGTGTCAATTGGTCATCACATCCTAGGAAGCTGTTTGTGATCTGGGTGCAGTGGTCAACATTATCCCTATGTCTATTTGTGATAATGTGTTATGACTCATGCCATTGCTGAAGACAAATATGTGCATTAGATTTGTAGATCGATCAACTCACAATGTGGAGGGAATCATCGATGACATTGAAGTCCTAGTCGAGGACTCTCGCGTGGCATTTGATTTTGCGATACTAAACACCGGGTGCGATAAAGCGACACCCATTATTTTGGGTCAACCATTCTTGCGCACGGCCAGAGCTACCATATAAGGCTAGGACATCTAACATCCATTTCAACATTACAGGAAAGATTGAGGAGTTTTCCTTCAAAACTCATAGGCATGTATGCATGTCACGAGGATGGAGTTCCCATAAGAAGTATGGTATGGCTCAGGCTCCGAGGGCTTTGAAGCCCTCATGGCCAAAAAACACTACTAATCTCTTAGCTCACCTAGCTTGGGTACTGTCTAGGAGACAACTTAGGCTAGAACCCCTATAACCACTCCATGATCAAGGAAGGCATACACAGGGACAACAGGGTAGGCTCGACAACACACCCTGATCTAAGGGAAAGTCGCTACAGAGCACCCGACAACTAGACAATTGTAACAGATCTGAGCATTACTCGAGCACAAATGTGGTCCACTAGCTGGTGCCTGACCAGTCAGACAAAAAAACAAAGATGCTATACACCCAAGAAGTGAGCCACCATACGAGATGAAATTAACTAACTTCTAAAGGCTGGTTTTGAACAAGAGGTCCCCTTCCCGGAGTGGCTAGCAAACCCTGTCATGGTCAAGAAGCCTAATGGCACATGGCGGATGTGCGTGGATTACACTGATCTAAATAAAGCATGTCCTAAGGATGGATATCCCCTTTCAAGGATAGATCAAATTGTACATTCAACCTCTGGATGCGAATTGCTATGTGTTTCTAGATGCCTATTTAGGGTATCACCAAATTAGCATGTGCATAGATGATGAGGAAAAAACTACATTTGTAACTCCTTTTGGCATGCATTGTTATATTAAGATGCCTTTTGGCCTTAAGAATGCTGGTTCTACATATAAAAAATGTGTTCATATTGTTCTTGAAGGCCAAATCGAGAGCAATGTGGAAGCATACATTGATGACATTGTTGTTAAAAGCAAATTCAAAGGCGATCTGATCACCGATCTAGAAGAAACTTTTAATAACTTATGTAAGAACAAGATGATGTTAAACCCTGACAAATGTTCTTCTAGCATTTCCGTGGGTAAGCTACTTGGGTACTTAGTGTCTCATCAGGGTGTTGAAGCTAACCCAAAGAAGGTTAAGGCTATCGATGACATGTAGCCTCTATGCAACAAGAAAGAAGTCCAGAAGCTAGCTAGCATGATGGCAACCCTAAGTCAATTCGTATCCAAGTCAGGCGAATGAGGTATGTCATTTTATAAATTATTAAAGAGACATGATGGTTTTCTTTGGAGTGAACCAACCAAAGAAGTGTTTTAGGCATTCAAGCAATACTTGAAACAATTACCTATACTTGTTCCTCCAAAGATGGCGAAACCATGCTCCTTTATGTAGTAGCAACTCCTATAGTTATTAGTGCGGTCCTAGTGGTTGAGCATCAATCAAAGAAGTCAACAAAACAACACCACGTGTATTTTGTGAGTGAAGTACTACATGATGCCCGATCCAGGTACTGGAACATTCAAAAATTAATCTATGCCATATTGATGTCTTCTCGCAAGCCTAAGCATTATTTCTTAAGTCACAAGATAAAAGTGGTTTTTTCATACCCACTTGGTACCATTGTTCATAATCGAGATGCTATTGGTAGAATTGCTCAATGGTCAGTCGAGTTAGGACAATACGATATAGAGTTTGTACCTAGAACTATGATCAAATCATAGGCTCTAGCTGATTTTGTTGCAGAATGGACAAATCCTAAACCCAAGGAGGCCGCTCAAAACCCCGAGCATTGGCTGATGTTCTATGATGGAGCAAAACGCAAGAATGGCCTAGGGGCTAGTGTCATCTTAATCTCTCTAGAAGGGGATGTCATGAGGTACGCAATTCAAATTGATTTTACCAATCCTACTCCAACTAACAATATCGCCGAATATGAGGGCCTATTAACTGGTTTATGAATTGCCATATCCCTGAGTATTAAATGACTACTTGTGAAAGGGGATTCAGAACTACTTGCTACACAAACCAACAAGGATTATCGAGCAACAAACAAGAACATGGCTGCATATTTGCTGCCATACAAATGATTGGAATCTAAATTTGATAGACTCAAGGTCCAATACATCCTAAGAAAACTAAACTCAGATGCTGACATGCTTGCTAGTCGGGCAGTTGAATGACAGCACCTATTGGGAGACATCCTGGTCGAAGAGCTAACAAAACCCTCTATCCTAGTATCAAAGTTGGGTCCAAACCCCATGCTTGATCCATCAAGCGACAAGGCAATACTCAGCGAATTCCTTGGGAAGTCTATGCTAGGCGATATGGCCCATGCTTCCACTCTAGCTAGAAATGGGGAGAACTAGATGGATCCATTCCAGGTGTATCTCACAAACTAGGCTACTCAGCTCGATAATACGAATATAGAACAATCCAGTCGTAAAGCCATGAACTATCAAATGGTAGACGGTACCCTCTATAAACGAGGGCAAAATGGGGTTCTTCTCAAGTGTATCACCCTAGCCAATGGTATTAGTTTTCTCCATGACATCCATGGAGGAATCTATGGGTCCTATGCCTCTCATAGAACCCTGGTCAAAAAAGCCTTTCGATAAGGGTTTTACTGGCCTACAGCGCTCGAAAACACCATTGAGTTCGTTAGAACATGCTTGTTAGCTTTTTAAACGATAGATTCACCAGCCTGCTTAGGCGTTAAACATGATCACTTTGTCTTGGCCATTTGCCACATGGGGCATCGACATCCTGGGTCCTTTTCCAAAAGCCCGGGGTGGTTATAGGTTTCTGATTGTAGCTATCGATACTTTCACAAAGTGGGTTGAAGCCGAGCCAGTAGGTCGAATAACCAAAGAAAATACACTCAAATTTTTATGGAGCATTGTCCTACATTTTGGCATACCGCATCGAATACTCTCGGATGATGGTACACAATTAACCAACAAAAAGTTTGAGAACTTTTGTGAAAGACATGCCATTAAGCATTATAAGTCCTCAGTCTACCACTCGATGACCAACGGTCAAGTAGACCGTGTTAACTGACATAATTCTGCAAGGAATCAAGACCTATATCTTTGATAGGCTTAGTGCCTATGATAAAAAAAAATGGGTTGAAGAGCTCCCTATAGTTTTATGGGCAGTGCACACTATAGCTAACTGGGTCATGGGTGAAACGTCGTTTTTCCTTGTGTACGGGGCTGAAGCTATTCTCCCCCCTAAAGTCCGATTAAGCTCACCTTGAGTAGCGATGTTCTCTGAAGAAGAGCAATCTGATCATCGGTACACCGACCTTGAACTCCTCAAAGAAAAGTGTGATATAGCTACATTTCAAGTAGAGAAATATCAGCAAGCCTTTCAGAAATATCATAGCCAGCGTGTATGCGGCCGGGCGCTTAGCATCAGTGATTTGGTACTCAAAAGAGACCAATGCACAAAGGATAAAACCAAGTTGACCCCCTTAGCAGGGTCCATACATTGTAGTTGATATAGCCTTACCAGGCGCATACCGACTAGTAGAGATAGACATGGACATGCTCCTGAATACATGGAACATGGATCGGCTACAACGCTTTTATGCATAATAAACTGTGTTCCTGATATTCTATGTCTCCACATACTACCTAGATAAGTACATTATTTCTATTTTATTTGTCGGTTAGTAATAATCTCGCCGAGCATATACGCTCGGGGGCTATTCAATTCCAATTAATTTTAATCTCCCAGTCTTCTACTCTTTATTCAGGTCAGCTACTCATACCCAAATAAAGAGTCAGGGCTATCATACTACTATTCACTAGTCCACAAAAAATTCTCACTCAACCTAAACCTAATTTAGCAAGCAGCATCAACATACAGCATGCAAACAACTCGAGTTTGGCTACTATAAGTCTAACTGTTTGCACGATGACAGGTTCAAATAATAAAAGAAAGAAGAATTATTTAAGACTAATGAAGTATCTTAATATATTACATGTCACCATGTTGCAGGGATAGGTAAATGTTTATTCCTCCTCTTCCTCATCACTAACTGATAGGTTTAGCCTCTCTACAAATGGTTCAAATGCTGGCCGGCTCCCATCAAAAAGCTCATTGGCCTTACTCTGTCACAATTATAGCCGTGTGATATCATGCCCTATATCAAGGCCAGGCATATAGCTCTTGAGGATGCCGATGGCATGCCCAGCCGTAGTGAGAGCTCCTTCTACCAGCTTTGCTTCAACATCTATAAACCGCTGCTCGGAGACCTCAAGCTTGCACTGCAATTCCTTGATGTTTTGCTCTAGAGTCGCCTTCTCACCCTCCAAGCGCCCAGTATAGGCGACATGATCTACAAACATGGCAAAGTTTAAGGCAAACTCCATAGCATAGGTATAGACTTACATAAGCAAGTAATTTACACACCCTCATTTGTGTCCCGAAGAGTTTTACCTCCTCTTCTAGCTAAGTGACCATAGCCTTGTAATGCTTGGCCTTGTCACTAGCTCCCTTCCACAAGCTTTGATAGGTCTTCATACCCTCAATAAGTGGACTCATCTGGGAAGGGTCATCTTCAGGAACCACTGGTATGAACCCGCTAGGGTTGAATCCTGAACTTTCAATGAGAGGGCATGGGATAACTTGATTGGTGGATGGAGGCGATGTTCATAGCTCGACTATAGCCTTCCAAGTTGCACCTTAGTAACAGATACACCACCTCCAATGGCTGTCGTGGTCTTGTAGAGCGCGTCACCCAACCACTAGGGCACTCGTCTTGTAAGCAATCAAAGAACTAGCAAGAACAAGTATAACAAGTACTTAATTTACTAGATGAAGATGAAGGTTTTCAAACTCAATCTCAAATAAGGTGGGGTTCCGGAGACAAGAAGACGGGCGGCTGATCCAACACGCGTGCTTACAAGCAAGTAGCAAGAGCTAAACTTGATCTAAACAAAACCCCCCTGTTTTTGGTGATGGCTAAGGGGTATATGAAGGTGGAGGGACAACCACTAGGGTGTTGGGGTCATGCTCCAACCCTACAACGCGTCCATAATGGACCCGACTTGATACACGGCCCATTGGGCCAAACTAAGGCAACGCAGCACCATTGGATAGAAAATCTCTCAGTAGTAATTTGGTCATTGGATCATCTCAGAATAGATATGGATTTGATTCTAGATCCATGTGAAAATAGACTTCATAAGGATTCCATGAAGTACTTGAATGCCCCAATCTGAGTCCATATGCGACCATGGTGGCCATCACAAGTTGGAGCTATCCTAGAGTCCGAATCCAACCTGCGTGAATCCTTTTCCCTTTCGGTCCTCTCCCTAGTTCCTAAACAAAACAAGAGTGCACGCGTCTCCATGGTCTAAATATGATGGACAGGAACTCAAGAGTGAACTTACTTGATGATTAAGTTGGTGAGCACAGGCGTGAGTAATAGGACCAGAAACTGGTACTTGTGTCATCGTGGATGTATTGTTGGTGTTGATGTCCTCATCATCCTCTCCTTCTTGCATTTGAGTCATCCTCGACTCAAGCCCTTCTTCTTCTCCCAAATATGGCTTCAAATCTACAATGTTAAATGTGGGACTAACCCCAAAATCTATAGGCAGATCGAGCTTATATGCATTATCATTAATTTTCTCTAACACTTCAAATGGTCCTACAGCCCTAGGCATCAATTTAGACTTTCTCAATTCAGGAAACCTATCCTTTCTCAAGTGCAACCAAACTAAATCTCTAGATTCAAATATTAGTTCCTTTCTACCTTTATCACTAGCAAACTTATATTTAGCATTCATATGCTCTATGTTTTCTTTAGTTGTTCCATGCAGTTTTAACATCAATTCAGCACGCTTAGTAGCATCAAAATTTAGTTTTTCAGAAGATGGCAAAGGCATCAAATCAATAGGAGCACGAAGAAACCATATACAATCTGAAATGGGCACATCTTTATAGTAGAATGCAATGAACAATTATAAGAAAATTCAATATGAGGCAAACAATCTTCCCACATCTTAATGTTCTTCTTTAAAACAACCCTTAACATAGCAGACAAAGTTCTATTGAGAACTTTAGTTTGACCATCGGTTTGGGGATGACATGTAGTAGAAAACAAAAGCTTAGTCCCTAGTTTTCCCCATAGAGTCTTCCAAAAATGACTAAGAAATTTAGCATCATGGTCAGAAATAATTATGTTGGGCACACCATGCAAACGGACAATTTTTCAAAAGAACAAATCAGCAATATGAGTAGCATCATCTGTTTTATGACAGGGTATGAAATGTGCCATCTTAGAAAATCTATCAACAACCACAAACATACTATCACGTCCCTTCCTAGTCCTTGGTAAACCCAACACAAAATCCATAGAAATATCTTCCCAAGGAGCACTAGGAACAGGTAGAGGCAAATACAAACCGTGTGGATTTAACCGTGATTTAGCCTTTTGACATGTCGTGCAATGAGCAACAAACCTCTCCACATCTCTTCTCATCTTTAGACAAAAAGAAATGACTAGCAAATATGTCCTCCAATTTCTTAGCTTCAAAATGCTCCATCAAGTCACCTCCATGCACTTCCTACAGCAACAACAAACGAACAGAGCTAGCTAGAATGCATAGCTTGTTAGCTCTAAACACAAACCCATGACTAAAGATGAATTTGCTCCAACCTTTCCCATCTTTACAATGCAGCAACACATCTTTAAAATCCGCATCATTAACATATTGGTCTTTAATTGTTTCTAATCCAAAGATTTTGTAATCAAGTTGATTCAGCAAGGTATATCTCCTAGACAAAGCATCAGCAATAATATTCTCTTTCCCTTTCTTATGCTTAATAACATAAGGAAAAGATTCAATAAATTCAACCCACTTAGCATGTCTATGGTTCAATTTCCCTTGACTACAAATATGCTTCAAAGATTCATGATCAGAATGAATAACAAACTCTTTGGGCCACAAGTAATGCTGCCATGTTTCTAATGTGCGAACAAGAGCATACAATTCCTTATCATAAGTAGAATAATTCATAATAGGCCCGATCAATTTTTCACTAAAATATGCAATAGGTTTGCCTTCTTTCAACAAAACACCACCCAGTCCAATTCCACTAGCATCACATTCAAGCTCAAAAGTCTTATTAAAATTAGGAAGTTAGAGGAGAGGTGCATGTGTCAACTTATCTTTCAGCATGTTGAAGGAGTTCTCTTGTACTTTGCCCCAACTAAAATGCACTACCTTCTTTGTAAGCTCATTCAAAGGTGCAGCAATGGTGCTGAAGTCCTTCACAAAACGGCGATAGAAACCAACAAGTCCTAGAAAACTCCGCACTTGTGTGATAGTCTTTGGTACAGGCCATCCCTATATATCTTCTACCTTGGCTTGATCAACCTCAATTTCCTATTTAGTCACAACATAACCAAGAAAAAGACACTCGATCGGTGCAAAAGGTGCACTTCTCAAGGTTACCAAATAAACATGCATCTCATAAAGCATTAAAAACAGCACGTAAGTGATCAAGATGTTCATCCATGGATTTGATGTAAATCAATATATCATCAAAGTAGACTACAACAAATTTTCTAATGAAAAAACGTAAAACCTCGTTGATTAATCTCATGAAAGTGCTAGGTGTATTAGTTAACCCAAAAGGCATGACTAACCACTCATATAAACCAAATTTAGTTTTGAAAGCAGCTTTCCATTAATCTCCCAATTTCATACGAATCTGGTGGTACCCGCTACGCAAATCAACTTTGGAAAACATAACAACACCACTCAATTCATCAAGCATATCATCCAAACCTGGAATAGGGTGTCGATATCAAATGGTGATATTATTAATAGCTCTACAATCAACACACATACACCATGTTCCATCTTTCTTAGGCACTAAAATAATAGGAACAGCACAAGGACTAAGGGACTCACACACATAACCTTTGTCGAGTAGTTCTTGCACTTGTCGCTGAATTTCCTTTGTTTCTTCTGGATTTGTCCTGTATGGTGCACGGTTTGGCAAAGATGCACCAGGAATAAGATCAATTTGGTGCTCAATTCCTTGTATTGGTGGCAGTCCTGCTGGTATCTCACTTGGAAAAACATCTGAATACTCCTACAAAATGTTAGAAACAACAGGGGGAAAAGAATGTTGCATATCGTGAACTAAAATCAAAGTATCCTTGCATACCAAAGCATAGGCAATAGAAGTGGAAGTAACCAATTTATTAATATCATATTTAGTAGCAAGCAAGCAATGTCCTTTCAATCTTATCTCATCTTTCTTACTACTAACAGATTTGACATTTTTATCGATCTCAGTTTTAGTTTTCTTAGCTTTAGCAACATCATAAGCACAATAGCTTTAGGAGACATAGGAAGCAAAACAATTTTCTTATCATGGTGTATGAGAGAATACATATTTGATCTACCATGATGCATACAATCCATATCAAATTGCCATGGTCTACCTAGCAGAATATGACAAGCTTCCATAGGCACAACATCACACTCAACAACATCATGATATGATCCAATAGTAAAATTAATTCGTACCAGTCTCATCACCTTAACCTTACCACTATTATTGAGCCATCAAATGTGATATGGATGTGGTTTGGTTGTAAGTCCTAGCTTCTCTATCATATCGCTGCTAGCTAAGTTGTTGCAGCTACCTCCATCAATTATCAAACGACACGAATGCTCTTTAATGACACACTTTGTTTAGAATAGTGTATGCCACAGATTTTGCTCTGCCTTCTCCATTTGTGTGTTAAGCACACGTAGAACAATGAGGCTCTCATAATGATCTGCATCCTCTGCACTAATCTGCTCTTCTAGTTGTTCCTCATTACTTGCATGGTCAGCAGCAAGCAAAGCAAGTGTATCTTCATCAAAATCACCAGCAGAGGAATACTCACCATCATCTTTGACGATCATAACACGCTTGCTTGGATAGTCATGCATCACATGTCCATCTCCCTTGCACCGGTGGCACTAAACGTCTCTTGTTCTACCTATACATGCAATGGATGAAGCACTCGCAATAGGCTTCTGGATCATCTTCACCACTGAATTTGCGGGAGTAGCACGAGGCTTGTTGCTAGATGATGGCATAGGAGTATGTGTAGTCAGAGTAGTAGTCATGTGGGGCTACCATGAATTAGTCTTCACTTTAGAAATATTATTCTTGGCACTGGCATGTCGCCCCTACACTTCCCTTTCAGCTTGACAAGCAAGATGAAACAAATGGGTTACATTAGTGTATTCTTTATACACAAGGACGTCCTAAATTTCATGATTTAACCCACCCAAAAATCTTGCCATAGTAGGTTCCTCATCCTCATCTAAATTACAATGCAACATACCCATTTGCAATTCTTGATAATATTCTTCTACGCTTTTAGCACCATGTCTTAGTTGTTGTAGTTTATTTAACAAATCATGTGCATAGTAAGAAGGAACAAATCTAGCCCTTGTGATTCGTTTCAAAGCATTCCAAGTTCATGGTATGTTATTAGGATTTTTCTTGCCATGTTCTATCCACAAAATAGTAGCAAAGTTAGTAAACTCACTAGTAGCAGCTCTAACATGTGTATTCTCAGGAAATTCATGACATGCAAACTTTTGGTCAACAACAATTTCCCAAGAAATGTATGCATCAGGATCATACTTACCATCAAAAGGAGGTATTTTAAATTTAATTTTACTCAAAGCATCATTATTATTGGGTACCTCGTGTCAGTGGTGACCACCCATACCTCTACGATTATGGAGTAGGCGACACCAGTCACGAGTGTCATAAGCATCATGTTTAGTATCAGTAGTATAATCATCATCATAATTATCTTCGAGTCGCTCTTCATCCTTATTGTCTTCATTTTGTTGCTCTTTGTCTTTCGTGTGGAAGTAATCAAAATGCTTTAGAAGAGCAGCAAGGCTTCTGTCCATACGGGCAATAGATGCCTCCAATCTTGTAAGCTTGGTGGTGGTGGCAAGTTGAGTGGACTCCAATTGCCCAATCTTGTCATTGGTCACCTGTAAATCTTGATCAAGTCCTTCTATATGCAACTGCACTTGCCTTGTAAAATGTTGAATGATGCCCTTGGTGTGAGGCGATTTGTGGCATCTTGTTAACATCCTCTGATCCTGACATGGTTTAAAAGACAAGGATAACAAGAAAACAGGTGATGAAATAAAAGCCCTATAGCTATTAGGATGTAGCTATAGCAAGACGCTCACTCTCAACCCATTACACAAGCTCTTACCAATTCTTACCTTGCTCAATAGGAGGGGATGACAACCAACAAGTCTGCAACCATGGAATGAAGTGTATCGGTGTTGCAACAACAACACCTATCAAGCTGTAGTCAAAATATGTGGAGCTATAGGTGGGCTGAAGCAAGGAAGTACTAGCACCATGTTAGTCACAAAAGCAAGCTGAATATTCATTCAATGGTGGTACTATGCTAGTCCTAGCCTAGACCATGCTAGAGGTGCGAGCTTGGACACAAAGGAAGTCACAACACACCATCGAAAACAATGGAGAAGCCCAACGAACTGCCCATTTTCTTCCTTTTTTATTTCTTTTCTTTTTTTCTTTTTTGTTTTTTTGTTTTTTTCACAAGAGTCACACACCACACAAACTTTTTTCGAAAGGACAGGGGTATTCTGGTAAAAAAATAGATACTCTCTCTCTCTCTCTAGAGTAAAACAAAGCCAATATGTATGCACAATGTGGAGGAGTCAAGTACAGGTATGGACTTCTACAGTCTTTCTAGAACACTTCAATATATGTAGCACAAGTGCAAATAGCAACAAGATTTGGTAACATGACGCAGCAACCAATTCGGACTCCACACCGATTCCAATTCGGTCTTTAACAAGATTAGGACTCTAGAGTAAGTTGAGCTAATATGGATATGTTGGATGTGGAGAAGATGAGTATAGATATGAACTACTGCTGCACAAAGATGTACTCAGATTTGGACACAAAATAGCAACAAAGACAGCTATCAATTTGGACTCAAAACCGATTCCAACTCGAACTTCAACACCATGTGGGATTCAGTGTCAAAACAAACTCAGATTCCTACTTAGACTTGAACACAAGGATGTATTCAGATTCAGCCAACAGAAGGTTTATATGGTAGCACATGGCTGTGACTAGAACATGACAAGAACTCAAAACTCTAAAGGACTAAAACTAAGACCAACAACTCAACACAATCGATGCAAACCAAAAACTCAACAAGCCCTAACTAAGCAGTGCAAGCAAAGGCTTAAAGGGTTTATAGGATTGCAGGTAAACTGACCTACTATTTTTTTGTCTTTTCTGGACTATAGGAAAAATTCAAAACAATGAAGAATTCAAAGTCTCTCACCGATAAACCTAGCTCTGATTACCAACTGTTATGAACCTGCTAGGGTTGAATCCTAAACTTTTGATGAGAGGGCATGGGATAACTCGATTGGTGGATGGATACAATGTTCACGGCCCAACTACTGCCTTCCAAGCAGTGCCTTAGCATCCGATACACCTCCTCCAATGGCTATCGTGATCTTGTGAAGCGCGTCACCCGGCCACTAGGGCACTCATCCTACAAGCAATCAAAGACCTAGCAAGAACAAGTATAACAAGTACTAAATTTACTAGATGAAGATGAAGGTTTTCAAACTCAATCTCAAATAAGGTGGGGTTTCGAAGACAAGAAGACGGGTGGCTGATCCAGCACGCGCGCTTACAAGCAAGTAGTAAGAGCTAAATTGATCTAAACAAAACCCCCCTATTTTTGGGGGTAGCTAAGGGTTATATGAAAGTTGAGGGATGACCACTAGGGTGCTGGGGTCATGCTCCAACCCTAGGATGCATCTGTAATGGACCTAACTTGGTACACAGCCCATTGGGCCAAACGAAGGCAACGCAGCACCTTTGGACAGAAAAGCTCTTGGTAGTAATTTGGTCATTATGGCTGCCTTAGAATAGATATGGACTTGATTCTAGATCCATGTGAAAATAGACTTCATAAGGATTCCATGAAGTACTTGAATGCCCCAATCTGAGTCCGTATACGACCGTGGTGACCATCACAAGTTGGAGCTATCCTGGAGTCCGAATCCAGCCTACACGAATCCTTTTCCCTATCAGTCCTCTTCCTGGTCCCGAACCAAAACAAAAGTGCACATGTCTCCATGGTCTAAATATGATGGACAAGAACTCAAAAGTGAACCTACTTGATGATTAAGTTAACGAGCATGGGCACGAGTAATAGGACCAGAAACTGGTACTTATGTCGGCGTGGATGTATCGTTGGTGTTGATGTCCTCATCAACTACCTCCTCGCTCCCTGGTACCTTAACCTAAGTCGATAGCTCTAGGTTAGGCCTATTTAGGATCCAGTACTCGTTCAACTAGACGACCACCACTGGCACCGCCGGCTCCGCTAGGTCCTTGGGTTCCTCCTTTGGTTGGGCCAAGGGCTAGGGCTCCACTACGGTAGCCTTGTCTCAGTGAGAGGTGGCATCGTGGCTAGTGGGTTCAGAGCTTGAGGCCATGGCGATGGCAAAAGAGGGGATTTGGGGGCGAAGGAAAGGGCAAAAAGGCAAAGGGCAGAGATTGGTAATGCTAAGTGGGAGAATAAGCACAGTGGTCGCCACCAAAGCGAGGTGAGGGGTTAAATGGCCGCTTGCCATGCACAATCCCCAAAAAATTGCTTAACAGTCATAACATGCACCTAGACTGCTACCCAATAGTTATTCACAAGGAAAACTATCACTTTTTTATTCCCTAGATAAAATTGATGATTTAGTGTCTAGTGAATAATCAATAATCAAGATAACACCTGAGTTGTAAGACTCCAACCCGACTATGGCTTAGGTCCTGATTAACTTATAGCTCAGGGTGTGGGAGTAAACTCACTAATCATGTCAATACAGCTAAATGATCCTAAATTTTGAACTATATCCACATGCAAAGTATGACTGTGACTCTGCTCACGATAACTTAGACATGAGACAGATTGAAAAATCTAGATAAAAGCAAAATAATCACCCATATTAGGAACTACTCATTTCATTGATAATTCACAAAGATGGATTTACAAATGGATAAGCAAGAACCCTAATCTAAAGCGAATGGGCCAAGTGCCACCTCTGATTGTCACCAAGCTCCTTAGAGGGCTTGCTAACGAGATGGGAGCAGCCTAGTTCCTCAACGATGACCTGCTGTCTGTGGGCTCGTCCTTCACATCCTCCTCCTCGTCCTTGTTCGTTTCCTACTCCTCAGTGGCCTCTTCCTCATCATCACTGCTGAGGATCACAAGGCTACCATCCCTTGGGATGCCAATGGCCTCATGATTTAGCTCGACAAAGAGCTTCCTTGCAATCTCCCCATCGTGGCTCATGTCTAGCTAGCCGATGGTGCAAGGAGTAGAGGGCCTAGGAATGTCAGGGATGGTGGAGGCGACGGAGGTGGCAAGGGCAGTGGAGATGACCAAGAAGCGAGAGCAGCGCCCATCGGTGGGGTACGAGCCTTTTGGCTCATCCTTGTCAGAGAGCATGACCACTATCTCTAGTGCTAATGACACCGGCTAGGTCAAGAGCCCGGCTAAAGATCTCGGTGCAGCGACTTCATCGACCCTAGTTTCCCTTTTGAGGACTGCTGGGGCTAGATCCACCGACATCACTACCAATGGTAATGCTGCTACTAGGGCTGGGGCACCAGAGTACATCGAGGATGGAGACGCAGGCATAGACCATGGAGGCAATGGCATACTACTCGATGACACCACCATGGCCAATTGGCCAAGTGACTGCACGAGTAGCAGATGTAGCACTTTGTAGGGACATTTACGGTCAGTGGTTTTCTTCCACATCTTTGCTATGAAATTTGGGAATGGAGGTTGCAGATTCATCACTAGCAGGCCTAATTAAATAGGACCAAACTTCCTTCCTAGGAATCTCAATCGCCATCTCAATTATAAAAGGAATTAAATCTCTACCACGTGCACTCATGGGGAACCAAACTGTCACAGCGCTTCGATTGACAAACGACTGTGCAGTCCCCTGGCTTGCTTGTGAAACAGGATTGATAAGACAATGTGACCCAGGGATGGCACTAGATCAAGCTCATCTCCCAATAGCGCACCTTTTTCGGCTTGCATGGGATCAGGATCAAAGTCACTGTTGGTAAGCCAAACTACCTCTTGGTACCCGAACAACAAACTGCCTGACTAGGATAATCCCGTTTACTCATAGATGACCAAGTTGCATTTGATAGACAAGATTGGGGGCTTATGTCGATGCCATACCCCTTGGTACCCCAACTTCCATATTGCCAACTACCTACTCCAAATCAGAGACTCCAACTAGGGCATGACTTCTTAGCTTGTAGGGCAAGTTGATCCCAGATATAAATAGCTAGCAATATCCTCCGTTGTAATCATCAACTCTTTCATAGGCCTAGCCACATTCTAATCACCATCTCGTGGAATACATGCAATACAAACAAGTAGCAACTAGACATATGGCTTTTACTTGCTTCCCGGGGGCCCAAACCAGTAATAATCTTGTCTCCATCTATGATTGTTCTTCGCACCAAGTGGGGTTCCCCAAGAACCAAATATCTATCGGTAAAAAACACCAACAGGTTGCATGGTAGAATTACTTGAAAGCCATTGCCTTGACACAACCTTTACCCCTGCACATCCACTGTTAGGATAGACACTCGCTTACTACTTGCTACTTGCTCTCTACTATGCATTATATCTATGATGTGATGCCTGGTGGAGGTTTGTTTGTGAGTGGCTAAGGCACTTTTTGCCAATAATATGGTAATAACAACTGGGGAAATCTTGGCATGCATCTTGGATGTGTGGTGAGGGTCAAGTCGACTGGACAGGATTCTATGACAAGCCTTGGTGTGAGTCTTGCTAGAGTGTGACCTGAGCACTCATTGAAAGGTGTACCTATGGTGGGTACTGGTTAGTGGTAGAGATTCTAGGGAGGAGTGTCTTCATGGGATGAATCCCTAGAATAGAGGTGTTGTTGAAGCATAGGGTGTTGGATCCCCTATGTGAAGATGTCCTGTCTGGTCACCCTAAGGACTTGTATGTTCTAGGAACTGGTTCATAGGAACCTACACCCACTTGCTCCATGGGATAAGGAGACGGTTGTGGACTAACCTAGTGCAATGCCATTACTAGCTAGGTTGTAGTTTATAGTGTGGGAGGTGAGGATGTTTTGGACACCAACAGCCAACTATGATCCAAAAAGGAGGAAACTACAAGTTTTTACACACATATACCTTTACTATTAACATAGTTTCACTTGTATCATAGGTTCACTATTTTGTAGGAGTCATACTTGAATACAAGGGAATTATAGTCAAATACGCCATCAAACAAAGCGCAAAGCAAGGAAATGAGAAGAAGGCCCATCCACATATCAAATCTGGGCCAAGCACCAACGTCGCAAGGACCCAGGCCCAGCTAGGAGCCCACCTGCACAAGGCGATGGCAAGGCAGGCTAGCAGATGGTGTAGCCACATCGCCCTAGCCCCGCTCAGCCCTAGCTTGCTATGGCGGTTGCTTGGCGGCATGCAAAGGTGGCTCTAGGTGGTTTCCTATTTTACCATGAGCCAAACTAACATGTAGCTAGTATAAATAGATGTGTGGTGCTCTCATGTCACACACACCACACAAGAGCCATTCTCCCTCTCCACTTGTATTTTTTTACTATTTTTAGTGTTAGGAGCTTGCAAAGCTTGTAATTGGAGATCAAGAACATCTTGAAGATATTTGGTATGAACAATATAATGTTCTTCATTTGATTCATGTCATGTTCTTCATCTTGTTCTTGTTCTTATTCTATCAATGTTGCTATGATCATGATTTAGAGCTAGGTCCTTATGTTACTAGTTTAGCATATGATCTTCTATGCTCTATCATTCATACAACACACAAGGAGAAGAGCTACACTATCCATAGGGATAAGAGCATCACTCCTTGGCCTCATGCCCTAGTTAGCTAGTTAGAGTTGAGTAGAAAGAGATGTGACGAGGAGTTGGGGAAGAGCCAGATTAGCTAGTAGCCTTCGTTCGCTTGCACCTCAGTGAACACTTGTTTTTGTGGATTCATTTGCTAAATAAGTGTTCGTGGTTCTTTAGGTGTAAAGTCCTTTGGTTAGTTAATCTTTACTCTTATTTGCTTATGGGTTCATCGTTCATTCTTATAGCAAATACTCTAGCAGAGGGCCTTGATAAACATGAATAACCCTACCGGAATGCTAGAGTAGTAGTCGATAGCATAGACATGGTGTCTAGGCTAGAGGCTACCTTCATTTGCCTCATACTCTCTGGTTGAGGGGTAGGCAGTAGGTGGTGATAGCCCTGTTCATCCCTTGTAATGCCCCATGTTCGAGTATGGCGTAGAGCTAATGGCCGGTATTGCCAGGCAGACTAGGTGCGCTCTGGTGCTCGAAGTAACCAAGTAGAAGTAAAGTTTATCTATCCTTAGGTCCTAGAACCATAGGAATCCATCACTATCCTCATTAGCTCTACCCTTGTGTACATTAGGATGCCTGCTCCTATTTATGTTTTATTCTATATTCATTATTCTTTATTCCTTATTCTGAGATTGGCTTGTGTGTGTCACACTATCCATATATCTATCACGGTTTACCCCTACTATGAACTTTGGTATACTATACAACATGTCATCTTGTTCATGTACCTAATAGAGTCTTTTACACCTATGCCTTCCCTATGGAAAATACGATACCCTGAATACTTTCAAGTGAAATGCTACAACGATTTATCCATGCGCTTGTGGAATATTTCTGCATGTGTTAAGAAATATCATCAAGGTATTTCTTGGCAGCATCGCTAGGGCTTACAATCCTAGTGATGATGTTAAGAAATGCCAACAAGCATTTCTGGCGCTGTTACTAAGGAAGGCACTAGTTAAAAGAATCTCTTAGGACATGTTCATGATAATATGCATGTGTAGTAGCCATATCATAACAGGATAACTTTGCTTCTTTTCTCCTATTGTGGATGAAAATAGGATAGTGGAATATGGTTTCGACTTGCCAATGACCTTCACTAAGGATCCAAAGTCATTCCTAAAGTAGGCCCAACCTCGTGTCGATCCTCCTTCCGCTACTCCACTAGCAACCAAATCCGTCACCCCAGCACCATCTGTACCAAACACCATGGCCAACAAGATGCTACACAAGTACTCCATCCCCACTATTGCCAACATGCCCATTGTGCCTGCTATCAACATGGGCGACATGAACTTTGAGTTGAAGACCGACCTAATCATGATGGTGTAGGAAAATCCATTCTATGGATTGCCTAGCGAGGATGCCAGCGCACATCTCCAACACTTCCTAGAGCTATGCGACACCGTCGTCATGTCGCATCAGAGGTAATTAGACTCCGCTTATTCCTGTTCTCCCTCCAGGGTAGGCCAAAATAATGATTCTACAAGGATCGGGAACCTGTTAACACATGGAACAAGTGTTCCACGGTATTCCTCATGAAGTTCTTCCCGATGGACAAAACCAATGTCCTTTGTGGAAGAATTTCCAACTTCTAGTAGACAGCATCAGAATCGATCCTAGAAGCGTGGGGAAGGCTGCAAGAACACATCCTTGCTTGCCCACACCATGGAATGAAAGACTGGTTGATCCTTCAAAACTTCTACAATAGGCTAACTTCCACATCTAGAGCCCACATAGATGTTGCTGTCGAAGGAGCTTTCTTCTCACTCACAGTCAGTGAAGCTACGACTCTCATCAAGAAGATGGTCTCTAGCTAGGGTTGGAGTGAAGACATACTCCAAACCAAAAAAGACA
Source organism: Miscanthus floridulus (assembly GCF_019320115.1). Lineage (NCBI taxonomy): Eukaryota > Viridiplantae > Streptophyta > Magnoliopsida > Poales > Poaceae > Miscanthus > Miscanthus floridulus. Next base: position 47,944,223 of record NC_089594.1, on the reverse strand, counting down.
GCATGCATACCATGGAGAAAACTGATATGCTAGCCGCAAGGTAGGATCTCTCAATAAAACACTTGGACAAGCACGGTGCCATAAAAGGAGCAACTTATGGTACCATCCAATCGCTCTACTTGCATACACCATGCGAGATGTATGGAGACTTTGGACAATTGTGGAACAACCACCTCAAAACCTAGGTAGATGCGTGGTACAACAACTACAACGTGTTCTGTCCACAAGGAGATCTAGGGTGGAATCAGTCGCACCCACAAAATCAGGAAGGTAAGTATGCTCATTCAAAATTTTCAAATCAACCTTCCTTGAAAGAAATTTTGTTAGGGCAAGCTAAAATAAATGAAAATTTTATTATGAATCTTGCTTCTAACAATAATTTTTTGGAAAACATTAATTCAAATCTAGAAGGCTTCACCTTTTCCTTTGAGAATCAATTAAGCCTTAAATAATTTTTTTCAAACCAAACTAGCTCAAATTGCTGCTACAATTCCTGCATATGATTTTGAAAAGATCCTGGGGCAACCCAAGGGTTTCATTTTGAAAATGTCAATGCGGTAATCATGAGGGGGTGGTAAGTACACTTGTGATCTACCATATCCTAACCATGCAGGAAAAGCTAGAACGCACATGGTACAACCTTGAACCTAAGGCTTTGAGCTAGCTTGGGGGAGGACCCCCGCAAGGTAACGTGTATCCTACACTCTCACTATTTTCTGTTACCTTGCATAAAAAAGAAAAATAAAAATAGAAACCTATGGTTCTCTTGTTCACCTTTCAATGCTTTCACCTCCATTGGATGATTCTTGTTCATCCTTTCATGCTTCCTCTCTCTATACTAGGCATGTTTTGGTTTGGGAGTTTTGGTTATACATTTTTTAAATTAAGCAATGTGCTTAGTTTGAAGTTTGGATGTAATGATCATACTACTATAGGCTATTTAATTTAAGCATGGTGCTTAGGTTAATTAACCTATATTGATCAAATTAGACATGGTGTCTAGTTTGATTATTGAACCAAAATTGTTAAGTATAGATATTGGTTGATCATATGGACTAACCCTTGCAGGAATTTATCAACTTCATGAGGGCAAGTCTTCGAGATGACAACAGAGAAGAAAAATTGTTTGGTGAATCTTGATTAAATAAAGGTTAAAAAATAATAAATAAATATAAATATAAATAAGTAAACAATACTAATAATAATAATAATAATAAACAATAATATTTATTCCACTCCACATTTGTGTAGTAAAAATGTTTAGTTCACCCTTGTTGGAATGATGAATAGTTGCTCTATCTTATATTTTGACTATGCCTAGTTTATAACTTAGCTTTCTTCAAGATTTGAGTTTATTGGCTAAAAATGTCTCATCCTAAAAACTTGAAACTTATGGGTTGCAAATGCTTAATCTAGTCTAAGTTGTTGCGGGATAAGATATGGTGCAATGGAAATTTGCTATGACTTTGTTCTAAGAAAGACTTGATATCTGGAGTTTTATTTTCAAAATAGTAAAAAATTAAAAGTTCCTCAGAGATTTATATTTCCTACCAAAGCCATATGACATGTTCTACAAATACAAAACCTTAGTCATTTGCTACTTGTTATTATGTTGAGCTTTGTCAAATTATTGAGACCCTTGTTGAGATTCTCGTCATGCACCCATGATCAAGACACACGTACACCCACAAATAAAACTACTGAATCTTACACTAAGAGTTACGCAAAAACATGTTTTTCCGCCCACCAAATGATTACTCCATTCATTTATCATGAGTCTCTCTCTAAAGTTTTTCATATGCCAAAAGGAAGTTTGGGCTATGCTAAAAAAAGAAAAAAAATATCCATGTCAAAAGGCAGTGAGAAAAAATGCATGCCAAAGAGCATGAAGAAAAGAAAAGAAAAAGAAAGAAAGAAATAAGATAGCCCATACTTTCAAATAGAAGGCATCCATCCAAAAAGAGAGAGTCATGATCAAAGGAGTACAGAAAAATATATATTTTAGCATTAGGAAGATTAAAAAAATTCCACACAATTGTACGCCTTGATCAAAGTGTATGACTTGCATCTCCTTGAGGTTCAGTTTTTGACTTAGCAATATTATGTGATGCAAGTATGCCTTCTTTTATACCTACCAGAAGATCCACATAAGCCATTTAGTTTGTAGGATGAAAAGAAAGGCAAACACAAAAAGGCTTTGGTGAGGATGATACACTTTTGAGCGACCGAGTGAATCATTTGAGGAACTTAACTTTATTTTTGTAAAACTTCCAAAACCTCTGGAAGGAAAGTCGATCAAAGAACGAATGATAAGCGTGTCTGTGAACCATTCTATCATGCACGCCTAAGACTTGGAGAAGGCTAAAAAGCCCCATAGGTAACAAGATAATAAAGGTGTGGATAGAATGCCAATTTATTCAAATCAAGGAAGAAACTTTGTTATAAGCATGGCACTTTTGAAATGTAATTAGCATAGTAGCAACTCCTGATCAACAACCAACGTCTTAGCTTTTCCTCAAGGATGAGCAAAGGGTAAGCTTGGGGGATTTTGTTGGTGGATCTTATCGACAAAATCCAACTGCCAACTTTGATCCAAAAAGGAGGAAACTACATGTTTTTACATACATATACCTTTACTATTGACATAGTTCCACTTGTATTGGAGGTTCACTATTTTGCAGGAGTCATACTTGAATCCAAGGGAATTATAGTCAAATACTCCATCAAACAATGCGCAAAGCAAGAAAATGAGAAGAAGGCCCATCCACATATCAAATCTAGGCCAAGCACCAACATGGCAAGGACCCAGGCCCAGCAAAGAGCCCACCTATGCAAGGTAGTGGCAAGGCAGGCTAGCAGGGGTGTGGCCGCACCGCCCCAGCATGGCTCAGCCCCAGCTTGCTACTGCGGCTGCATGGAGGCATGTAGAGGCAGCTCAGGGCAATTTCTTATTTTACCATGTGCCAAACTGACCTATAGCTAGTATAAATACATGGGTGGTGCTCTCATGTCACACACACCACACAAGAGCCAGTCTCCCTCTCCACTTGTATTCTTTTTACTACTTTTAGTGTTAGGACCTTGGCAAAGCTTGTAATAGGAGATCAAGAACATATTGAAGATATTTGGTATGAACAATATAATGTTCTTCATTTTGACTCATGTCATGTTCTTCATCTTGTTCTTGTTCTTATTCTATCAATGTTGCTATGATCATGATTTAGAGCTAGGTCCTTATGTTACTAGTTTAGCACATGATCTTCTACGCTCTATCATTCATACAACACACAAGGAGAAGAGCTACACTATCCATAGGGATAAGAGCATCACTCCTAGGGCTCATGCCCTACTTAGCTAGTTAGAGTTGGGTAGAAAGAGATGTGAGGAAGAGTTGGTGAAGAGCAGGATTAGCCGGTAGCCTTCCTTTGCTTGCACCTTAGCGAACACTTATTTTTCTGGATTCATTCGCTAAGTAAGTCCTTTGGTTAGTTAATCTTTACTCTTATTTGCTTGCGGGTTCATCATCCATTCTTGTAGTGGATACTCTAGTAGAGGGCCCTGATAAACATGAATAACCCTACCGGAATGCTAGAGTAGTAGTCAATAGCATAGACATGGTGTCTAGGCTAGAGGCTACCTTCATTTGCCTCGTACTCTCCGGTTGAGGGGTAGGTGGCAGGTGGTGATAGCCCTATCTATCCCTTGTAATGCCCCACATTCTGGTACGGCATAGAGCTAATAGCCGGTATCGCCTGGCATACTAGGTGCACTCTGGTGCCCAAAGTAACCAAGTAGAAGTAAAGTTTATCTATCCTTAGGTCCTAGAACCATAGGAATCCATCACTATCCTCATCAACTCTACCCTTGTGTACATTAGGATGCCTACTCCTGTTTAGGTTTTATTCTTTATTCGTTATTCTTTATTCCTTATTCTGAGATTGGCTTGTGTGTATCACACTATCCATATATCTATCCTGGTTTACCCCTGCTATTAACTTTGGTATACTATATGACATGTCATCTTGTTCATGTACCTAATAGAGTCTTTTACACCTATGCCTTCCCTGTGGAAAATACGATACCCTGAATACTTTCGGGTGAAATGCTACAATGATATATTCGTGTGCTTGCGGAATATTTCTACAAATGTTTAAAAATATCATCAAGGTATTTCTTAGCGGCATCGCTAGGACTTACAATCCTGGTTATGACATTAAGAAATGCCATCAACTAGGTCTCATAGTCTCGGTGTGCCGTTGTTTGATCCGAGGTGCCTCAGGGATGAGTGGCTAGATGGTATCATTCCTAGCTTAGAAAGCAAGCACAGAGTTAGCCTAGACGCCCTGGAACATCAATGATGGTAAGAACTAGTGGTAGTGTAAAGCTCTATAGAGTTTTTGGTTGATCGATCGATACATATGCTGCCTTTTTATGGCTATGGACCTTTCCTATGTTACTACTTCACTTGACTAGAGAGAGGAGTCCTTTCTTCTTCCCCCTGGGTTTGTTGGTTTCTGGCATGGGCCGTTGAGGCAAGCACGAGCAAGAGTTGTTCTTGCCGCTAGAGAGTGAGAGTGTGGTGAGATGTGTGTGATGGGATGGGTGAATGTGTGGATGAGATGGGTTAAAACTTGATGAGTAATTATAAAATATGGATGAACCTACATAGCAAGAGGACAGCCATATCTACCCCTTTTGCTCTACCCTTGCATGCCACTTACCACAAAGCAAACACAAAGCATAGGGTGGGAGCTAGTGGCTAGTATAAATCATATTGAAAGATATTTGGCAGGTTTGGATGTCGTCAATGATGACAATGTAGATTAGAAGGACTGTGTGGTCTCATTCCTATGCTCAAGTTTGGTTGAAGAGATGAAGATGAAGTCTATGCTCGCTGATGATGTACGCTTGCTCTGATGATTGCCCATGAAGGAGGAGCCTTCACCCGCCAACGCACTATGTCTACTCTGATGAAGCCCCATGTGCGTTTCCACCAATACAATGATGTAATGAGGTGTGTTGCCAAGTGTTGTAATACTTTGTAAACTTGTACTTCTGTTATGTATGAATTGTGATATCAGTTGTTATTTGATAATATGATGGCTAGACCTTCTGGACTATCATATTATAATTTGTATCTATGGATTTCCCCATCATGGAAACTTAGAAACATTACAAGTACCTTGGCTAGTTTCTTGACCATTGATGGTGTTTGGAGTTGGCCCTAATCTGATGTTTGCATCTAGAAAAAGAAGAAGTTTGAGGTCAAGGGACATGTGAATAAGAGCCAAAAGGTGTAGTCAAGAATTAACCTTTGGCTTCCTAGTGAGTAGCTTGAAAATCTTCGGCAAGAGCGTCAACTTGGCTTCTATGAGCGCTCCTAGCATCTTCCTCTTCTTGATCATCAACCAGCTAAATAACAAGTAGTTAGTAAATAGGCAACTGGATTTAACATTCAGGAGATTGGCATACCCCGTTTGCCGATTTGCTTGGAGAACCTCCCTTATGATCTAACCTCTAGTTTGGAGCTATAGAAAATCAATTTTAAAAATATAATGAATCAAGCATTCATATGGCTAGTTCCTAGAAGATACCTTAGTTCCTCTTGATGATGAGACATGTGGAACCCCTTCTTCGATTTCTCCCTCAATGATTGGCGAAGAAATTGCCTAAAATGAAGATGGTTAGTCAAATGCAGGGCATTCAATAGAAGGAGCATAGAAACTCACTCTAGTAACGACATTAGCAAGGATCAACAAGGGATGCTCATCAGCTGTTTCTTCGATGGTAGCCGATGACATACCAACCCCTATCGCTCCAAAGGCCTGGACCAACGAATTTTCCATGAGAAATACGCAACGATCATTGGCTTCAGAAGGCCTAAAGTCAACAAACTTGGGCAAGGTAGTTTTGGGGCGTGTGATAAAGTCACCTGGGTAGTTGATGGTGTCGTTTTTGAAACCTTTCATGCCTTCTTGTGATTTGAGGATGAAGACTTGTCACACCCAATTTTAAGAACAAAAGAGGATGTATAAAAGTCTTATGTGCACCCCAGGAACGGTCGCACACATAAGTAGACAAATTGTAAATTGTACCATCACAATGTTTATTACATAGCGAATAAATATTCAACACATAGTCTCAAACATAAATATAATAACTACTAAGATAACTCTCTTGCGGAAGCTCCAACAGGGACGTCAACTGGTGAACACCAAGCCTAATACTCATCACGGTAATCTTCAATCCATTCCTGATCTGTTACCCATCCGGGATTTTTCCAACATAAAAGGTAAAGCAAGGCATAAGTACATGTCATACTTAACAAGATAACTGAGGGTTCATGAGGCTCAAGTAGCTGACACTGGTTTACTGCGGTTAGCATTTAAGTAATCATCAAGTTTAGCAATTATTAACAACAAGGTAGTACCATAATTCCCATAACACATGAACATTATACTGAGACATCAATTTGCTTAAAGACAACTTAGTTAAGCACAATTAATCAAGAGCTCATTTATGGTGTAAGAATCCCTTGGCCGCTCGTGACCGTGAGCACGGCTAGTATACCAGTTATTAACTCTGCGCAGAGGTGTACACTTTCACTGTGAGTCATGTTGTTCAAATGTATGGGTTAATTACGTCCAAACACCGAACACCATATAAAGCTACTCAGAAGTTCGTCTAACCGGGAAGGGCCGCAGGGTCATCGGATATAGGAACCCCCCTTCCAAAAAAAAAGGCCGCTTCCATAGCAAAGCACAACAGGATAGAGGCTGTCCTATACCCAACTCGCAGTATCCTCTAAGCCTGCTAGAAAAGGTCTCCCGAGCAACTAAAGCCAGAGCCATGTAGCCCTCACAGCTGTACTTTAAGTCCCGGATGATCACTTACAAACAAGTCCTTAAGGAGAGGGAATTAAACCCTCCTGTCATTGCTAGCAAGTCATCTTAAATTGTTTAAAGCTCAATTATCCGTCAAGTATCAAGATCATGGTTATTATTTAGCGCTAGCGTAACACTACCCAAATGCATAAATCCAGGTTTTCAAGGTATTCAAGATCAAATTCTAGGAAATCCTACCATAGGTAGCAAGGAAGACACATGCATATGTATTTTAGTGAGCATCATGAATAGGACAACAAGGAAGGTCCTTAGCTATACTTGCCTTGATCAAAGTTCTCCTAAAGGTCTTGCTGGTCTTGCTGGTCGTAGAAGTTCTCTTGTTCACCAACGTAAACCTCACCGTCTGAACTCGATCAACAACACCAAGCAGCAACATACAATCATCCGAGCAATCATACATGAGGCAAACAAATAGATTTAATTAGAACAGTACACCACCAGCAAGAAAAACAGTTTGAAAAGTGTATGAAAACATTCTACACGTCGCTACGATCACATAGACGCGAAGATCAAGAAAAACGGGGCTAAAACATACAAGATATGGATTTTCTAAGTTTTCCTATAGAGAAATAATTAATTAAACATAAGCTCGAAATTTAAAAGTTTCAAACTGTACCAACGGTGATACTAACACATAGACTATGAGATTATGAATCCAACGCAACTTGAACGGATAAAATCGGAGTTAAAATGAGCATTTTATAGGCATTTGAAAACCAGTGGCAAAACTGTGAATAATGAAAACGTATTTTGAATCTGTTAAAGGAGAAACTACGCTTTCCCAGGATGAAAACGGAGAATCTAGAATACACAAAGGACTGCGGGTTCTATAATAAAGTCTTCCAGGGTCTCTTTAACAAAATTACCCCGCGAAGGGGTATCAGCCGATCAGGACCGTTAGATCTAGAATAGGTGGCCCAGATCAGAAGGGCGCGTCGGCTGGCCGGAGAAGAAACCCCCGACGGCGACGCCATGGCCGGAAAAGACAGGATCCCGCCGGCGTTACGGGTCCGGGCGACTCCGGCCATCATTTGGCTCGGAACCGGGACCAAACGGAAACGGAGCTCGACGCGAGCTTACCTAGGTAGAAGATGGAGGCGATGGCGGTTCGTGGACGGCGGAAGGCACGTGACGGCGGACGGCGGCGGCTGTGCACGCTAAAGCCGAGAAATAAGCAAGATTAAACCCTAGAAAAGGTTGTGGGAGATGCTCGGGGTCATGGGGAACACGTTAACAAACCTTTCGGGACGTAGAGGAGGTCGTCTAGGGCAAATTGAAGCTTGGGGCGGCGATTTAGGGCTACGGCTCGCGGGGTGCACGAGCGAGGACGGCGCGAGCGACTAGGGCTACGGAAAACGGATCATGGGCGCGGAGACTCGGTATTTATAGAGGCAAGGCGTGGCGCGGACGCCCAGGCGCGTGGACTGCGATTCGGTCAGACTCGAGTTAGACACCGAGCCGGAGGAGGAAGATGAGGTGTGGGCCCCAGCTGTCGGCGGCACACAGAGGAAGGAGGCGGCTGCTGCTGCTACGCTCGCGTCTAGGTTGGCATGCGGCCCAAGAAGGAAGGGAAGGCCGGCTACTGCGCTGGGCCTGGATTGCGCTGGACCGAAGGGGAGGGAGCAGGCCGACTGGGCCAGAAACCAGGCAGAGAGAAAATTTCCCTTTTCTTTTTTTTTCTAAGTTTTTGAATCCTTTTTCAGATGAATTTGAATTCCCTTTTTAAACTAGAACAAAATCCAAACCAAGTCAACACAAAATATGCACCAGCATGAATGCTCAAGCATGTATTTAACTTTGATATTGATTTCATTGTTATAAACTTAATGTGGTTTAAATGCTCACATAAATAAAAATAAACCAATTTAGCCAATTTAAATTTATTCAAATTCTAGGGTGTTACAATTCTACCCCCCTTAAGAGAATCTCGTCCTCGAGATTAGGCTGTGCTTACTCAAACAACTGCGGGTATGTCTTCCTCAACTCATCTTCTCTTTCCCAAGTTGCCTCTGCTTCTGAATACCGATTCCACTGAACCTTGCACATTCTAATTGTCCTGCTTCTCGTAACTTTCTCAGCTATATCCAAAATCTTAATTGGAAACTCCTCATATGTTAGATCATCTTTAACAGCAAGTTCCTCTAATGGTATTTGCTCCTCAGGCACACGCAAACACTTCTTAAGTTGAGAAACATGGAACACATCATGCACTCCTGATAAACTTTCAGGCAATTCCAACTGATACGCCACTTCTCCACGTCTCTTTAGAATTTTGAAAGGACCAACATACCTTGGTGCTAACTTTCCTTTCATGTTAAACCTTTTTACACTCCTCATTGGTGATACTTTTAAATAGACATAATCTCCTTCTTCAAATACCAAGTCTCTTCTTCGATTATCTGCATAGCTCTTCTGACGGGTTTGTGCCACTCTCAGATTCTCTCTAATCTTTCTTACCTGCTCTTCCGCGTTTCTAAGCACATCTGGTCCAAACACTTGACTTTCACCAGTCTGATTCCAAAATAAGGGTGTCCTGCACTTACGCCCATACAAAGCTTCAAATGGTGACATCTTGAGACTCTGTTGATAGCTGTTGTTGTATGAGAACTCTGCATAAGACAAACTCTTATCCCAACTAGTACCATACTGCAACGTACATGCTCTCAACATGTCTTCTAGTATCTGATTAAGTCTTTCTATTTGCCCATCTGTCTGAGGGTGATAAGCAGTACTGAAGTTCAACTCTATACCCAAAGAACTGTGGATTTGCTTCCAAAAGTGAGAGGTAAACTGTGATCCTCTATCAGACACAATTTTCTTTGGAACCCCATGCAGACACACTATTCTTTCCATGTATAGCTCTGCTAATTTTGGCCCATCGTAAGTAGTCTTAACAGGTAGAAAGTGAGCAACTTTAGTCAATCGATCCACAATTACCCATATCGAATCATAACCTTTCTGGGTACGGGGTAATCCTACTATGAAGTCCATACCAACTTCTTCCCACTTCCACTCTGGGATCTTCATCGGTTGCAACAATCCTGCAGGTCTCTGGTGCTCAGCTTTCACTCTCTGACATGTGTCACACAAAGCTACGTACTCAGCCACATCTCTCTTTAATCCGTACCACCAGTACTTTTCCTTAAGATCTAGATACATCTTAGTACTTCCAGGATGAATAGAGTAAGCTGACTCATGTGCCTCCCGCAGAATTGCATTACGAATAGATTTCACTTCAGGCACACAAATCCTCTTCCCAAACCACAAAGTACCATTCTCATCTATAGTGAATCCGGGTGCTTTCCCAATCACTACGTTCTCTGCGATCTCTTTTAACTTCTCATCCTCTAACTGACCTTTACGTATCTCCTGCTCTAACGTAGGAGTCACTTCTACCTCCATAATGTTTGCAACTATACCAAGATTCAAGTGTTTCAACTCTTCACATAACTTCTCTGACTCAGGTCCCTTGATACAACTATTGTCATATCTCTTCCTACTAAGAGCATCGGCCACCACGTTTGCCTTACCAGGATGATAGTGCACTTCTAGATCATAATCCTTGATTAGTTCCAACCAACGACGTTGTCTCAAATTCAGATCTGTCTGAGTGAATATGTACTTCAAACTCTTATGATCGGTAAAGATATCACTCTTATGCCCAATCAGATAGTGTCTCCAGATTTTTAAGGCATGAACCACAGCCGCCAACTCCAAATCATGAGTAGGATAATTCAACTCATGTTTCCTCAGCTGTCTAGATGCATAAGCAACAACTCTACCCTCTTGCATAAGAACACATCCCAATCCTTGACGAGATGCATCACAATAGATAGAGAACTTCTTATTTAGATCAGGCAAAATCAGCACTGGAGCTGTTGTCAATCGCTTCTTTAATTCTTCAAAACTAGCTTGACACTTACTAGACCACTCAAACTTAGCATTCTTCTCTAACAGGGCTGTCATGGGTTTAGCAAGCTTGGAGAAACCTTCAATGAATCTTCGATAATAACCAGCTAAACCAAGAAAGCTACGGATCTCACTTACATCAGTAGGTGGCTTCCAATTCAGTACATCCTTCACCTTGCCTGGATCCACTGCTATACCACCATTAGAAACAACATGTCCAAGAAAAGAGACTTCTCTTAACCAGAATTCACACTTACCACGCTTAGCATATAACTTTTGCTCTCTAAGCTTCTGCAGCACCAATCTCAGATGTTCAGCATGATCATCTTCAGTTTTAGAGAATACCAATATATCGTCAATGAATACTACCACAAACTTATCAAGATACTCCATAAACACCTTATTCATCATGTACATAAAGTAGGCAGGTGCGTTGGTCAAACCAAACGACATAACTGTATACTCATATAACCCATACCTTGTAGTAAAAGCTGTTTTTGGTATATCAGTATTCCGAATCTTCAACTGATGATAACCAGAACGCAGATCAATCTTAGAAAACACACAAGCACCTCTCAACTGGTCAAACAAGTCATCAATTCTAGGCAATGGGTACTTGTTCTTGATAGTTACCTCATTAAGAGATCGATAATCCACACACATACGCTGTGTTCCATCCTTCTTGTCAACAAAGATCACAGGCGCTCCCCAAGGTGATGCACTAGGATGTATGAAACCTTTCTCTGACAACTCTTTCAATTGTTTCTTAAGTTCTTCTAATTCATTAACCCCCATTCTATATGGTCTCTTAGCTATAGGTGCAGTACCAGGTAATAATTCAATTATAAACTCAATGTCACGGTCAGGTGGCATACCTGGCAAATCATCGGGGAAGACATCTGGAAACTCCTCCACAACACGGTCCTGGGGATTAGCATCATCATCTAGTTGATTCACTGTAGCTGTTGGCGGTGGTTGCACTGTCACACCAACACTGATTCGATCCCCCTTTGGTGTTGTCACTGCTACAACTCTCTCCTGACACTGAATCACAGCTCGGTGTTCTTTCATCCAATCCATACCCAGAATCACATCGATCCCGAAAGTTCTCAACACAATAGGACTGACTGAGAAGTCTACCCCCCTTAAGGTAAGACTTGCAGAAGGGCAACAATGTGCAGCAGGTATTGATCCCCCCGGTGAGTTTACTAGCATTTGGGTCTTCATTGCAATTAAAGGTAGGCTATGTGTTCTAACAAATGCTTGTGAAATAAAGGAATGCGAAGCTCCAGAGTCAAAAAGAACATTAGCGGGGATAGAGTTAATGTTGAACGTACCCATCATAACTTCTGGTGCTCCAACCACAGTCTCAGGCGCCACATGATTCACTCTTCCAGTGTTGTACGCGGGCTTCTGGTTGCTATTTTACTTCTGAGGTGTCTGTTGATTCGGCTTCTGAGGGCATTGGTTAGCATAATGTCCCACATCCCCACATCGAAAACACTTATTGGGAGTACTAGGTGCACTGCCCTTCATCGGGGTGGTGTTGGGCGTTCCCTGGCGTGGAGTCTGATTGCCCATTTGCTGCGGTGTACGCTGGTTCCAATTCTGCTGTTGGTTCTGAGAGCGTTGTGGAAACTGACCACGGTTCCATTGACTGACTGGACCTTGATACCTCTGCTGATTATTATAGCGCGGGCGTGTGTTGCTTCCTGAGACCTGTCCCTTCATCTTTCTCTTCCTGTCCCTCTCCAATCGCATATTGTCAAGCACAATAGCGCGATTCACCAACTGCTGGAAATTAGCATATGTGTTACCAGCCAACTGCAACCTGAGATCATAGTAAATTCCCTTGAGGAAGAGACGTTGCTTGTCTGCATCCTCCCTCACGTCATTAGGAGCATAGCGAGCCAACTGAGCAAACTTGTCGTGATACTCACTGACAGACATAGAACCCATCCTGAGAGATCTGAATTCCTCCTGCTTGAGCTCTATCAAACCATCTGGGATATGGTGTGCCTTGAAATCCCTCACAAATTCTAGCCATGTGATAGCAGGAGCATTGTTGGGACGAGCAGACTGATACGACTCCCACCAAGTCTGAGCTGCTCCCTGAAGCTGTCCCGATGCATACAACACCTTTTGTTGATCATCACACTGAGCGATGTTGAGTTGTTTCTCCACTGCGCGTAGCCAATCATCTGCCTCCAAGGGGTCAGCGGCATGAGAGAAAACCGGAGGATGTCCTTGCATGAATTCCCTTCGCTTGTCTCTTGGTGGTGGAGGTGCTGGTGCTCCCATAGGTTGGTTCTGAAAGAACTGCATCATGGACTGCATAAACTATCCTTGCATTGCCAACACCTCTGCTGCGGTCATGGGTGGTGGTGGGGGTGGTGGAGCACCTCTCCCACGTCCCCTATTTCCTCCACGGCCAGACATCTGCAATCCAACACGAAACATCACCAATATGTAAGATATAGGCAATTCTGAAAATTTCTGGACGTGATGCAGAATCAGCAGGTCAGAAAAACTGTCATAACTCGAGTTCCAGTCATCCAAATAAGATGATCTTTATACGGTTAGAAAGCTTAAGAACTTATCTACAACTTTCATTTAGACCACATTTTCTGATTCTGACGTTACGTAAATCAAAAACAGACCACAACAGAAACTGTCCTCAGATTCCAGACAGCACCAAAGTTCATATTGTGACAGTCGTAACTCTCAGATACGAATAGAATAAAAGGTGATTCTTGTGCCATTGGAAAAACACAGCAGTCTATGTACTCTCCGTAAAATTTCATGACCAATGCTCGAGCAGGTGAAAAGTTATAACCAAAACATCACTGACTGTTCCAGAAAACAACAAGCAAGGAGACAGGATAGACCAACCCGAATTATTTATTAAAGCACTTTTATCCTTAATATTTTAGCTAAGGAACTCATGGACATGCCCACAAAGTTCCCGCACTCATCACAAAGATCCAAATCACACATAAATCACAATAATAATCCATCTAGCACACCATTAGTTCACAAACACTTAAAAGACTCGACTCGACTCACGATACTAAATACGTGCCTATTACAATGGTTTCATAAACTTAAGGGGCGGCATTCTTCTTGGTGGAGGGCTCATCTAACTTCTCAAACAGCTTAGGATGACCTAATTCAGCGTTAAGGCCATCAATCTCTTTCTGGTATTCTTTGATCATATCTTGTGCCTCCTTCAGCTCTTCTTTTAACGCTCCCACCTTATTTGTGAGTTCACGGTTTAACTCAACGGTGGCCTCAAGAGTCTTCGATCCTTTTACCACGACCTCTATGGTCCAACTATTTTCCTTCGGAAGATAACATGGGTAATACAAGAGTCCATCGTCCTTCTTATCATCAGAGAGTCGACCACGGTAGTAGGCAAGTGCAATGGAAGCAGCATCCTCCATGCTTCTTTCCGCGGTAGCTCGACTGACATGGTGGGTGACAACTGCATCAATCTTGCGAATATTCGGGGTCTTGATCAGTAACCGAGTATCCCAAGATGAACCAATCAAAGGATGGCTGTGCTCCGTAGTATGATACTCCAGAGTGGCCTGCAGGTCTGGATAATAGTACTCCAACATCATTGTCAGCAAGTCATGGTAGAAGGCATTGTCATCAGGCTTCTTGATGCTTAGCTTGTCAGTCCAACCTATACATGGCAGTGGCTGGAGTACTTCATCTTCATCATCATTGGTCAAGTCTATGGCCTCCACACGTGCTGGGGATTGAGCTATCGGAGTTGGCGAAGAATGGACCTCTTCACCAACCTCATTCTTCCAGTTCTTCCTCTGGACGTCCTCTCTAGGCTCCATTGGCTCATACACAGCACGCTGTGGTTGAAAGCATCCAACGTACAAGCGGGCAGACTTACGGTCATGTGTCATCTACAGAAGTTTCAAATTAATTAGAATAGAATCAATTGATTTTATAATAGAATAAGACAAAAGAAGCACAAAACTTAGCAAATAACAAGATGGAGGTGGAAAGCATGAAACAAGTGAAGCAAAGGAACCAAAAACGACCATTCTAACTAGGCTTGCGTCCTACAGTCAACATGGCTCTGATACCAATCTGTCACACCCAATTTTAAGAACAAAAGAGGATGTATAAAAGTCTTATGTGCACCCCAGGAACAGTCGCACACATAAGTAGACAAATTGTAAATTGTACCATCACAATGTTTATTACATAGCGAATAAATATTCAACACATAGTCTCAAACATAAATATAATAACTACTAAGATAACTCTCTTGCGGAAGCTCCAACAGGGACGTCAACTGGTGAACACCAAGCCTAATACTCATCACGGTAATCTTCAATCCATTCCTGATCTGTTACCCATCCGGGATTTTTCCAACATAAAAGGTAAAGCAAGGCATAAGTACATGTCGTACTTAACAAGATAACTGAGGGTTCATGAGGCTCAAGTAGCTGACACTGGTTTACTGCGGTTAGCATTTAAGTAATCATCAAGTTTAGCAATTATTAACAACAAGGTAGTACCATAATTCCCATAACACATGAACATTATACTGAGACATCAATTTGCTTAAAGACAACTTAGTTAAGCACAATTAATCAAGAGCTCATTTATGGTGTAAGAATCCCTTGGCCGCTCGTGACCGTGAGCACGGCTAGTATACCAGTTATTAACTCTGCGCAGAGGTGTACACTTTCACTGTGAGTCATGTTGTTCAAATGTATGGGTTAATTACGTCCAAACACCGAACACCATATAAAGCTACTCAGAAGTTCGTCTAACCGGGAAGGGCCGCAGGGTCATCGGATATAGGAACCCCCCTTCCAAAAAAAAGGCCGCTTCCATAGCAAAGCACAACAGGATAGAGGCTGTCCTATACCCAACTCGCAGTATCCTCTAAGCCTGCTAGAAAAGGTCTCCCGAGCAACTAAAGCCAGAGCCATGTAGCCCTCACAGCTGTACTTTAAGTCCCGGATGATCACTTACAAACAAGTCCTTGAGGAGAGGGAATTAAACCCTCCTGTCATTGCTAGCAAGTCATCTTAAATTGTTTAAAGCTCAATTATCCGTCAAGTATCAAGATCATGGTTATTATTTAGCGCTAGCGTAACACTACCCAAATGCATAAATCCAGGTTTTCAAGGTATTCAAGATCAAATTCTAGGAAATCCTACCATAGGTAGCAAGGAAGACACATGCATATGTATTTTAGTGAGCATCATGAATAGGACAACAAGGAAGGTCCTTAGCTATACTTGCCTTGATCAAAGTTCTCCTGAAGGTCTTGCTGGTCTTGCTGGTCGTAGAAGTTCTCTTGTTCACCAACGTAAACCTCACCGTCTGAACTCGATCAACAACACCAAGCAGCAACATACAATCATCCGAGCAATCATACACGAGGCAAACAAATAGATTTAATTAGAACAGTACACCACCAGCAAGAAAAACAGTTTGAAAAGTGTATGAAAACATTCTACACATCGCTACGATCACATAGACGCGAAGATCAAGAAAAACGGGGCTAAAACATACAAGATATGGATTTTCTAAGTTTTCCTATAGAGAAATAATTAATTAAACATAAGCTCGAAATTTAAAAGTTTCAAACTGTACCAACGGTGATACTAACACATAGACTATGAGATTATGAATCCAACGCAACTTGAACGGATAAAATCGGAGTTAAAATGAGCATTTTATAGGCATTTGAAAACCAGTGGCAAAACTGTGAATAATGAAAACGTATTTTGAATCTGTTAAAGGAGAAACTATGCTTTCCCAGGATGAAAACGGAGAATCTAGAATACACAAAGGACTGCGGGTTCTATAATAAAGTCTTCCAGGGTCTCTTTAACAAAATTACCCCGCGAAGGGGTATCAGCCGATCAGGACCGTTAGATCTAGAATAGGTGGCCCAGATCAGAAGGGCGCGTCGGCTGGCCGGAGAAGAAACCCCCGACGGCGACGCCATGGCCGGAAAAGACGGGATCCCGCCGGCGTTACGGGTCTAGGCGACTCCGGCCATCATTTGGCTCGGAACCGGGACCAAACGGAAACGGAGCTCGACGCGAGCTTACCTAGGTAGAAGATGGAGGCGATGGCGGTTCGTGGACGGCGGAAGGCACGCGACGGCGGACGGCGGCGGCTGTGCACGCTAAAGCCAAGAAATAAGCAAGATTAAACCCTAGAAAAGGTTGTGGGAGATGCTCGGGGTCATGGGGAACACGTTAACAAACCTTTCGGGACGTAGAGGAGGTCGTCTAGGGCAAATTGAAGCTTGGGGCGGCGATTTAGGGCTACGGCTCGTGGGGTGCACGAGCGAGGACGGCGCGAGCGACTAGGGCTACGGAAAACGGATCATGGGCACGGAGACTCGGTATTTATAGAGGCAAGGCGTGGCGCGGACGCCCAGGCGCATGGACTGCGATTCGGTCAGACTCGAGTTAGACACCGAGCCGGAGGAGGAAGATGAGGTGTGGGCCCTAGCTGTCGGCGGCACACAGAGGAAGGAGGCGGCTGCTGCTGCTACGCTCACGTCTAGGTTGGCATGCGGCCCAAGAAGGAAGGGAAGGCCGGCTACTGCGCTGGGCCTGGATTGCGCTGGACCGAAGGGGAGGGAGCAGGCCGACTGGGCCAGAAACCAGGCAGAGAGAAAATTTCCCTTTTCTTTTTTTTCTAAGTTTTTGAATCCTTTTTCAGATGAATTTGAATTCCCTTTTTAAACTAGAACAAAATCCAAACCAAGTCAACACAAAATATGCACCAGCATGAATGCTCAAGCATGTATTTAACTTTGATATTGATTTCATTGTTATAAACTTAATGTGGTTTAAATGCTCACATAAATAAAAATAAACCAATTTAGCCAATTTAAATTTATTCAAATTCTAGGGTGTTACAAGACTCCTGTAGGATAGCAGGGGCTACTACAGTCCTCTTCACAGCTATTAGTGAAGGAGCATTACTTCCCATTCTTAGGCTTGGACACTAGACGAGGTATTTGAATGACTAGTTGCTTCTACTGATGGTTGAGGGAATAGAATCAATGTCCTATAGAAGAAAGTGAAGATGAATGGGTTTGCCAGCCAAAATAGGAATCGACTAACGACATGAAAGTTTGCTTACCTCAGCATCAAATGGAAAATTTGGATTCAGTGTTAGGCAATAGGGAATGGCTGATTGGTAGAACAAGTGTTGAGTCCATTCTTGCCACCATTCGTTGAATAGGTTAGAAGCAAAGGGGGCATACTTCCATATAGATAGATCTATCCGAGGCAGAGCTTCTTCAAATTTGAGAATCCATATGAATTCGAGACCCTCAGTTTGGTCCTCTCTCGGCTTTAGTTTATTAGCGAAAAATAGCCCGGGAGGTAGTTGACCAAGGCCAAGTTGACGAGCCATAATCACTGGATTATAAAATTCATGAGTTCAGCGGCTTCTCTCGGCCATGCCTAAATTCTGTTGGAAGCAGTCCTGGCTCTATTATACATTGGAAGATGGCCATGGAGGATGGATCTCTGCAAGCCAACTCAAACCTGAACTTATAAGGGTTCATGAATTCATCGATTAGGGAGTAAGTGAACCAAGTTAAGACATTAGCAGAAAATCCCTTGTAGAATCTTTTAAAAAATTCATCGATGTCAAGAGGGATGCTGATTGCCAATGTTGTCTCACTGAAAGATGAATATCCACGAAATCTTTGCCTTGGTCTAATAACTTCTCCTGATCTTCTAAATAGTTGAAGGAAGGGAAGCTCAGGTTTCTCAGGTCAACAGCCACCATCTTGTGCATGTATAGGTTAAGCCACAACTGTAATAACCACTAGGGTCCATTGATTGTACCAGTTGGCTTATTCTCTAGCAGACTCTTGGATACCTAGTCGATCAGATGATAAAAAGACCCTAGCAGATATTTTTCCACGAGGAATGTCAACACCATTCGCTAAACACTCTGCTAGATAAAGGTTATTGCTGGTTGGTGCACAAGATGACCCATAGAAGACATGCTTCTCCAGCCACATGTTCAAGAATGCTACATGCTCTTTTTTGCTAACGTTGCCGGGTTTCTTATGAATGGCCATATAGCCAGTCCATCCTCCTCCTTTCAAATTTCCCAGTTTGTGGGACAGTTTATTAAGAAGATTTAAAGGTTGGAGAGGGCCAGTGATCCTAAGGCCAATCAGCATGAAGATGTCAGCTAATGTAATTGTCATTGGGCCTTGACCAAAGATGAAAGCATTAAAAGCATTGGACCAAAAATAAGATACTGCTTTTAGTAGTGGTTCGTTTCTCTTCATGGGAGATAATGATAAGGTAATACATTGATCCAAATCATAAAGAACCTAGCTGGCTCATTCTGCATCTGCTATCCTATGGTACCAATCTCTCCATCCTTTAAGGGGAAGCGGCCAGGCTCTAAAAGTATAATCACAGGCTAAAGAATTCATGACCCATTTTTGAATGGGAGTCTATTGGTTTCTAGATTGATTATTTTAGTTGGGTCAAGGTTACCTATCGATCCAAGGTAATAGGTATGGAGAACATCAGCTGACGGGATTAAAATTTTGTTCCTAAGCTCCTAAGAACATATCGAAAAGTAAAATCGGAATCAAGAGGCAGTTGAAAGTCATGGAAAATTAGAAATTATTAATCCATACCTCTAGAACGCTGTTGACGGTGGCCGCTTCCTCAAACAAGTTGTCGCTTTCGAGAATATGCAAAGAACAGTGGAGCGCTTCAGTGATGAAGTTCTGATTTGCTAGGGTTTAAGGCTCAAAGAGACTGTGGCGGTTAGCAAGCGAAATAAGGAGGAACAGAAGCAGAATGGCCAAATAAAGGAGACAAGGGCAATTTGGAAATTTATGACAAGTTTTAGCCTACATTGAGAAATCAGAATGAATGATTGGAAGTGCGGCGTGTGCAACGGTCATAAGAGATAATTATGGAATAAAATCATTTTATCCTAAAATTGGGGGCATGTGTTGACACCAAATTCATTGAGAGAAGCCAAGACGTTCACAAAATTGGCTAAGCAAAAGTTACCATCAGGATTGGCCAAGTGGCATAACATCGTCATTTCAAGAATGGGCCTTATCGATGGAAGATGGCGGTAACCCGAAGCAAGAAGACACATTGGACTTTGTAGAAGGAAAAGATTAGAATTCAAATTATCTTAATTTACAATGTTTGTTTTCTTTTTCTAATTTTGTAACTGGTCTTGTTCGACTAGGACTCATAGTCAAGTCTCGGATATAAATATTGAACCCTGGCTAATATAATAGACATCTCTATGATCAATCACAAACACATACCTTTCCTTTTTGGCTTATGCCAACCCTAGGAGTAGGAGTAGTGTAGATCTCGGCGAGTTCTTCAGGCAAGCAGGCCTGCATTAGTTCGGTCGATCTCCAGTTTGTTTGTGAGTACCATCACGACTTATACTTTTATTTATAAGGCTGCATCGGTCTAGCCGACCTCTTGTAAGCTTTGGTATAAGTTAATTATCAACTTTTATCAGTAATTGTAAGGCTATATCAGTCCGGCCGACCTCTTGCGACTCCTGGTACAAGTTACTTATCGATTCTTATCAATATTTGTTTGGCTGCATCGGTCCGGCCGACCTCTTACAAATCTTGAAACGAATTAGTTATCGAGGTTGAAATGGATCGGCTTTATATCTTATCAAACTACCGTCTCGTCGCTTTATCTCGTTTAGATCTCACTTTGACGATGGTTTTAGCTAAATTAGTCATTTTATTCCAATCTTGATCAAAGGTAGCATGTGGCCAGGGCATGTTTGATCTTAAGTAAGCTTGCTAGTTGATAAAATCTAGTCTAGAACTACTATTATGGCTGCCATCGATCCGGTCGACCCCCACTATTAGCACTATAGATAAAAAATTATCAATCAACAAGTTCGCTTATGGTCAAACATAGCCTCTGACTACATGCTATGTTTGCATCGGCTATTTAGCCGATCACTTGTGCCTTCACGTGTATAACGCGCTTTCACGATCCCATTAAATATGAGTAGATCTATCAATTGCTAGTCTTTGATCTAGGGTCCTACCGTCAATGCTGCAACAGCTGATTTGATTTGTTGGCGATACAATAGATTGGGTTTAGTTAGTTTGTAGATTTATTTATATCCAATGGATGAATGTTTGCACGTCGTACAATATAAACCACTGCAATCTGCTATTTAGCCGATAGCCTGCTCATTGAAGAAACATTAGTTGTTTTAATGCTTGTATTTGTTTTTATCCTGATTAAAAGCTAGCATGATCCTCAATTAATGTTAAATGCTTTCACACCTATCTTTTATACTTTTGCATGTTTTCATGATCATCGGCTGTTAGGATGTACACAATTAATACCTGATAATCGCTGATAATGCTCATTTTATTTGCATTACATCATGAACTTGCTAGATATCGACTCTTTAGTCCATAACCTCACCTCGCCGGCTACTCAGCCACATATTTGGAACTATCTAGAATAAACATCAGCATGTTCCACCTTAAATTACTAATCAATCTTTTGTCCTTATCAATTGTAGGGTCAAATTAACTAGCACGCCTTAGGTCATGACCATATGGTCCTGTGTTACCCAAGCCCTAGGAGATCTCAAGATCTGCTGCGTGCGGCTTCTCCTGGCTTGCTGCATGTGCGACGACGAGGCGACTGTTTTTGCCGTCAACACAAGGTAACAATGTAAATGCGGAAGATTAACTGAGGTAGAGATGCAAACTCCTATTGGTGACTCTAGGTATTTTTACCGAGGTATCAAGAAGAGTGTAAGCTTTCCCCTAGTTCTCGTTGGAGCCCCTCGCAAGGGTCAAACTTCCGATCGAGTAACTCCATAGATAGCCCGAGGCCATTCCTATGCGCAAGTAGGTCTTCGATGTGCCTTGCGGCAAGACTCTCACGGATGTTCTCCGTCGTCTCCACTATCAAGCTTTCGACCGAAATGTCGTGGGCCTTGTTTCCTCTGGTACACGGTGGCAGCCACACTACAAATGTGATTGGTGTGGTCTCACAAGACTACAAGCCCCACCAAGTAGAAACACGGTGCGCAAAAAGCACCTTCTTCTTCCGAGGTATGAAAACCTGACTAACTACTAAACCTAAGCCTAGGCAAGTGCATAAGCATAGTCTAACTAGCCTAAGCACTTTGCAAAGTACCTATGCTAATCACCGAGTGATTCTTTAAGCACTTATATGAGAAAGAGCACTAGAATGGAGTAGCACCTCCCTTTGATATGATTCTCAGCTCCTACACACTTCATTTGTCCTATTTGAGCATATTTTTATAGCCCCAAGCAATGAGCTAGCTAGCTTGGAATACTCCACTGCGCACCATCGGACCAGACCAGAACAAACCATCGAACCAATGCCTGTTAGTGTTCGACGCTTTCTACAGGTGGCCGTTGAAGCTAGCCGTTGCTGCTCCTAGCTGATCGTTGCCGTCTCGGTCTCACTAATGGCCGGGCCCTTATCCTTGGACGGTCCGACACCTTCCTCTAGACTCGGTCCGATGCCCAACCCCTCTCGAGAGCTCTCTAGAACCCGTCGGACTGTGCACCCTGTTGGTTCGACACTGGCACTGTTGCTAGGGTCCGAAGCCTCTATTTCCTCTCTACCCCGTGAATAGTGGGACCATTTGGTTTGACACCCTGTCCACCTTGGGTCTGATGCTTTTGTCGATGCTAGATCTAGGAATTGGTGACCCGTTGAACTCTGCCTCTGATGGTCCGATGACCATGGTCCGACGCTCATAAAACCCCTTTTTCACTTGTTTCTTCACGATTCATGTGTCTGGCTTAGTTTCATTCTCGTGTCTTAGACTTTGCTTGATCTTTTAGGTCTTTGACAAGTCTTCTAATGTTTTGCTTCAAGTATTAATCATCCGGATCATCAGTTTGCCTATGTCCAAGCCACTTTTATATCCTTTGAACTATAACTTAAAACACTAGTAAATGATATTAGTCCAACGATCATGCTAATCATCAAACACCAAAATCTAAACTAAATGGGCGAAGGGTTCATTTTTCTTACAAGAGCTAAAGTCGACCATATGGCTATGGATCGCCCATAAGCATAAACAAATATTTATTTCTCTATCTTCCTCCTTCGCCTTCGGCACTTCTGTTGCTTCCGGCGAGATAGATGAGCAACTGATCCACACACACAAAATTGACCCGCAAGCCCTCAATCCAACCCGGATCTTACCTCCATGAGCTCAGGGAAATTCATTTGCGCAGAGAAGGAGAGAGGAGGGCATGGAGTCTCCCATCGTTTCCCCTTGCGGCGGCGACCATCCACTCGTGAAAGGGAGGCCACCGCCCTTGAAGTTTGTGCGGGTAGGGAGGCCACCGTCCCCGCTGTCCGCGTGGGTAGGGAGGCCACTATGTGGTAGCGAGGTCGTCATCCCGTCCGTCCGTGAGTAGGGTGATTCGAGATGGCGCAGATGCTGATTCGAGATGAAAAATATCGATTTTGGGTGGAGGCAGGTCGCTATGGTGCGGAGGAGACAGGCGGCGGCGGCGTAGAAAAAAGGATGGCGGAGACGGAAGACTGAACGTGTGCTCGAGATAGGAGTATTTCTCAAGATGCGTGACAGTTGGTTTTGACGATTTTTTTTATTTGCTGTTGGGTCCTTTATATCTATATAATCCCACGTTGTGTATCAAAAAATTAACTATAGTCATATTGTCCACTGTCCATTTATCCATGTATATTGCTCTTGGTGGAACAGTGGGGCCTGAATCATGTGTTTTACCACACTCACACCATGGCACACCGCGCAGCTGGCGCTCGCTCCCGTCCCCACCGGCGCTCGCTCCCGTCCCCACCCTCACCACGGGGACCACCCACTCCCCCGTCTCACGTGTCACGGGTACCAAACCATCGACGACGCGAAAAGGGGGGAGCCCACCCAACGAGGAGAGGGGGAAAAACAAGTAGCCTTCGCAAGCTGGCCAGCTAGCTCCCTATCGACTATCCAGATAGAAAGTCACCACGCTCAGTGGGCGAATAAGCGAGAGAGATACCGAGGAGGGACGGATCGGGATGGGAGGGGTGACCTCGAGTGTGGCGGCGAAAATGGCCTTCTTCCCGCCGACACCGCCGTCGTACGCGCTGGTGGAGGACGCCGGTGCGGGGGTCACCACGCTCAGCGGCCAGCCGCACCGGGAGAACGTCGAGTTGCTGCGCCTCCGCACCCGCAAGGGGAACACGCTGGCGGCGATGTACGTACGCCACCCGGACGCCGCGTCCACGGTGCTCTATTCCCACGGCAACGCCGCTGACCTGGGCCACCTCTACCAGCTCTTCGTGCACCTGTCCTTCAACCTCCGCGTTAACATCCTCGGGTGAGGATTGGCCCGCCTATCGCCTGATTGCTTTCCCTCCTAGTGTAAATAGCTTCACGTAGCTTGCTTCTCCTTTTCTGTTTGGCGTGATCCCGTGGTCCATGGATGCTCTTGGGCATGCGTGTCTTGGCGGCTAGTCCTGGGCTCAGGCGTTCCTCGATTTGTCACCGTCGATGTGTGAAATCTTGTGTTATGACGCCAAATTCTTTCCTCATTCTCCCTAGTGTGTTCAGATTTTACTAAGTTTGGGCGGAATTCCATGTTTTTGGTATGCTTGCCTAACTTTCCTTTGCTTTGTCCCCGTTTGTTTCCCGTGATCTTCTTTGAGTGTGGGAATATCCATTTCCTTGTTCTTTTTTTTTCTTGCGCAGATTTCCTTGTTCATAATAGGATTGGGTCTTGCTTTCGCGTAACTGGGGATATACATATACATGGCGTGATATCTCGTTCGATGCCTCGATTTTTGTGTTATTTGTGAGTGAAGTTGCTGAAATTCTTTTATATTTCGGAATCTGTATTTGGGATTTCTTATATATGAGATGGAAACGAATTTTTTAAGGAGTTCGTCTTCTTTCTATTTCTTTTTCTAGAATTACAGCATGGGATGTTGAGCTACTGGGCTGAAACTTCTGCACAGCGAAGATCCTGCCTGTCTGTCTTGGGGTTTGGTATTGCAGCTTTTCTTGAAGAAGAAGATGAAGAAAAAAAAAAATCTTGCGCAGGGCAGTCGGACTGATATGATGATACTAGTTTCTGCTTTGTTAGCTTTTCTCAAATGTGTGCTATACTGCGATGTACTACTACCTCCTTCCTGAAAAGACGTAAGATCTAGTTCTAATTCTGTCTATACTCAACTTTTGAAAGTTACCAAATTTATAGAAAATAGTACCACTATTTAAGACATCAAACAGTATTCTATGAAAATATATTCCATGACGAATACAATGACACTTATTTGGTATAAAATATTGATGCTTTCTTTTTTCTAAACTCGATCAAATTCGAAATGGTTTCACTTGTTACTATGCTAGATAGAATTGCACTCTTTTCAGGATGGAGGGAGTGGCTTTTTTCTTAGGATTTTTTTTTTTTGGTCAGTGGTGTAGGATGCCTGCAATCTGATACTTCTCTTCCATTCCACAATTCTTGTTGTGGTTGACCAGTTGATCCTGTGCATTTATGAGGAAGTTTACTTATCCTATCCAAGGGAAATCACTGATGGTTTGTTTGATATGAAATAGATGTAGTTTCTCGTGGTGAATGAAAAGGAACTCATTCTTGTAGACTTGGCTCATCGGTTACTGTGTGGTGCATTACTGGTGTATATTCAGGGTTCTCTTTGCACTTGATCGAGATTCTAGATGTGCTAGGCTGTGTTTCTATAAGGATAAAATTTGGGCAGTGATTCAATCATAGGGCAAAAGGGCCAAAGTTGATTTATAGTGTATTCTTTTGAGTGGTTGGGCCTTCACTTTTTGGTAGGACAGAAAGAAGCTATCAGCTGTGTCCTTGTTACCCTGCACTTACAGATTCAATGGCGCTCTAGAGAGGTTTTTGTCATTGCTAAATTGATCCCTTTTATATTAATTAAACATTTCAAAAGCTTTATCTCAGACTGCATTTCTTGTCCAGAGGACTTCTTGCCAAAACATAACCACAATATGGATGATGGAGACCCATATACTAATTTCATGGCAAATCATTGTCTGGATATGTCTCCATTATTGAATCATCTTCATGGGGCTCAAAATAGATTTCATTTATGCTGTGTCTAAAACTACATTCTTTTACATTATGGGTTGGACTGTTTGATAGAGTTTTGTTTCGGCATCTTATGCCTTGGTAGTGCTTGCTTGCTCATTGAGATAGTTCTGTGGTGCGTCATTATTTCCTTTCTGGGAAGTTCATTGATGAATGATTATTGATCTGTAAAGTCCTTCATGTTTAGGAAAGTTTGGTGCCTCTGTTTATCTCATTTATCTCTAGATACTAAAGGAACTTGAACACAGTCATATTGTCTTATAATGACTTCCTAAAATTGAAAGGTTGTTGATGGACAAACTTGTATGTGTGTTTCTTTTGCATGCATAAAATAAAGTTAGGAAAATAAAGTATTTACGCGTAGCTGGAGCTCAAGCTATGACTTCATTTGCATGATGATCGTATGTGATAGAGAGCACATGCTGGCTGTGCTTAATCGATGTTGGACCATGGATAGATTTTCAGGCATGGCTTGCCTTGCCTCACCTAGCATCCTGTCCCCGCTGTGGTCAAGCCAATGAATTCAGCGTTTTCTTGTCTCTTGTGTGGTGGCTCGACAAGTGTGGTTAGTCATCTTCAAGAAAATTGGGTTGCAGGGAATGTGGCTGCAGTTGGACATGGGACTCCAGATTGTGGTGTTGCATGACCAATCTTATTGAAAAGGTTTACAGGAAAAGGCTCAACAGTTTGATCATGGTAGCTTAGTAAATTGGAAACATCTTAAATGACTTAGTGTTCCACTGTTAGTCGCTGAATTCTCACTCTTGGAAGGAGCAGAATTCTTACTCTCATCGAGAGAGGATGACACTAGGAGTTGGGACAATTTTCTGGTTTATTTCTCAATGCCATGCCAACCTGAGGGGTTGGGGATACATATTTATAGGCTGCTAGCCAGCCAAGCATATGCCAAGATGCTGTCCTAGATGCTAGTCCTAGATGTTGTCCTAGGTGCTAGTCCTAGATGCTATCCTAGATGCTAGTCCTAGATGCTAATATGCTGTCCTCTAGTCAAGGATGTCCTCTAGTCAAGGATGCTGTCCTATGGGCAGCAAGACTCATGCTGCTGTCTGCTGCTGCAGCCCCCCCACAAAAACCACAGAGACTTATCCATCATTCTCTCCTTAAGTCTTGTGCGTCGTCTTGTGGGAAAGTTGAACCATCCCGGTTCTGGAGCAGAGCTTAAGGAACTTGATCCTCCCAAGGGGCTTGGTGAGCAGGTCCGCAAGCTGGTCCTTGGTGTTGATGTAGCTTGCCTTGATGCTCCCTTCCTCCAAACAGCCTCGGATGAAGTGGTACCTCACCCGAATGTGCTTGTTGCGTTCATGGAAGACGGGGTTCTTTGCCAGGGCCAGAGCGGACTTGCTGTCTACCCTGAGCTCCACCGCTCTAGTGTCTCTGCCGAGGAGATCACCAAACAGTCGAGCGAGCCAGAGCGCCTGAGTCGAAGCGGTGGAGGCCGCTATGTACTCGGCCTCGCAGCTGGACAGAGCCACCACCTGCTGCTTGACCGACTGCCAGCTAACGAGGCACTTGCCGAGGAAGAAGAGGATCCCGCTCGTGCTCTTGCTGGTGTCGATGTCGCCGGCGTGGTCGCTGTCGCTGTACCCGACGAAGTGTGCCGCCCCAGGGTACCTAGGGTAGTAGAGGCCGTGGTCGAGAGTCCCCGCAACGTAGCGGATGATCCTCTTCACAGCCTGCTAATGCTCCGTTGTCGGTCGCTGCATGAACCGACTAACATAGCCGACGGAGAATGCCAAGTCCGGCCGTGTGTGGGAGAGGTAGCGAAGGCTCCCCACAAGACATCGGTACTGCGTAGCGTCCACCTCCTTCGTCGTGCTGTCGCGGTTCAGCTTCAGCCTCTCCTCCATCGGAGTGAGAGCTGGGTTGTAGTCGGTGAGCCTAGCTAGCTCAACGACGCGCTTGGCGTAGGCGGTCTGTCGAAGCGTGATCCTGGAGTCATCCTGGTGCACCTCGATTCCCAGGTAGAAGGAGAGAGGCCCCAGGTCACTCATCTGGAAGGTGGCCTTCATCTCTTCCTTGAATGCCGCCACCTTCGCATCCTTGATGCCGGTGATCACCAAGTCATCGACGTAGACACCCATCAGCAGAGCATTTCCTCCACTTGCCCCGTCAGTAGATGGCCGCCTCGTGCGGGCTTTGCTCGAAGTCCATCCCCTTTAGCGTGGAATCCAGCTTGGCATTCTACGCCCTCGATGCCTGCCACAAGCCATAGAGGGCCTTGCGCAGGCAGAGCACCTTGCCCTCCTTGCCGGGGATCGCAAATCCCGACGGCTGGTGCACGTAGGCCTCCTCCTTCAAGTCGCCGTTAAGGAACGTTGACTTGACGTCCATGTGATGAACACGCCAGCCCTCCTGGGCAGCTAGCGCAAGGAGTCGCAAGGACTCCATCCGTGCCACGGGAGCAAAGGCGTCGTCGAAGTCGACCCCCTCCTGCTGCACGAAACCTCGTGCCACCAAGCGAGCCTTGTGCTTGACGATGGCACCGGCTTCATCCCTCTTCAGCTTGTACACCCACTTAAGGGTGATAGCGCGGTGACCACGAGGAAGGTCAGCAAGCTCCCAGGTGCGGTTCTTCTCAACCGCATCCATCTCCAACTGCATCGCGGCGCGCCATGCTGCGTGTCTCTCGGCCTCTGCAAACGACCGAGGTTCGCCATCATCACACGCAAGGTGCAACTGCGCCTCCAGGTCGTGAGGCACCGGTCCCGGCACCGGCTGGTCGCCAAGAAGGTTCTCCATTGTACGGTACCGCAACGGCTCACCGTCGTGGTACGCGTCGACGCGCTCCTCGTCGTGAGAGAGCGGAGTAGCGAGCTCAATCGGGCCGTGCTCGACACGAGCTGGTGGTGGAGTAGACGCGCCTGGAGTGGTGCCTGTCGGTGCTGGAGTGCGTGGCGTTGCCGGCTGTGGTGGAGCTGGCAAAGAACTCATCGCAGCCGAGGTCCTGGCTGGAGAGCGTGGTGCTGTCGGAGTAGCAGGCGCCGGGGTCGGTGGAGGCTCAGGGACGGGGGTAGACGCGCTCGCCGAAGAAGAGCTGCCTACTCCCCCAGCTCCCTCGAAGTGGACGTACTCGACAGTGAAGTCGTCGTACGTCGGAGTCGAGCCGTCGTCCACCGCCTTGTCCCACGCCCATCCTCGCCCTTCGTCGAACACAACGTCGCGCGCCGTGCGCACACGTTGTGTCTTCGGGTCAAGGATGCGGTAGGCCTTTGAGCCCTCCGCGTAGCCGATGAACACTTCCGGAGTGCTTCCTGTCGTCGAGCTTGCTGATGTGGCCAAGCTCCTTGGCGAATGCGAGGCAGCCGAAGACCCACAAGTGGGAGACCACCGGCTTGCGCCCATGCCAAGCCTCGTACGGTGTCCTGCCGTCGAGCGCCTTGGTAGGCGAGCGGTTGAGGATGTAGACGGCCGTCACCACAGCCTCTCCCCAGAAGACAGCCGGCATCCCCCTCTGCTTGAGGAGGGCCCGAGCCATCCCCACAACCGTTTGGTTGCGCCGCTCGACGACGCCGTTCTGCTGCGGGCTGTACGGCGCGGAGTAGTGGCGCTGAATGCCCTCGTCAGCGTAGTACGACGCGAATTCAGTCGCCGTGAATTCGCCGCCGTTGTCGGTGCGCAGCACGCACAGCTTGCGGCCGCACTCCGCCTCCGCAGCAGCCTGCGCGCGCCTGATGGCGTCCGCAGCCTCTCCCTTGCTGCCGAGGACCATCACCCACATGTAGCGGGAGAGGTCGTCGACGAGCAGCAGGAAGTAGCGTCGTCCTCCCGGTGTGGCCGGTGTCACCGGGCCACACAAGTCCCCGTGCACAAGCTCGAGCCTCTCCTTGGCTCGAAAGCTAGCCTGCTGTGGAAAGGGGAGTCGCCCCTGCTTCGTCAACACGCAGATGTCGCAGAGCTGCTCCACATGGTCGAGGCACGGCAGGCCTCGCACCATCTCCGTGGCACTGAGCCGCTTCAAGGCCTCAAAGTGAAGGTGCCCGAAACGCTCGTGCCACTGCCACGCCTCGTCGTCCCGACGAGCAGCGAGACAGAGGGGTTGTGCCACCTGCACGTTAAGGACGTAGAGTCGATTTGCGCTTCTGGATACCTTGGCAAGAAGGCGACGACGACGATCCCAAATCCTCAACTTCATCCTCAACCACCACACGCGAACCGTTCTCATCCAGCTGTCCCAAGCTGATGATGGAGTTCCTCAACGCGGGGATGTAGTAGACTCTGGTGAGCAGCCTGTGCTCACCAGACACGGTGGTGAAGATGACGGAGCCGACGCCCTTGATCTCCACGCCGGAGGCATCCCCAAACTTGACGGAGCCTCGGACGCTAGAGTCAGGCTCGGTGAAGAACTCCCGTCGACCGGTCATGTGATGGGTGGCGCCGGTGTCGAGGCACCACCCGTCCGTCTTGTCGTTGCCGGAGCTGTCGCCGAGGAGGGCGTGTGCTTTTGGCTCGTCGAGGTGGAGAGCCGCTGCGGCCGGTGCCGCTGGAGGTAGCTCAATGCTTGCATGTGCCATGAACAGAGCCGGCTCCTCCTCCGCCTGTGTGACATGGGCCTGGCCGCGTCGTGGCTGTCGGCAGTCCTTGGCCCAATGGCCGAGCTGGCCGCAATTGTGGCAGGCGTCGTCTCGTGCCGGCTTGTGCCTGACGGCGGCGTCGCCCTGGGCGCCTCCGCGGGCATCACCCTCGGCACGTCCTCGCGCCCCGGCCTGAGCGTCTCTGCGTGCCTTGCGTGGCTTGCCACGCTTGCGGCCGCCTGTCGCGGAAGAAGGCTCCCTCTTCTTCCGGTCACCTTGGTTGGCAAGCCACTGCTCCCGAGTGAGAAGGAGCTTCCCGCCAGTGGAGATGTGCCCCAAGAGAGACTGTGGCTCATCGCTGTCGACGACCTTGAGGCGACCTATTGCCTCCTCGATCGACATCGTGGAGAGATCCAGCAGGGACTCGATCAAGCGAGCCATCTGCTTGTACTTCTCGGGGACGCAGCGAAAGAGCTTTTCGACAGCTCTCTCCTCGCCGTAGGTGTCATCGCCGAACTGCACCATCTTCTGCAACAGAGTGTTGAGACGGAGAGCAAAGTCATCAACGTCCTCACCTGGCTTGAAGGCTAGGTTCTCCCACTCCTTGCGAAGTGCCTGCAGTGTGGACTTGCGGGCGCGGTCGCTGTCGATGCGTGCCGCAGCGATGGTGTCCCAAGCCTCCTTGGCAGTCCGCTTGTTGGTAAGCGAGAACTGCATCTCGGGCGGGACTGCAGCGATGAGGGCATCCAGCACCCGTCGATCTAGGTCGTAGTCGACGTCGCCGTATTGGACTGCCTTCCACATGTGCCGCACCTAGAGCTTTACCCTCATCACCGCAGCCCACTCGACGTAGTTGGCCTTGGTGAGGGTAGGCCACCCACCGCCGGGACCGACGTCCCTGACAACAGCCTGGAGCCCGTGGTAACCACGGTACCAATCCGGGGAGGGAGAGCCACGCTGCCTGTGAAGGCCGCGCTCTCCATCGACCCGTCGGTACCGATCCGGGGAGAGAGAGCCACGCTGCCTGTGAAGGCCGCGCTCTCCATCGACCCGTCCACCACCGTTGCCATGCGCGCCTCCTCCAGGAGCGCCGCCACCTGTGCGCGCCTCCAGGAGCGCCATCGGCGCGTCTGCGCCTGTCTGGGCTGCCGCCGCACTCGTGGGCGTGCGCGGCTACCCCAGGAGCGCCACCGCCGTGCGCGCCTCCTCCAGGAGCGCCGCCAGCGCGTCCGCGCCTGTCTGGGCTGCGGCCACGCTCGTGGGCGTGTGCGGCTGCCCACTGCGTCGCCCGCGCTCGCGCTGCCTCCCTCTCTAGCAGCTCGTGGTCCGCGTCGGCGGTGTCGTCAGCGGAAATGGAGCTACCGATGCTGCCGCGCAGAGCCTCGACCTCCGCCGCCGCCGCACGCGCTGCATTCGCCGCCGCCGCTGCTTCCGCCTCCGCTCTGGCTGCTGCTAGCTCTGCCGCTGCCAGCCTCGACGCCCTTGCCGCCGCCGCTCGCTCGCGTTCCTCTACCGCGGCAAGTTCGGCCTCCTGCCGACGCCGCGTGCTCGAGGCGACCGAGCAGCTGAGACTTGCCCTGCGGACATGTCGCGCTACCGGGGGGCTGCTGTGTGGGGAGAGGGCTGGGGAGGAGTGAGCAGGAGCGGCCGGAGCTGCTGCTCGCAGCTGGGGCTGTTGTGTAGCTGGGAGAGGAGATGAGCAGAAGATGCTTAGGCTACAGGATAGTACGGCTCTGATACCACTTGTTAGTTGCTGAATTCTCACTCTTGGAAGTAGCAGAATTCTTACTCTCATCGAGAGAGTATGACACTAGGAGTTGGGACAATTTTCTGGTTTATTTCTCAATGCCATGCCACCCTGAGGGGTTGCGGATACATATTTATAGGCTGCTAGCCAGCCAAGCATATGCCAAGATGCTGTCCTAGATGCTAGTCCTAATGCTGTCCTAGATGCTAATATGCTGTCCTCTAGTCAAGGATGTCCTCTAGTCAAGGATGCTGTCCTATGGGCAGCAAGACCCATGCTGTTGCCTGCTGCTGCAGCCCCCCCCCCCCCCCCCCCCCCCCCCACACAAAAACCACAGAGACTTATCCATCATTCTCCCCCTAAGTCTTGTTCGTCGTCTTGTGGGAAAGTTGAACCGAGCTCAAGGAACTTGATCCTCCCAAGGGGCTTGGTGAGCAGGTCCGCAAGCTGGTCCTTGGTGTTGATGTAGCTTGCCTTGATGCTCCCTTCCTTCAAACAGCCTCAGATGAAGTGGTACCTCACCCGGATGTGCTTGCTGCGTTCATGGAAGACGGGGTTCTTTGCCAGGGCCAGAGCGGACTTGCTGTCCACCCTGAGCTCCACCGCTCTAGTGTCTCTGCCGAGGAGATCACCAAGCAGTCGAGCGAGCCAGAGCGCCTGAGTCGAAGCGGTGGAGGCCGCTATGTACTCGGCCTCGCAGCTGGACAGAGCCACCACCTGCTGCTTGACCGACTGCCAGCTAACGAGGCACTTGCCGAGGAAGAAGAGGATCCTGCTCGTGCTCTTGCTGGTGTCGACACTCTAAGCGTGAGCATGATTGTGAGGAGGCGGTTTTGCGGTGTGCTGCCATGGCTTGCCAGTTTGGCATCCTCTGGATGCCATTTTAGGAACCCCACTGCACAGATTTTGGTGATCGTTTCTTTTCTTTTGTGATGTGTGTTGCTGTTAGCACAGTGTGGTGTGTGTTAGGTGTATGTGTGTGGGTTTGTAATCTTCATTCTTCTCTAATGGAATGACATGCAGCTCTCCTGTGCATTTGAGGGGAAAAAGTTTTACTTTGTAAACAATGCAGCATGCTTTTGAGGAAAAAATGTTACTTTGTAAACAATACAGCATATGCAACTTGTTACTTGATTTTCCTGTAATCAGTGGCTAATAGTAACTTTGAAACTACGCAGGTATGACTATTCAGGATATGGGCAATCGTCAGGAAAGGTATGTTGAAGTCTTGAAGATGAGCAATGTTATTTTTCATAACGAAACTAAGTGTCTGCTTTGCTAAGTGTTTGCGCTGTCCCATTTTAGCCGAGTGAACACAATACTTATGCTGACATAGAGGCAGCTTACAAGTGCCTCTTAGAGAACTTTGGTGCCAAGGAAGAAGAAATAATTCTTTATGGACAATCTGTTGGAAGTGGGCCTACTGTAGATTTGGCCAGTCGTTTGCCTCAGCTGCGAGCTGTTGTCCTGCATAGTCCTATATTGTCAGGGCTGAGAGTTATGTATCCTGTGAAGCGCACATATTGGTTTGACATCTACAAGGTTTGTTGTCATCTGTTAATTGCGTCATTCAACATTGAGTTATCTTATCCGCTTCTATATCTTAGGTGCCTGATTTTTTGTTGTTGTTCAGGCAACATGCAATTTTGTCATTGTTTGGCTATAGAAAAAAAAGTAAATTGTCTCTTGTGAGTTGTTATTCACGTGCCTGAACCTTGATTGTTTCTGCTGGGTTTCAACTCTAGCATACCCCAACTTGTTTGGGACTTAAAGGCTTTGTTGTTGTTGTTGTTGTTGTTGTTGTTGTCTCTTGTGAGTTGTCCTTTTAGTTGTACTAGTTGTTTGTGTAAGAGTGTTGCCTGAAAATTTCTAAAAATTCAGGAACTTGAAATATAACTACTCCTGTCCTGCTATATCTCTATTTTATACTGACAGTTCTCTGTTGTTCATTTGCTTCCAGAATATTGATAAAATCCCTCAAGTTACATGTCCTGTGCTCATTATACATGTAAGTGTATCTTCATCTTACATTTTTCTCTCTTTCTGAAATTTTATTTGACAATTCATAGCCAGTTGTGGTGTTGTGTTCCATATGTATGTGTGCTTCTCAATTGTTTCTTTTTGCTATATGAGAATTATTTCAATTATGTTTTATAAAAGCAGACATAAAACCTTAAAGTCGGATTACATGAATAAAGTTGTTAGCTTGTGCATCAGCTTGCATTCCCACCAATTTGGATTACTCACAAGTGCTGAAGTATCTAAGTTTATTGTATACCATTCCTCAATAGTTTTAAGCTTTGGTGAATATGATTTCTGAATTTTGCTTATAAAAAAACATGTTTAAGAATTTTTATATTATTTGATTGTAGTTTATGAGCCCCTGTTCGCTTGAACTTATCAGCCATGGTACAATGTTTTTCTCTCACAACAAATCAGCAAACCAATAAATCAGCGAACAGTACTTTTCAAGCCTGGCTTTTTAGCGAAACGAATAGGGCTGCAATGATTACATCCCTATTTGTTGCTCTGTTTTGTGTGATTCAACTAAATGCTACATACTACATAGTATCATGCAATACACTACTTGTTACTTTGGTCTATCATGTACTTTTAATTTGTCAGACTTAAAGCACTATTTTCAGGTTTGGTATATTGTCATCCATGTAGTTCTTACTTTCAATATCTAGGTGTCTTCTTGATAACTGGATAAGTTATGGATAATAGCTATATGTGCATCATTATATTAAGAAGTAAAAATGGGAAATAACCCATACAACACACCCAGACCAGCCAAAAAGGCAAGCCCTCACACTCACACCAACTCACACAAAAACTCCCCCAAACTCTCTGATCCTTAGGATACAAGCGCGCCCTGTGTCTGTTTCAAAGGGCGACCAACAGCAGCATTAGGATCCTAACTTTCTGAATGGGGGGCAGTCAGGAGGGAAATTCCTCAAGCCCCAGCCAACGACCATAGTTTTCTCTCTTCTCCAGCATTGGTCAGAGCTCTTGCAATATCAGGGGCTGCTCCATCAAAAACACAGCTGTTGCGATGAGTCCATACAGTCCATGCTCCAAGAATTATGAGAGAATTGATTCCTTGCAATATTATGTCACTAGTAGCACTACTCACTCTATCCCACCAATCTAAAAAAGAGAGTTCAGTGTGCTGAGGGGATGTAATTCTTATCTATTGAAAGCCTCATTATATATGAAGGCCATGAATTTGTTAAATTTGCTGTTCTCTTGAATTTTTTTATTGTTAAATAAGCCTCATCTGTCTCCTATCTTAATGAAATGACACGCAGCTCTCCCGCGTCACAAGAAAAAAAGCCTCATCTGGATGTTAGGACAAGTGCAAATGATTTGTTAAATTTGATGTTTTATTGAATATCTAGATTGTTATGCTAGACACAAGATATTATTTGATATAAGTAGATAGCAATAACTGCACACTAAAATATTGGAAGTTTATTATCTCAGTGCTCTCACTTTCAATTTGTGGCCTTGCCATTTCTTTTTTCTGAAACCCTTTTGCTTCACCTGTATACCCTTGAGATGCTTTGGTCCCGTGTTGCATTGAATGTATCAACTAGTGGTCTTCTGGTGTTAACAGTGCAAGTAAATGCCCTAGCTATCGTCATTGACTCATGCAAAACAACAACATGCACTCATTGAGTTGTTTTGTAGTCTCTACTAGTCTGTAGATTGAGTTTAAGAGTGTGTTTATGTGAGCGTGGTTGGTTTGTTGTGATTTATTTGCTATCTCCTTAATGCAATGATACGCAGCTCTCTTGCGTATTCTACAAAAAAGTTATGATTATGTTGCATTCCAGCAGTGCAGTTTGTGGAGTTGAAGTAGCGCGATATCAAACTTAGTATCTGAATCTTGGATCAAGCCAAACAAGACATTTAATAGAATGTTGAATAAAATTTTGGTCCTAAATCAGTACTTACATTGATTGTCCCCTAGCATTAACTTCACAGAAATGAGAATCATTTAAGAAAACGTTGTAATTTTCTTCAATCTGGAATCTGTGGCTTGAATATATTTTTCCTTCAAAATTTGTTAGAACATAAACCACTGGACCAACCATGACCTTAACATGTGAACTATCTGAACACATATAGGCAATGTGATACACGATGCATAACCCTTTTGGGTTCACATGTCCTCTGCATGCTTCTAGGCACTGGAGGTCACCTTTGTTGGGCAAGTGATGAAAGTATCTGTTGTCATCACAAATAGTTTGATGCTATACCCCCTCCATCCCAGAATGATGGGTGTATTTTGTCAAGGGAAATGTCAAATTTTACAAACTTTGACCAACAAGTAATCAAATTATATACAAGTTTAGGACATTAAAACTTGCATCAATAGATTTGTATCCAAAGTGCCTTTGAGATAAAATTGATTCTTTTGCAAATGACAACACATTGTAAGAGATTAAGGGCCCAAATCTACTTTGTATGACTTTTCTTTGTTGCCAAAATACACTTATCTTTCCGAGACGGAGGGAGCAATCCACAGATTTTCTGATATTAAAGTTTGACATACTTTTGTGTGCATTTTGTGGTTGGAGTGTGAGGTTTTGCCCCTCAGCGCTCACGGTTTGTTGGAGAAGAGGGGAGAGAGTTTAGGGATGTAATTCTTCTTCCCTTCAAATGATTGATTACAAATATTCTTATAGGCTCATGGCCCGGCTAATCTGAGCTAATTGCTCCTAAATTGGAGGCTCCCTGCATGGCTCTCCTCTAATTTAGGCTGTTTCCAAAACAACCTCTCCATGCGGTGTGGTGATCGCGCTCCCAGCCCGCGCATGCGCTCCCTCAGCCGCCCGGTGGATGTCACGGGCTCGCCGTCTCCTGGAATAGGCGCGGCCCCACATGACATCTCTCCCCCCCTCGACGACCAGCTCGTCCTCGAGCTGGAAGGTAGGATACTTGGCGCGGAACGTGTCGACGTCCTCCCAGGTGGCCGCTGCTGGAGGTTCCCCCTTCCAATGCACCAAGACCTGGCGGATGCCGCGCGCCAGACGAGTGCGGACAGCCCGTTCAGGCTCGGGTGATGTCGCGCCATGGTGGATTGCCGGGAGTGGTGGTGATGCGTCCGGTGGCTGCCCCACGAACTTATTGAGAACGCCCACATGAAACACGTCGTGCACGCGAGCACGCGGAGGCAGCTCCAAGCGGACGGCGACGTCGTCGATCAGTTCGATGACACGGTAGGGGCCGAAATATCGTGGCTTGAGCTTCCCCGAGTTGGACAGCGACAGCGAGGATGCCGCGCGCTGGCGGAGGCGAAGTAGGGCCCAATCGCCCACCTGGTAGGAGACGGAACGATGAAGCTTGTTGTAGTGGTGCTTCTGGACCTGCTGGGCCTGCCCGAGCCGATAGCGGACGTCGGCTAAGAACGCGTCCCGCTGCTCCATGTTCTTGGCGACGGCGGCCACCCTTGTCTCTCCCGGCTCATACAAGCGGATGGTGGGGGCGTCCCGGCCGTAGACAACGCGGAAGGGTGTCTCCTTCAACGACGTCTGGTACACCGTATTGTAGATGTACTCGGCCCAGGGTAGCCAGCGGAGCCATTGGCGCGGCCTGTCGCCCGTGAAGCAGCGCAAATACATGACGATGACCCGGTTGGCGGCCTCCGACTGTCCGTCGGACTGGGGGTGAAAGGCCGTCGTCATATGCAGCCGGGTGCCCACCAGACGCATCAGCTCGCGCCAAAAGGTGGAGGTGAAAACCGGATTCCGATCGGACACCATGGATTGAGGCACGCCGTGAAGACGAACAATGTCGCGGAAGAACGGCTGGGCGACCGATTCGGCAGAGTAGGGGTGCGCCAGAGGTATGAAGTGGCAGTACTTGCTGAACCTGTCAACCACCGTCAGGATGACTGACTTTCCCCCGACGCGCGGCAGTGCCTCGACAAAGTCTAGGGCGATGTCGGTCCAGACACCCGTCGGAATGGGCAGTGGCATGAGGAGGCCCGCTGGGTGGAGGTGTTCCGACTTGTTCCTTTGGCATGTGGAGCACGCGTGCACCATATCCTGCACGAGTTGCCGCATGTTGGGAAAATGGAAATCGCGGCGAAGCTGGTGTAGTGTGCGTTGGACGCCTTCGTGGCCATCCTCGTGCACGGTCGTCATGATCTCGAGCAGCAGTGGAGAGGCCGGTGCGATGTAGAGGCGGCGGTCGAAGGTCACCATGTCGTCGACGAGTGTCCAAGGCGCCCCGCGGGTGCCCGTGCGGAGCTCATCCCGGATGGCCACCAGAGTTGGATCGGTGGACTGGGCCTGGCGGAGGTGCTTCACGAAGTCGAACCGCGGCACTGAGATGGCCGAGAGGGAACCCGCGTCGGTGAGGGAGCCCGCGTCGGTGTCACGGCGGGACAAGGCGTCCGCCACGGTGTTCGCCGCGCCGGGCTTATACTCGACGGAGAAATCGAACCCAGAAGCTTCCCGACCCAATGATGTTGCGGGATCGTCGCCAACTGTTGGTCCAAAAGAAACTTGAGGCTGAAGTGGTCCGTCCGGACAAGGAAACGACGGCCCCAGTGGTACGGACGCCAGTGACGGATGGCGTGAACTAGCCCGATGAGCTCGCGCTCATAAGCGGCGAGGGAGCGGTGACGCGGAGCGATGGGGCGGCTGAAATACGCCACCGGGTGCTTGTCTTGGATGAGCACTGCCCCAAACCCCTGGGAGGACGCGTCGCACTCGACGATGAAGTCCTTGGCGAAGTCCGGCAGTGCCAGAACGGGGGCGGATGT
Source organism: Miscanthus floridulus (assembly GCF_019320115.1). Taxonomy (NCBI): domain Eukaryota; kingdom Viridiplantae; phylum Streptophyta; class Magnoliopsida; order Poales; family Poaceae; genus Miscanthus; species Miscanthus floridulus. The sequence goes on along the minus strand of NC_089594.1, from coordinate 47,905,198 downwards.
GACCGCCCTCTTGAGCGCGTCGAAGGCGTTCGCCGCGGCGTCGTTCCAGGAAAAGCCCTCCTTTTTGAGGAGCGCCGTCAGTGGTGCTGCTATTGCGCCGTAGTCGTAGACGAATTTACGGTAGTAGCCCGCAAGGCCGAGGAAACCGCGGACCGCGCGTGCGGAGCGAGGCACCGGCCAGTCATGGACGGCCTGCACCTTGGCCGGGTCCATGGCTACGCCTGCCGTGGATATGACGTGGCCGAGGTAGGAGACAGAGGACACCCTGAAGGCGCACTTCGATCGCTTGACGAAGAGCCGATGATGGCGCAGTAGCGTGAGCACGGCGCGCAGGTGCCGGAGGTGGTCCGCCCATGAATTGCTGTAGATTAAAATGTTGTCAAAGAAAACAAGCACGAAGCGGCGGAGGAAGGACCGCAGAACATCGTTCATGAGCGCTCGGAACGTCGCCGGGGCGTTGCACAGCCCGAACGACATGACCAAGAACTCATACAAGCCGTCGTGGGTGCGGAACGCGGTCTTGTCGATGTCGCTTGGTCGCATCCGCACTTGGTGGTAGCCGGAGTGCAGGTCCAACTTGGAGAAGAATTTGGCGCCGTGAAGTTCGTCGAGGTGCTCATCCACCACCGGATTGGGAAACGCGTCCTTGACCGTGAGGGCGTTCAATGCGCGGTAATCCACGCAAAATCGCCACGTGCCATCCGCCTTCTTGACCAGCAGGACCGGCGATGAGAACACGGAGGAACTGCGGCGGATGATGCCCTGGTGCATCATGGCCGCGCACTGCCTTTCCAATTCATCTTTGTGAGACGCCAGGTAGCGGTAGGGCTGTACCGCCACGGGCTGCGCGCCTGGCTTGAGGACGATGGCGTGGTCGCGGCCCCGTGGCGGAGGCAGCCCTTGTGGTTCGCCGAAGACGTCGTCGAAGGCAGCTAGGAGCTCCTCCAGCAATGACTCGCTGGCCGTTGTGGCGCGGAGGCGCGGCGTGTCGGGGCGTCACCACGCCTGTCCAACATATGGCGCGCCCGTGCCTCGTGAACGTCATCGTCCGCGCGCTGAAGTCCCAGAGCACTGGGCGGTGCGGGTGCCGGAAAGAGGCCCCGATCGCGCTGGGGAACGCACGCTGGCAGAGCGAAGTAGCTGTTCCGGAGCTCCAGCTTGCGGGCGAGGCTCATGGCCGCTACCAGCGACTGCGGGTGATGGATCTCGACGTCGTGGCTGAGTGGCGGCTGGAGGCCTGCGATGAACAGCTGGACGCGCTGCACCTCATCCAGGCGGCCCGCACGCGGCAGCAACGCCTGGAACCGGTCCTGGTACTCCTCCACGGTCCCCGTGCGATGGCACGCCGCAAGTTCGCCGAGGGGGTTGGAGCGAAGAGGCGGACCGTAACATAGGTGGAGCAGCTCCTTGAAATGGCGCCAGGAGGGGGTCCCTTCATCTTGCTGGACCTGGAAGTACCACAGCTGGGCACCCTCCTCAAGGTTGTAAGACGCCATCCACACCTTCTCCTCCCCCATAATTCGCTGCTGATGGAAGTACGACTCACATCGATTGAGAAAGATCAGTGGATTCGGACTTGCCGTCGTAGCGCGGGAAATCCATCTCCTCCTCCATAATTCGCTGCTGATACCAGGTTGTCAAGGGCGTCGGGGCCTAGGGTAGCTGGACCTCGACTCCGGAGTTCGTAGTCTCGATCCGTGGTTGGAGTGCAAGGTTTTGCCCCTCGGCGCTCACGGTTTGTTGGAGAAGAGGGGAGAGAGTTTAGGAATGTAATTCTTCTTCCCTTCAAATGATTGATTACAAATATTCTTATAGGCTCATGGCCCGGCTAATCTGAGCTAACTGCTCCTAAATTGGAGGCTCCCTGCATGGCTCTCTAATTTAGGCTGTTTCCAAAACAGCCTCTGCATGCGGCGTGGTGATTGCGCTCCCAGCCCACGCATGCGCTCCCTCAGCCGCCCAGCGGATGTCACGGGCTCGCCGTCTCCTGGAATAGGCGCGGCCCCACATGACAGTACTCCCTCCGGTTCCACTATATTTGTGCATCGCATGCCATGTGCACTAACCAATGAAAAACTAGTTCCAAGTAAAAGTCCCTGTGAAATAACGATCCATGCCATATTAAATAATATGATACAAATACTACTCTTCTTTTGAAACATTTAATTAGGGATCATGATCGAAATGTCATGATAACTACACTTTTGATATCTTCATGGACATTGTGAAATGTCTTCTACTGAGGCTATAGACAAACATACTGGTATGGAGGGAGTAATGGCTGAATAGATGTGTATGTAATCTGTGTGAAGTTCTGTGGGTTAGGAACCCATATCCACATAGTCTTTATTTGTGTTATGGAGTGTGTTTTCTCAATCACATAATCTGTACTCTTGAAACCAGGTGGGTGTTGCTTGGAGCATAATAATTGGTTACACAAGTCATAATGCCTAATATACATAGCCACACAGCCTTTTTTTTCATTTGCAATCAACTGCATCAGACCCTTGCAAGTCATGCCATTTGAATGGCACATTCAATAATATATGTAATGACCTTTATGTGGTCTGAGCTTGTGCGCTGGAGCACACAACTAATTGCAGGTACTGCTGTGCATGTGGAATATATGGGAACTTTACAGGGAATCAAATTGTAATTTACCCTTGATGGAGCGGTGCAATTTAATTGTGGGCGAATTTAGTGCAACATTTTTTTCACATTAACTTGAACATTTCTTGGTTTAATTTGTTCAAACTATGCATGTTATTTGATTCAATACTGGTGTTGATACCTCTTGCTGAATTGTAGGGAACTGCTGATGAAGTGGTGGATTGGTCTCATGGTAAACAACTTTGGGAACTTTGCAAAGAGAAATATGAGCCCTTATGGCTCAGGGGAGGGAAGCACTGTGATTTGGAGCTTTTCCCGGAATACATCCAGCACCTCAAGAATTTTTTCTACACAGTAGAGAAATCGCCATCCCATAGGCAAGCCAGGAGGGAAAGTGGGGACCGGATTGAACCCTCACAGAAGAACACCGATTTCTTTGAACCCTCGCGAAAGAGCACAGACCAAAGGGAAAAATCAAGGTCAACTCGAGATAGGACGAGAAACACTGAACATAGATATAGCAACGTCGAGAAGGTAGACAAGCTAAAGATATCATTTGATCAGTTTGAGAAATCTAGGAGAAGTGTTGACATCTTCGAGAGGCCAAAGAGGAACATTGAGCAGCTGGACTGTGGTCGGAAGAGTGTTGACAGATTGGACAGGATTTGGGCTAGTTAAATTTCTTTTTTTACATGATATACAGGTTATACATGGGGTTCGGTTGTTTTGGGGGATTTTACAGGTGTGGCATAAGAGTTGATTCACCGACACAAAAGGAGCGAAGCATCGTTTACGAGGTTTCGTGTTGAGATGTAATGGCTTATGTGGAGAAGTGTATGTTGGTCTTCAAAGAAATTGTTGCTCTCTTCTGTTAGGGGTGTTAAACTAAATGACATTTGGGAGTAGTACATCGCAGCATTGTGTATAATCTGATGCTTTGTATCAACAATGCTTTTCTTCTATTTCATTGAATTGAACTTTTCCTTCGATGGGTCTTGGCTGTGTATGGTATGGCTGATAGGGACTGAGTTAGCATGGTTGAGCATTTGCATATTTAAAACAACATGTGAGTTGTATCTTTTTGATTTTATGTGATGTAATAAAATCAACTAAACCTTTTTACCAAACTTGTTGTGTGTGTGTGTTGCTGACCCTTGGCTTTGACCCTAATAACCTAGTTGACCCCTAGTGGACCCCATAAGGATGTGTATATTCTTGGCAACACATGTATACATGCATAGAAGTCCAAGGTATAGCATAGAAATAGAAATGGAAATAGAAAAGGAATTAGAAAAGGGGAAATAAATAGAAAGACCAAAGCAGCCCAGCTAGCGCTGCGGCCAAGCCCTGCTCTTGCGTGCGCATCGCCACCTACCTAGCAACGTGGCCTAGCTCTCTCCCGCGGGCGCCTTTGCTCGAGTGTGGCCGAGCTGGCCCAGCAGTGGCCCACGCTGTGCCTGCCTGCGTCGCGACGCGTCGTTGTCGTCTTCTCCCCTGTCGCTGACAGCCAGGCCTCGCCTGTCATCCCCAACCCCCGCCCTTCCTCTGGTTTTCCAAAAGTAGAGCACCGGCAACTTGAGAGGATCTCGCGGTCCCTCGTATGCCCTGGTTGTCCACGCCCCTGGTCGTTGCGCTCCAACGCGAGGATGCGCGCGACGTCTGCAGCCCCAGCGTGCCTCGCCTCCACTAGCCGGCGTCATGATGTGCATGACGTCGTGCGTGGACCTGTGCCCCTTGACACTATCCGTCCTTGCCTTGACCACCTGGGATTCAAAATTGGAGGTGCCTGTGCCCGCGCAACCACCCCGCGCTCCCAAAAACCTAAGACGAAGCCCTTGATCACCCTCCACGTACCCCCATCCCCTCCATCTGTCGTTCACTGGCCACCATGGCCGAGCTCGGACTATAAATGCCCTGAGCCGGTGGCCTAGCCCTTCCCTATCCACCCTGTGGCCACTGGTGGCTTCACCAACCACACGCCAATCCAGAGAAGAGAAGGGAGAAGGAAGGAGGAGGGAGGGAGGAGCCCGAGCCGCCAGAACAGAGGACATCGCCTCGATCGGCTACACCGATGTCGTGGTTCTCCCTGCACTGTCCCGACTTGCCACTGCCTCGACTCACGACCGCACCCCCAGCCTATCTACCCCGCCATTGTCGGTGAGCACCCGAAGCACCCATGCTCACCGCCATGGACACGCCATGCCGCGCCGCCGTGTTCCCCCCCTTGGGAGGGTTAAATGCTGGCCTTTTTCGCCGTTGTGTTGCTGTACACACGTGCACACATGCACACGAGCCAAGGCCTAGCCTTGTCGAGCCACTGGTGCTCGGGAACATCGATGCCAACACAGCGCATCTATCGTGGTCATCATGGCCAGCGTCCGCCGCGTCGCCGCCTTGTTCCAGCCACCTCGCACCGGTAGAGTCAAGAGGGATACCTCGGCAAGCTTCGCCTTGCCGAGGGACACGCCATGCACTAGATAGAAGAAGAGAAGCCCTGAGGGCCGCTGGTCATGTCCACCTCGCTAGACCGCCACACGCCCATGTCACCGTCATGCCGGGGACAATCCGGCCAACTCTGGCCGCCTCGCGTGATGAGATTTGGCCATTGATGTTCGTCGTGACCCCGTGCACCTTGTCATGTAGCTAGTTGAATGGAAAGCCCCGCCTTGCCATGTTTGGCCATAGCCACAAGCTCACTGGAGCTCCACCGCGCACCTCATCATGGTGTGGACTCTGCCTGCGCTTTTTGGTCATCGTCGGTAGGCTGATTAGCCTTCCCATGACCCAATTGAAGGAAAAGAGCCACTTTTGGTTCCGATCATGGCTGCAACCACCTCACCACAGCCCACTGTCGTCGCCGAGCCACTGCCGCCGTGGTCAACCTCACCAAAGCCCCTAGAGCTTCATCTAGTGCCCTAGCCGTGCTCACTAGAGCACCAGGAAGCTGAAGGACCCCCACTAGAGCCTTGCCAAGCCCTAGACACCATCACCACCATTCCCACATCGTCGTTCGCCACCACAGCATCCTTGTCGCCCCCCTAGGATCCCAAACCAGTTCCTTTAGCCCCTTGGCGAGTTTGTCATGAGCTCGCGTTGCCAAAGCCTTCTAGCAGCCTCGTTGAGTCACCCTAGCATAAGAACATGTGAGCTCGCCGCCGGTGAGGAGCACCACCACGAGACAAAGAGAGAGGGAGCCGCTGCGCCGCTGCCGCCCATGCACTCGATGCACTGTGAGCTAGAGAGAGGAGAGGAGTGGACGTAGTCCACCACGGTCCATGGACCCACACCGCATTGCACACCGTGGACCAGCCCCATGGGCCCAAGCCTAGCAGCAGGCCACATGCGCCATGTGGCCGCCTGCCTGCGTGACACGTGTCTGGGCCAGGCCGACCCAACCCGGCCTAACTCTGCCCATTATCCGACCCGCTAAGCCCAGTCCGAGCCCGGTCAATGTTTGACTGTTGACCAGTCAACGCTGACTGTTGACCCGATCCCACCTGTTAGTGGCCCACGCCACTTCAACCAATCCTGTGCTGCCACGTGTCAAGCCCTGGATTTTCCATTTCTTTTTCTTTTTCAAAATATGATTTAAACTTGGAAAATTTATAGAAAATTCATACGACTTCAGAAAATATGAAACCAAAGTCCAATTTTTTCTAAAAATGAGCTCTATGTTTGAGTGCATTTGGATTTTTTGAATTTATGTTGCTTCTTTGTGATCATCTATAGGAGTCGCTTATTACGGCTATATGTCTCGTTTGACAGTCCCAGAGGAGTCGTAGACTGAGGAGCACTGACCCTGACTACACGAAGGAGCTTGGAGATGACCTGCCAGGTGCCACGTCCCACCCAACATCATAGAATCCTATTAGACATGCTATAATGTAGATGCTAGTGCTTTATTTTATGTAAATGATCTGTGATAGGTAGCATGGTAGAATTGCTTGTGAGTCATTACCTTGTCGCAACCTATACCCCTGCACACCCGTTATTAGGCTAGATGCTCGCTTACTTACTTGCTACTACTTCTACTATGCATTATATCTATGATGTGATGCTTGGTGGAGGGTTGTTTGTGAGTGGTTAAGGCACTTGGTGCCGATAATGTGGTAACAACTGGGGAGATCTTGGCATATGTCTTGGGTGTGTGGTGAGGGTAGAGTCGATTAGGTAGGATCTTACGACGAGTCGTTGGACGAGTCTTGCCGGGGGTGCGACTTGGGCATCCCCTATGAGAGGTACCTATGGTGGGTGCATGCGAGATGAGATCTTGGGGTGGAGTGTCTTTGTGGGATGAAGCCCTAGGATGGAGGTGCCATCGAGGCATGGGGCATTGGTTTTCCCCTTGTGAAGATATCCTATCCGATGCCCCTAAGGACTAGTATGTCAAGAGAACCAGATCATAGAACCCTACGTGCACGCCACTCGTTCCTGAATAGGTGGGGGACGGATGCTGAACAACTAGGATGGTGCCACTACTACTAGGTTGGAAGTGGATAGTGTAGGGAGGTACGGGTGTGAGACCCATGCCCTCCTAAGATAGCGTAGTGACCTATGGGGCCCAACACTATGTCTCACAGTCTCAACATTTTGGTGGACTCTAGGGTGGCCTAGGGCTAAGTGGTAGGGTGGCATCGCACCGATTGGAAGGTAGCCCGGTATCAGCCTAGGCGGGGCATCACCGATGGTGGTGATCTTGTGGTTCTAGGTGTACATGCTCTGCAGAGTTGATCGATCACGTATAGCTGCGTCCTCGGATATGGACATTCCTATGACCTACACTTCCCTTGATTAGTGAGTGGAGTCCTTTCTTCTCTCCCCCTTGGTTCTTGTGTTGGATTCTAGCTTTGGCCGATGAGGCAAGGCACGAGAGGGAGTCATCCTTGTCGCCTAGAGAGTGTGAGAGTGGTGAGATGTGTGATGGGGATGGGAGAACATGTGGATGAGATGAGTTAAAACTTGATGTATTATTATTAAAAACTTGACATACTCGCAGAGGAAACTACAACCACAAAATAGGTCTTTTGCTCTACCCTTGCATTCCACTACCACAAAGCAAATGCAAAGCATAGGGTGGGAGCCAGTGGCCAGTACAAATCGTACTGATAATTGTTTGGTAGGTTCTAAGTTTGAGTATGACTACCAGGGAGACGGTTGGGAGGATTAGAGATCTTGTTCATGCGCTCAAGTTTGGTTCGTGTAGTTGGAGTTGACACCTGCTGCTGTTGTACTTGATGTTGTTCTAGTTGCTGCATGCTCTGTGTGATTCTACCAAGTGGTGATGTAATAATGATTAAACCTTGCTATTTGTACTCTCTTTAAGACATGTATTCGATGTATGACTATGGTATCGACTATTATTGGATAATGTGATGGAATGGTCGTCTAAGACTATCATGTTATACTTTGAATCTGTGGATTTCCCTTCGAGGAAATTAGGATCATTTCAGTTGGTATCAGAGCCATACTTGACCCTAGGATGAGACCCATAGGTTTGGATGATAGAATTAGGAGTGGAACTTGTCTTTTTTAGTTATATGTACCGACCTTGCATCTTTTTATGCATGGCTTACCTCTTTTTTCTAATCTGCTGATCCCCTTTTTGGACTGATTTGCAGATGGCACCCGTAGTTGAGTTTCCTGTCGATGGTCTAAGCTACAAGGGTTTTGCTTAGGTGCTCTATGACGTCCTTGAGGAGCTTGGTGTTCCTACCGAGCAGGTCGAGTATGCCGTCGTGGCAAGCCAGGACCCGATGGACTGGAGGGCCACATCGTCGTCCACCTTAGGGTTCCTACAAGTGAGACACTGCAAGAGCTGCACACCTTCCAGGAGCTACAGGTGGAGACCTCCATTGCAGCTTGTGTCTAGTCCATTTTGCGTTTGGCCCTTCGCCACGTGATGCGTGACGCGCATGAGCACCTCAGGAGGGGACTATACCACTTGCTTCCCTGAGCCCTAGACCTCACCTAGAGTACCAGGAGGTAGGTCTTGGCCATTGAGCAGACTGTCTATGCTGAGGAGGGCCCTTGCTTTTAGGTGTCTGGACAGTATATCCTCTGCCAGGATAGGTACATTATGGAGGTCGCGTCGTAGAACCGTTGATATCGGGACATGCTGTTCCTAGGCTGATGAGGCCTTCCTAGAGGATGAGAATAACAAAGGAGGTACTCAAGGAGACCATCCATGTGGAGTGTGAGGTTACTGACCGCATGGAGGCCTACTATAAGGCACATGAGAGCAAGCTAGAGGAGGAGATTGCAGATTTGAGAGATAAGGCTGTAGACTTTGGGCTCCGCAATGACTACTTAGACTACAAGGTGTATGAGCTTGAGGATGCCCTCGAGCATAAGAAGAGGTGCCTGAGGGATCACACTGAGAGGGAGAAGAGGTATGGCTTTAGAAAGATGATGCTGGAGAGCCATTGCAACATGATGGAGAGGGAGGTGGTTTAGTTGAGCATTAACATCGCTCACAACCAGCATCACCTCATTGAGTACATGAAGTACATAGAGTTCTAGAAGGATAGGGCAGACAAGATAAGCCAGGCATGGGTTGATGTCGACATCAAGTGGGTCAAGGAGTTTAAGGAGATGCAGAAGTTCCTACCACCTAAGCACGCAAGAGGCCACACAAGGAGTCCTTCTGGGTTGAGCCCACTAAGCTCGGGTTGAGCCCACTAAGCTCAATCTAAAGGCATGCCCGTCTGAGGACTATCCCAAGGCCCCAAAGATCGAGTAGTTGGAGAAGGCCCTAGAGTACATCTCTAGGATGCACCGTACCGATGCATAGCTCCTAGGATATGGATGCTAGCACTTCACCACCACCTAGTCAGAGTTAGCTTCCTGGTGTTGCTCTAATAATGTAGTAGTCATAGTGTTGATGATGAGCCCTGCATGGCTATGAGACATGACTCACTTTTAGGAGTAGAGTAGAATGTCCCTCTTTTGGAGCCTACCTGCGTGTAGTGTGATTTCCCACGAGTCTTCTAGTGTAGCTGCTGGAGACATTGCCATATAATAGCCTCATGTAATGAATGCTTGGATCTTAATGCTTCTTATAGTTGTTCTTGCTTCTTTGTTTGAGTGTATGGCTAGAATTAAATTGCTAATGAATCACCTAACCACTTGATAATAACTTGTGACCTAACGTTTGTAGCAAAGATGTCGTGTCGCCGTTCAGAACGTCTGAACCATTGCTCCCCATCCCCCATGCCTACTAGCCGTGGTCATGGTCGTGGTGGTTGTGGAGGAGGATGAGCTGCCGCCCACACTGCCCTCAACCTTAGGGAGGAGGTACCGCCTGCTGGAGAGCAGCACGTGGAGGAGCCCATCCTAGAGGTGCTAGGCTGCAACCCAGCCTAGGGGCAAGGACGCTCCACCTGGGGACGACAATGCTCCACCACCACCACCTCTTTAGTTTGTGGTGATGGACCGCCAGATGCGTCTCATGGAGACACAGGCTGAGGGGCTACTGCGCCGCAATGGAGGTCCGCCCAACTGACTTCTAGAGGATGCTGGAGGGTTTCCTTAAGCTGAGGCCACCTACCTTCGATAGCTCCGACTGATGACCCCATCATCGCTGAAGACTGGCTACGTGATGTGACAAAACCACCCAATTTATACAAGATCTAGTACGGCTATCCCTGTTTAACACATTGACGTGCGCATACTTTCCCTTATATAAACCCGGTAGTCCGCTGAGTGTCACGAAGGACCTCGGTAAATCAATATCATAACCAAGATCACCTGATTAAGCAAATACACATCACATGCACATAGTTGTAGCGGAAATAATATTACAAATGGGCTAACAAATAATAGTACATTAGGTTTCAAAACTGATTAAAGGAAAACAACATAGCTTTTAAATGATTACATTAATATAAGTTCCAAATACATTACTAGCATAAGTGACATCCTTTGATAAAAGCATATAGATTAGAATTAAATATAGAGTCACCGAGCCCACCAGTGGTTAGCCACCATCTTCCTCAGGCTGAGAATTTCATCTACAACATGGTGGTATAAACCTTGAGTACTCGAATGTACTCAGCTAGACTTACCCATTATAAACCAGAAATAAAGTGACACCAAGGATCATGCAAGGCTTTATAAGTGGAGCTAGCTTAACAAAATTTTGTATAAAAAGCCACTAATTCAGCTATACATTTTATAATTCGGTCCTCAAGTTAATTACAGCTGTTCATGTCTAGATTAGCAAGTAACCTGTGCTAAACATGTGGTATATCATTTAGTAGCATACCAATAATAACCATAGCCAGTGTAGTAATTCCATGTTCTTCATAACCATCATTCCATAATACACTTACTACGGTGTTGGAGCTAGCCAAGTTTCTCACTGTCCGGGAGAGACGACGGTTCGAATCGATTTCAACCAGCTAGGAATTTATTCCTAACACAAACCTAGGCAGACCAGATCAATGGTCACCTTTGGTACAACTTAGGTCCATATTCTGTGGGTTTGATCAATGCTGCACAATTAGGGATGAGCAGCTGCCAGGATGTTTCAGGCCTGGCCTGCCCTTGGGCTCACGTCTAGCTCCTTGCACATCCTTACTACCATCCAGAGTGCGCACTCTTATAGAATGGGGCCTAGCCTGGGTTAAGCTACTCAGCTTCGTGGTTAGAATGAGTTATTCGGCCAGCTAAGTGAGAGACATGCGTTCAATCTCAATAGAAGTGCCAACAATGGTACGGTGTTTAACCGGCATAGATGAAATCACATGAGTCAACCTACACATAGACTCCACCCGGCCTCAAGTTACATTACCCCATGGTTTTGTGATAGCAAATATAGCCAATTGTGCTTCGATATCCACCTATATCTCGTAGGTGATAGGAAATCACCCAACTTCTATCAGTCTAAGCATGGCTAAGCATATATTTGATCCTGTACCTACACAGGGTTAAAGGTATATTTATCTGGACAAGGTAGTTCTATGCATCATGTGTTTCCAATTCAACTCTTATAACCTAATGCATCAAACATAAAGGATGCAAATGATATTTGTAAAAACATTGGAGGCTTAGAATGCTTTGAGGCTTGCTTGGGATCCAACACTAGGTTAGTGTTTGTTAGACGACACTCTCTTGGCGAGCATCTCCCATCTCGGCACTTGCTTAGTCCTTCCGTCTTCTGGATAGATTCACCAAACTCCATATTCGGGTTTAGCTCCAACATCATGTGCTTCACGTAGTGCATCTAGCATACCTAGATGAGATGTAACAATGCATGTGCATGAATGCGAAGAATGGCAATATGAGATGCTTCACATAAAAGAATTCAAGATGAGCACAAGGTTACACTGAACATATATAAGCACTCCACGTTACTTAATTAAGCATCACACAACCTATCATGCTAGGATAGCAAGGAAGGCATCACCAAGCATAACACAAGTTTCGCAAGGTTTTATGTATATTAACTTAACACCATCACATGCATGAGCCACACTTAGTAACACACAAAGCAAAGCAAGGTGAAGCAAACAATTTTAGGTATAAACATAAATTCTAAACAGCAACACCATAGTCACTTGTATTAACCATACCCAGAGTTATAGGCTTGCAAAAAGTGTAATCCTAGACTTTTTGGAAAGATAATAAAATTATATAAAACTTTATTATTAATACCAAAAGCTGATTCAACAAATAACAAGGTCGAAATAAATCATGAAGCAGAGCTTATACAACTAAGGATAAAAAACAGATAGTAAATTCAGAAATGCATATCTCAAGTTATATTCATCCAACAAGCATGATCCTTAACTTTATAGAAAGATTATTAAGTTATATATAACTTTCTTATTATCATCTTAAGATGATTCTACAGCTAACAAGGTTAAACAACATCAAGAAGGCATCTCTATCCACATTTGGACAGAATCTGCCATTCCACTTTGAATAGCAATCACTAGAGTTCTAGACCACCAAAAATAGTGATCTTAGATATTTTAGAAAGATTAGGAAAAGCAATACAACTCTAATATTATCACAAATACATGATTCCATGTTTACATAAGCCAAACAATACAATCATTCAGATCTGTCCAAAGGACATGCAAAACCTAATAGCAAACTTCTAAAATCTATTACTCCTAAACCATAAGGCCTAAAATCATGAAATTGTAGTAGAAGCAAGATAAGGAAATTATATAAAACTTTTATATTCAACACATCCACTAGAAATCATCATTATCATCACGAAATTAATTTCTTAACCAAAACTGTACAAACAGCCCAAACAGCAGAGGCATATTGCATTCATCTATCATTTAGTTGCTACAAACTAACATATTCTTGACATATATGCTACCCCAAATATCTTGGAATCCTATTCAAACAATCATAGTATGTAGGAATAGCTACTAGAAGTATCACATGACAATAAATACATGTATATGCTCACAACATTCATCCTCTACTTTAATAATGCAACATCTGTATTATTTTTAGTACTATATGAGAACAACTAGTTTGGGGCTAAGACTTTTATGAGTGGTAGATGTTATTAAAACATGTCTATTGCACAAATTTCACATGCTCAAGTTTTATAGATTAATTATTACAAAAAAGACAAATTGCTAATGCAAGAAAACATGTGAGAGCAAGATAAATCTAAAACACACTACTTTATGCAAACACATGACCATACTATATGTTATTATGGTAGAATAACATCATACAAAGGTAGTGGAACCATATTTTCCATTTTTACACCTACATAAAAATTATAACTTATTTAAAACCATTTATCAAGTAATAAATAAGTAAAATCAATAAATCAATCATACTGCATCCAATGAACCTGAAATTTTTACCACAGCACAAATATAGGATCAGTAGCCTACCATAAATTTTTCACAGCAATTGGACCACCACAACTTTAGATATGAATTTATTCCTAGAAAACCCTAATTAACATAGATAAATCAAAATAGCTCAAAATAGCAGAGTGAACACTGGAAAAACATTTTTGCAAAGTGAACACTGGACTTTCCTCTAATTAATTAAGCCCATATATGTAAACTAATGTCTCTAAGCATTTTGCATCTGGAACCAAGAAAGGGTTTTTATTTCCACTTTCACCCTTCTTCTTCTTTAACGAGCAGAGCATGGGCAGAGAGAAGGCCAAGATCGGCTGGCTTCGACCAGTGGTGGGGCAGTGACGGTGGCTGTGGGGCCATGGTTGGCCTAGCGGAGGGCGCACCTACCAGTGCCCCTGGCTCACCTCGCAACGGCTCGATGCTGCCTAGCCACGTGTACAAGCAACACTAGTGGCAGACGCTGCAGCAGCAACGAGCTGTAGGCGGTGGCGCGGTCGAGCAACCGGTGTAGGGCGAAGGAGAAAGCGAAGGTGGAGGTGGTAGTGGTCTTGCCTTGTGCCTCAAAGGAGTGGACCAGCAGGATGCGGCGGTGGCAAAGATCTACCAGCCCTTCATGGTGGACGCGACCGTGCCTAGTGTGTGCAAGCACCAGAGAGTGAGGGAGAGCGAGGACGAGCGCTTGGGAGGGAGAGAGAGAGAGAGTGAGGGAGGCCGAGAGAGGGCTTGGGCGTTCCACATCAAGGTGGTAGTGCCTATAGAGGAGGTGAGGGTGCGTGTCATCCATGGTGGGGCGCACTCTCGCTGTATGGAGGATGCAGTGGGCATTTCATCGAGCATATGACGGGTGATGGTGTGGGTAAGGTGGGCACTGATTTTTGGCCAGCTATGGGCCGATTTGGGCCTTGGACCTTAAACGAAGTTTGTTGTACTGATGGTCTACATGTTTGCTTAAGTGGCCATGGTTGTTAGGGCTCTAGATCAGCAAGGAATTAGGCCCTCAGTTGACACTATCAATAGTTTAAACTGAATTAAGCTTTCCCTGGTTGGATCCCAATTTAACTAGTCAAACTTGGTCAAACTGAGTCCAAAATTTTTTGAGCTCTTCTTTAATGAATTATCTCCAACTTTTATTTTGGTATCAAGTCAAGTTGCTTAACGAAATCGTGAGAACGTGGCATGACAACCTAATGAGGTCGGTTGACATCTCCTTGACTTAGAATATTTTAAGGGGTGGAAAACAACAGAGGCTCTGTTTGACTTATTTCCAAGCTGGTTTGGTTCTTGATCCAAAAACAAAGTTTGCTATGCATAACTTAAACTTCAATTTCTATTGAAGGTCAAACTTCATATCTAGTCCCTAAAATCATAGTCTCATCTTGGTCAAAGCAGCATCCTGATAAACCCTAAAATAGAGTTTTAGACCGATTGAGGCATTTTCTTGATATTTGCTCAACATGAACCTTTCATGACTTTTGTTATAGAGTTCAATTAGAGTCATTTGGGCAAGGTAGCAATGTTTGGTCAACATCCCATATTCCCATTCACCTGATGAAGCAATTCAAGAAAGGTTATAACTATCATTTCATGTGACTTCTTGGCACTAAACTTCATGAAAGTTTTCCAATGGTCAAGATGGCCTGATACTAAGGTGATACTCATAAAAGAGGCATGTTGAACACTACTCAAGCCTATATTTGAAAAGGGTCAACATGTAAGCAAGGTGTATTGCCCAAGTTCAAGCGGGGCTCATTTTCATAGATTTGACCTCAGCACCTTCATCACCATTTCAAAAAATTTAGACTAGAGCTCTCAATCATCACTTGACATAACATACTTGAAGTCCAAACTTGTTGTTTAACTTGTGACTAACACCTAGGGTGTTACAACCCTCCCCCCTTATGTAAATCTCACCCCAAGATTCGATGTGAAAGACTTTTAAGGGAAGAGCAGCATGTCATCCATTTTCCAACATCAGTGATAGCATTAGGCTACTTAACTTTGGAGCATCAGAGAGGCTAATTTGGTCAAGACAACTTTCTAATATTTGCTCTTCATAGTAAATTTTGTCTGAAGAATTTCTTTCATTGACTTCCCTGAAGCATTGTTACTTTGGGAGGAATCCAAGACAACACAACACTTCATTCTCAGGATACAAAGAGTACTATGGAGCATAAACTAACTACCCATAATATCTATTTCTCTAGTGAATATAGCATGTAACATGTGAACTTTGAACTAGACTGCAAGCTTCTAAAAGCTACTCATTACAATGGTTCCATGTTCATTCACAAAGTTTGAAAAGCAGTCCTCTACCAAAGGAGCTTGAGTACAACCTTTCATAAGGGATGAGATCATAGAGGGGGTAAACATCCCCTAAGGTTGTGAGAAACCGAGTAACCAACAGATTATATCTATGCTGGTCGTAACTTTGAATCACTCAGATGCCAACCGATGGAAAAACTACATAATGTTCCATGTGTGTAGTTCTCTTTCTCTAATGATAACACTTTATTATCTAAGTCCGTTGAGTGAGCGGTGAATGTGATAGCTAACTCTGTTGACTCAGTGTTTTCTATGATCATTATTTGAGGGAATCTCGTATCCAAGCAGGCATAGTTATCTAGGTTGAATCTGATGCAACCTCTTGGGTAAAAACACATGGAAGGTACCAAATTAGCTAGGAAGACAACTGAGCATGAGACTCTTGCTTAAATTTCCATGCACACCTTGTGTCCACCTAGGTGATTACCAGATAAAGATTAACATGAGATTTGGTCTTATGGGGCAGCAACATGAGGTCAAGACTAATAAACATTTAGAGACTTAAGATATTTGGAGATAAAACAAACAAGATTCGAGGGATAGAGCCAATACACTACTCAGAGATTAAGTTGATAAAGCAATGAAATGATTTGTAAGGAAAAGACTCTGAGTTTCATGCAGCGAGAGGTTAACGTTGCACCAGATCATCGGTAGGATAAAGGGGCAGAGGTGTTCGGCAAGGATTTTTGAGCAGGGTCTTCATGCATAGGAGCAAGACATCCATGACATATGCAAGCATTTAAGGGAGTTAAGCTTGGGCTCATGAGTCAAACAAGGCAAGGATACACAAACATTCAAGGGCTAACAATCACACATACTGGCTTAAGCTCCGAAGCAAATGGAATCAACTAGGAGACAACCATGAGATTAACATAACTTGAGTGCGGTTCTAGGATTAGGCCCTTCAACACTTGTATGCTCACCATGGACAAAAGAGGTAACGATTATGATACTACCTAGGTAACAAAGCATCCACATATACATCATGGTGTTAAGAAAGCATTTGAGAAATTCAATCAAATTAGCTTAAGCAACTAATACCAAGCACAAAGCTCGCACATAACAAGCAGTCACCTATAGCAACACCACTACACATAAACATGCGAACATGGTGGTAAGGTACTATTATCTTTTATTTCCTTTTTACCGAGTAGGTGGATATCTCTTCAAAACAAATTTTACATACATTTAGCAATTTAGTTTTCGGTGATGCACAACATGACCATGTGGTTACAACAAGGTGTCCATTAATAGAATAAGGGTGAGAGGGGCATGTTTATGCACAAGCAACAATCATGATGTATGCTCATCCTATTCGTCCTCATAAAATTACCAGCTTAAGGTGGCAATCACGTTCTATGTTGGTGGCATAACACGTACTCTCTTGATATATAGCTAGTCATTAGCTACATTCAATCTACGCATTCGTGGTTAGCGTACCTGCAGAAGGATTTCATTTCTGCCCAACCCCACAATTATATATATGTGGAAATGAAAATCTAGTCTCTAAGCTACAAGCTAAATACTTCCATATATACTTCTATATATACAGGTAATGATTATGATACTACCTAGGTAACAAAGCATCCACACATACATCGTGGTGTTAAGAAAGCATTTGAGAAATTCAATCAAATTAGCTTAAGCAACTAATACCAAGCACAAAGCTCGCACATAACAAGCAGTCACCTATAGCAACACCACTACACATAAACATGCGAACATGGTGGTAAGGTACTATTATCTTTTATTTCCTTTTTACCGAGTAGGTGGATATCTCTTCAAAACAAATTTTACATACATTTAGCAATTTAGTTTTCGGTGATGCACAACATGACCATGTGGTTACAACAAGGTGTCCATTAATAGAATAAGGGTGAGAGGGGCATGTTTATGCACAAGCAACAATCATGATGTATGCTCATCCTATTCGTCCTCACAAAATTATCAGCTTAAGGTGGCAATCACGTTCTATGTTGGTGGCATAACATGTACTCTCTCGATATATAGCTAGTCATCAGCTACATTCAATCTACGCATTCGTGGTTAGCATACCTGTAGAAGGATTTCATTTTTGTCCAACCCCACAATTATATATATGCGGAAATGAAAATCTGGTCTCTAAGCTGCAATCTAAATACTTCCATATATATACTTCCATATATATACAGAGTTGTTGCGGAATTGCTAGCATAAGCTATGTTGTAAATCAATATCATAACCAAGATCGCATGATTAAGCAAATACACATCACATATACAGAGTTGTTGCGGAAATAATATTACAAATGGGTTCATAAATAATAGTACAAGTTTGGGTTTCAAAATCGGTTAAAGGAAAACAACATAGCTTTCAAATGATTACATTAATATAAGTTCCAAATACATTGCTAGCATAAGTGACCTCCTCTGATAAAAGCATATATATGAGAATTAAATATAGAGTCACCGAGCCTACCAGCGGTTAGCCACTATCTTACTCAGGCTAAGAATTTCACCTGCAACATTGTGGGATAAACCATGAGTACTCGAATGTACTCAGCTAGACTTACCCGTCATAAACCAGAAATAAAGTGACACCAAGGATCATGCAAGGCTTTATAAGTGGAGCTAGCTTGACAACATTTTGTATAAAAAGCCACTAATTCAGCTATACATTTTATAATTCACTCCTCAAGTTAATTACAACTATTCATCTCTAGATTAGTAAGTAACCTATGCCGAACATGTGGTATATCATTTAGTAGCATACCAATAATAACCATAGCCGGTGTAGTAATTCCATGTTCTTCATAACCATCATTCCATAATACACTTACTACGATGTTGGAGCTAGCCAAGTTTCTCACTGGTCAGGAGAGACGATGATTCGAATCGATTTCAACCAGCTGGGAATTTATTCCGAACACAAACCCAAGCAGACTAGATCAACGGTCACCTTTGGTACAACTCAGGTTCACATTCTACAGGTTTGATCAGCGCTGCATAATCAAGGATGACCAGCTGCTAGGACGTTCAGGCCCAACATGCCCTTGGGCTCATGTCTGGCTCCCCACACATCCTTACTACCATCTAGAGTGCACACTCTTATAGAAGAGGGCCCGACCTGAGTTGAGCTACTCGGCTTCACGGTGGAATGAGTTATCTAGCCAGCTAAGTGCGAGGCATGTGTTCAATCTTGACAGAAGTGCCAACAATGGTATGGTCCTTAATCGACATAGACGAAATCACATGTGTCAACCTACACATAGACTCTACCTGTCTTCAAGTTACATTACCCCATGGTTCTGTTCCATGATAGCAAATATAGCGAACCGTGCTTCGGTATCCACCTATATCTCATAAGTGATAAGAAATCACTTGACTTCTACTGGTCTAAGCATGGCTAAGCATATATTCTATGCTGGACCTACACAGGGTTAAAGGTATATTTATCTGGACAAGGTGGTTCCATGCATCAAGTGTTTCCAATTCAACTCTTATAACCTAATGCATCAAACATAAAGGACGCAAGTGATATTGATAAAAATATAGGAGGCTTAGAATGCTCTGGGGCTTGCCTAGGATCCAACACTAGGTTAGTGTTTGTTAGATGACACTCGCTTGGTGAGGATCTCCCATCTTGGCCTTGCTTAGTCCTTCCGTCTTCTGGATGGATTCACCAAACTCCATCTTTGGGTTCGGCTCCAACATCACATCCTTCATGTGGTGCATCTAGCGTATCTAGATGAGATGCAATAATGCAAGGGCATGAATGTGAAGAATGGCATTATGAGATTGTGGCACTGCTGTTTAGAAAACACCTAAGGACAGAATACTAATAGTAATACATCATGAAGTAGAGCTTATACAACTAAGGATAGAAAACTGATAGTAACTTCAAAAATGCATATCTCAAGTTATATTCATCCAACAAGCATGATCCTTAACTTTATAGAAATATTATTAAGTTATATATTACTTTCTTATTATCATCTTAAGCTGATTCTATAGCTAACAAGGTTAAACAACATCAAGAAGGCATCTCTATCCATATTTGGACAGAATCTGTCATTCCAATTTGAATAGCAATAACTAGAGTTCTAGACCACCAAAAACAGTGATATTAGACATTTTAGAAATCTTAGGAAAAGCACTACAACTATCATTTTATCACCAATACATGATTCCATGTTTACATGAGCCAAACAACATAATCATTTAGATCTATCCAGAGGACATGCAAAACCTGACAGCAAACTTCTAAAATCTATAACTCCTAAACCATCAGGCCTAAACTCAAGAAATTTTTGGAAAAGGAAGACAAGGAAATTATCTACAACTTTTGTATTTACCACATCCATAGAAATCCTCATTATCACCACAAAATTAATTGCTTAACCAAAACTATACAAGCAGCCCAAACAGTAGAGGCATACTGCATTCATCTATCATTTAGTTGCTACAAACTAACATATTCTTGACATATATGCTATCCCAAACATCTTGGAATCTTATTCAAACAATCATAGCATGTAGCAATAGCTACTAGAAGTATCACATGACAATAAATACATGTATATGCTCACAACATTCATCCTCTACTTTAATAATGCAACATAATTATTATTTTTTGTACTATATGAGAACAACTAATTTGGAGCTGAGACTTTTATGAGTGGTAGATGTTATAAAAATATGTCTACTACACAAATTTCACATGCTCAGGTTTTATAGATTAATTGTTACAAAAAAGACAAATTGCTTATGCAAGAAAACATGTGAGAGCAAGATAAATCTAAAACACACTACTTTCTGCAAATACATGGCCATATTATTTGTTATTTTGGTAGCACAACATCATACAAAGGTAGTGGAACCACATTTTCCATTTTTACACCAACATAAAATTATAACTTATTTAAAACCATTTATCAAGCAATAAAAAAGTTAAATCAATAAATCAATCATACTGCATCTAATGAACCTAAAATTTTTAACATAGCACAAAAATGGCATCAGTAGCCTACCATAAAATTTTCACAGCAATTGCAGCAACACAACTTTAGATATAAATTTATTTTTAGAAAACCCTAATTAACATAGATAAATAAAAACAGCAAAAACCTTCTACTAACACATATCATATTTTTACTCTACTGCATAGATCTACTCCCAAGGATTCCAAAAAGTCTTCATTTGCTATGTTTTGATTTTTCTATGATTTATTATGATTTTCCAAATTTTCAACCGATTAAAAGCACTAATCTAAAAAAGAAAAGGAAAAACATTTTTGCAAAGTGAACATTGGACTTTTAATTTACCCCATATATGTAAACTGATGTCTCTGGGCATTTTGCATCTAGAACCAAGAAAGAGTTTCTATTTCCACTTTCACCCTTCTTCTTTAACGATCAGAGCACGGGCAGAGAGAAGGTCGAGACCGACTGGCTCCGGCTAGTGGTGGGGCAGCGACGATGGCTGTGGGGCCATGGTGGGCCTAGCGGAGGGCGCACCTATCAGTGCCCTTGACTCACCTCATGATGGCTCAACACTGCCTAGCCACGCGTACAGGCAACGCCGGTGGCAGGCGCTGCGGCAGCAGTGAGCTATAGGCGGTGGCGCGGTCGAGCAATTGGCACGAGGCAAAGGAGAAAGCGAAGGCAGAGGTGGTAGCGCTCTTGGCTTGTGCCTTAGAGGAGTGAAGAGGTAGGATGCAATGGTGGCAGAGCTCTACCAGCCGTCAATGGCAAACGTGGCCGTGCCCAGCGCGTGCAAGCGCTAGAGAGCTAGGGAGAGCGAGGACGAGTGTCTGGGAGGGAGAGTGAGTGAGGGAGGCCGAGAAAGGGCTTGGGTGTTCCAAGGCGGTAGTGTCGGTAGAGGAGGTGGGGGCATGTGGCATCCATGGTGGGGTGCGCTGTTGTGCATGGAGGACACATGGGCATTTCATCGAGCACGTGGCGGGTGACGGTGTGGGTAAGGTCGGCACTGATTTTGGGCTAGCTATGGGCTGATTTGGGCCTTAGACCTTAGACGAAGTTTGTTGTACTCCTGAAGGTTTATAGGTTTCCTTAAGTGGCCATGGTTGTTAGGGCTCTAGATCAATGGGGAATTAGGCCCTAAGTTGACACTGTCAGCAGTTTTAAATGAAATTAAGCTTTGCACGGTTGAATCCCAATTTAACTGGTTAGACTTGGTCAAACTGAGTCCAAATTCTTCTAAGCTCTTCTTCAATGAATTATCTCCAACTTTTATTTTGGTATCAACTCAAGTTGCTTAACAAAATCGCGAGAACTTGGCATGCCAACCTAATGACATCGGTTGACATCTCCATGACTTAGAATATTTTTAAGGGGTTGAAAACAGCAACAGATTCAATCTTTGAGCCTCTATTTGACTTAATTCCAAGCTGATTTGGCTCTTGATCCAAAAACAAAGTTTGCTACACATAACTTAAACTTCAACTTCTGTTGAAGGTCAAACTTCATATCTAGTCCCAAAATCATAGTTTTATCTTGGTCAAAGCAACATCACAATAAACCCTAAATTAGAGTTTTAGACCGATTGAGGCATTTTCTTGATATTTGCTCAACATGAACCTTTCATGACTTTTGTTGTAGAGTTCAATTAGAGTCATTTGGGTAAGGTAGCAAGGTTTGGTCAACATCCCATATTCCCATTCACCTGATGAAGCAATTCAAGAAAGGTTATAACTTATCATTTCATGTGACTTCTTGGCACCAAACTTCATGAAACTTTTCCAATGGTCAAGATGGCCTGGTACTAAGGTCATACTAACAAAAGAGGCACATTGAACACTACTCCAGCCTACATTTGAAAAGGGTCAACATGTAAGCAAGGTGTATTGCCCGAGTTCAAGCTAGGGCTCATTTTCATAGATTTGACCTTAGCACCTTCATCACCACTTCAAAAATTTTAGACTAGAGATCTCAATCATCACTTGACATAACTTACTTGAGTTCAAACTCGTTGTTTAACTTGTGACTAACACTTGGTCTATTACAGCCGTCCCCCCTTATGGGAATCTTGCCTCGAGATTCAGTGTGAAAGACTTTTATGGGAAGAGAAGCATGTCATCCATTTTCCAACATCAGTGATAGCATTAGGCTACTTAACTTTGAAGCATCAGAGAGGCTAATTTGGTCAAGACAACTTTCTAATATTTGCTCTTCGTAGTAAATTTTGTCTAAAGAATTTCTTTCATTGACTTCCATGAAGCATTGTTACTTTGGGAGGAATCCAAGATAGCACAACACTTCGTTCATTGGGATATGGAGAGTACTACGGAGCATAAACTAACTACCCATAATATCTATTTCCCTAGTGAATATAGCATGGACTATGTGAACTTTGAACTAGATTGCAAGCATCTAAAAGCTACTCATTACAATGGTTCCATGTTCATTCACAAGGTTCGAAAAGCAGTCCTCTACCAAAGTAGCTTGAGTACAACCTTTCATAAGGGATGAGATCATAGACGGGGTAAACATCCTCTAAGGTTGTGAGAAACCAAGTAACCAACAGACAATATCTATGCTAGTTGTAACTGTTCAATCTCTCAGATGCCAACTGATGGAAAAATTACATAATGTTCCATGAGTGCAATTCTCTTTCTCTAATGATAACACTTTATTATATGAGTCCGTTGAGTGAGCGGTGAATGTGATAGCTAACTCTATTGACTCAGTGTTTTCTACGATCATTATTTGCGGGAATCCTCATATCCAAGCGGCACAGTTATCTGGGTTGAATCTGATGCAACCTCTTGGGTAAAAACACATGGAAGGTACCAAAGGACAAGTCCACCTTGGAAATCCTTGCTAAAGAAGGATGATAGAGAGGTCTAGAGGACAACAAAAGTTGCAAGTATGCACCAATTGGAAAAATAGTACGCTACCAAGCAGGTTGATCACAACTTGCCTTCATGGTGCAGTGGCACAGTAAGTTGGGTTGACTTGCACTGTAGCAAAATTAGCCTTGTTGGACTACTTTTGACATTGAGGCTTCTTTCGAATGTCAATCAACAACTCAAAATCATAATCTGAAATCTATTGTTTGATGCTTTTCAAATTGTTTTTAACTCGTAATGGTACAAATTGACTTGTAAAACACCTTGACTGCTCAACATTACTGATATGAGAGGGCAAAAGCAAGGCACAAATGGGTGCAAGGAGTCTTCTCTAGGGCATCTAAAGCATTATCTAATGGCAAAACATTGACCATGTTGCAAACCTTGGCATCAATTACAAACACAACTTTCTAATACGAGGGATGATAGTAGTAAAGAGAGAAATTATAGATTCTATGCACCTTGGTTTTTAGTTCATATCTCACAAACTACAGCTCCATTGTGCACAAACTTTGGTATGCATTTAGATCCAAGAGTCCTCTAACTACTGACCAAAATTCAGCTCAAACAACACCATTTGACTATCCACATAAATCATCTACCAAAACTACTTTGTCTTGAAATTGCTGTGACCTGAATTGTCAAAACATCTGTCAAATCTGATGCTTTACTCATCCAATACTCAAACCAACTTAAGACATTGAGGTATCCTTAGTGAAGAATGAGCTCATCAGGTTTTGTGACAATCCAACCATGTTTGATCCTCTAATCACCGGCTTAAAGATAACCGATTGAGTGCCATGAAACCTAGATAGATTTCTCGCTCTTCTTTTCCTTTGCTTCACACATTGGAGAGTGTGTTCTACACTCTTTAACTTTTCTTATAGAAGCAACAGTAGCTTTCTCACTAAGGAGAGAGACTAGGGTTTGTCCTTGCATGCCTCTTAAGAAACAACCTCAACCATTGAGTTAGACACCAACTCAACGATGCACAAGCATTGGACTAGTGGGCTGTTTTTGCAGGGCACAATACATACTTCATGTGGAGTGACAATCCTACAAGATAAGGTACTATTTCTAACTACCCTTCTGTGCCTTATCCAATAGAGTCCTGAACAAATTCTTTGATAGCACCATATACATAATGATGCTGACTGAAACTTGGGACGTGCTTTCTCTAGCTGTTTACTTAGCTGAGATAGCGTCTTACATTATCTGTGTGATTGTCCAAGATGGATTTGACTTGACGACATAGGGCTTGGAGTAGAAAGCAGTACTTGCATTGTTGACTGACTTTGTTGTTTCTTCACTTAACATTATTCTATGAGACATAGCCTTTGGAGCTACCAAAGAGTTATTACCTAGCTGTAATTGAACTTTCCTATTGGTAACTAATTAGTTGTCTCTCAACATTTAAAAGCTTGAAAACATCCTTTTTGACGGCAACAATTGTATTTGATGTGCAAATAGGCAGTCACCATGGAAGTCAGCAGAAAAGGGGTCATTGAAGGAAGTCAATTTTTGACAGTAGGACCACCTTGCACATAAAAATCAAGACTTGGACAGAAAGCTCATAAGCACCAGGTGACCTATTATAGGACATAATATCCTAGTCCATTTATCATCCGATTGATAACTTGTCCAAATTTAAGTGTTATTTACCTTTCTGGTCCAATGGGGATGCCATATGTTGCTCACTAGATGACTAATGTCATTGCCATGATAGTCAAGTAGAGTCACTTGTCTACCATCCCTTGTAGTCGGTTAATGTTTATGTTAGTGATGTATTCTTCAAAGGTTATCCTCTAGATGACTTCAGAAGGAAGTCCTATTGCATCTGGTCCAACATACAGATCTTTTGCACAAGATACAGTGAGATAACCAAGGAAGAGCTCATATGAAAATAACACATCGGTGCAGTTTTGTAATGGGTCATGACTAGAAACCTTGATACCAGCGTGTGCCGAGCAGCACAGCCTTGTGTGTGCACCCACAGGGGCTCTTGGTTTCATCACGGCACCATAGATCGCTAATTGTGGCACCATTACTAAACATACAACCTACAAGAATTCTCACATGGCACAAATTTGGTTGCATAGAAGCAAGCACCATGCGAAGGAGGGATAGCAAGCAAAGGTAGTCACAAGGTTAAGAGTCAACAAGGGTGGCCCAATGTAAAGACATAGCACAAGACAACACAAATTAGCTAATGAAGACAACTGAGCATGAGACTCTTGCTTAAATTTCCATGCACAACTTGTGTCCACCAAGGTGATTACTAGATAAAGATTAATATGAGATTTGGTCTTGTGGGGCAGCAACATGAGATCAAGACTGATAAACATTTAGAGACTTGAGATAGTTGGAGATAAAACAAACGAGATTCAAGGGATAGAGCCAATACACTACTTAGAGATTAAGTTGATAAGGCAACAAAATGATTTGTAAGGAAAACACTCTGAGGTTCATGTAGCAAGAGGTTAACATTGCACCAAATCATCGGTAGGATAAAGGGGCAGAGATGCCCGATAAGGATTTTTGAGCAGGGTCTTCACGCATAGGAGCGAGACATCCATGACATATGCAAGGATTTAAGGGAGTTAAGCTTGGGCTCACGAGTCAAGCAAGGCATGGATACACAAACATTCAAGGGATAACAATCACACATATAGGCTCAAGCTCATAAGCAAAGGGAATGTACTAGGAGACAACCATGAGATTAACGTAACTTGAGTGCAGTTCTAGGATTAGGCCCTTCAACACTTGTATGCTCACCGTGGACAAAAGAGGTAACAATTATGATACTACCTAGGTAACAAAGCATCCACACATACATCATGGTCTTAACCAAGCATTTGAGAAATTCAATCAAATTAGCTTAAGCAACTAATACCAAGCACAAAGCTCCCACATAACAAGAATTCACCTACAAGAACACCACTACACATAAACATGCAAACATGGTGGTAAGGTACTGTTATCTTTTATTTCCTTTTTACTGAGTAGGTGGATATCTCTTCAAAACAAAATTTACTTACATTTAGCAATTTAGTTTTTGGTCATGCACAACATGACCATATGGTTACAACAAGTTATCCATTAATAGAACAAGGGTGAGAGGAGCATGTTTATGCACAAGCAATAAACATGATGTATGCTCATCCTATTCGTCCTCACAAAATTGCCAGCCTAAGGTGGCAATCATGTTCTATGTCAGTGGCATAACACGTACTCTCTCGATATATAGCTAGTCGTCAGCTACATTCAATCTACGCATTCGTGGTTAGCGTACCTACAGAAGGATTTCATTTCAGCCCAACCCCACAATTATATATATATGCGGAAATGAAAATCTAGTCTCTAAGTTGCAAGCTAAATACTTCTATATATATACCCAACATATATATACTTCTGTACGAAGGCTACCCATCAGTAAATACATCTATACATACATATAGAATATGCATATATAGCCGTACCAAAGCCAACCCACAATTAAATTCTTCTATATATATATGAGATATATATACTTAAGTATCAAAACTACCTCTCCCCTTTGACCGCACGCTCACATCTTGCGGTCATGCCACTCACCAACTTACCTGGGCATTGAGGTATATTGATCCATACATTACCATTCAAGCGAATGGCATCCATACAATAGCACGTTGTATGGACGATGAAATAAAAATTACAATAAAGTAAATCCCCCATAGTTAGTATTAGTTTACTTATTGCCATCTAAAGGTCCTTAATTGGGCTTAACTGGAGGTTGTCGCTAGCATAGTATTGCAAATTAGTTTTGACAAATTTTTCCATAGCTAAAGTTTTAGTCAAAATAGGCTTTTTAAAACCAAAACTTTGTTTTTAAAACTATGTACATGATAGTATTATGCTTAATCTTGCTCTGATACCAGCTGTGACAGAACCGCCCAATTTATACAAGATCAAGTACAGTTGTCCCCATTTAACACGTTGATGTACACATACTTCCACTTATATAAACCTGGTAGTCTACCGAGTGTCACTAAGGACCTTGGTAAATCAATATTGAAAGTGTAAGCAAGCCCTAATTATGGGTTTTGGTGATAATGACCATGCAATTATAGAACTAATGAGATTTATTGAGATGGCAAGCAGGGAATTCATGTTCGAGGATGCTAAACGAAATGGAGGAGCCCCCAATTACAAATGTAGATGGCTTCAAACTCAAAGGAGGTTTAAATTCTTTTATATTTTGAATTTGAGTATAGGAAATGTCGTACTATAAAGGGGGACACAATGCTTAAGATAATATGTGCTACCAAGTGTTCAAACAAACACATGCATCCTCAGATTCATAGCTAAGACAGTCTACACTTCACTCTTACCCTTGCTATCTTACGTGGTGCGGCACTGCCACACTTGAAGAGAGGCACTGCTACAGTGCGGCACTGCCACGACTTAAGTGACCATTGGGGCTGAGGGGGTCTTTATACCCATCCTCTTCCTCCCCAACGTCTCTCTTCTGGCTCCTGCTCATTCCAGCTCATCCAAAATAGAAAAGGAGCTCTCTCTCTCCCTCCATTGTTGACCTCAAGCCTCTAAGCAAATCCATTGATTTCCCCATCAATCCTTGAGAGAAAAGAGTCCAAAACTCGATTAGAGAGTAGCTCCATTAATTCCCCAACTCTAAAGAGCACTCGGTTCATGTTTTGGCTGGCGGTTGTATTTGTTACTCTTGGAGCTTGGCTCCTAGCCGGTTAGAGTATCGCCCGTGGATCTTGCCAACTTGTGTGGCAGCCTCGGGAGGTTTGTAACCATCTCTTGAAGCTAGTAAACTCACCCCTTATCTCAAGAGTTAAGTCTCTTGACTTGAGAACGAGGAAGGGTTGGAAAGCCCTAAGCCTTAGTGGCTAACCTCAACAACATGGAGGTAGGCAAGCCTTGGTGGCGAGCCAAACCACGGGATAAATCATTGTGCCACTTGTGCTTGATTTATATTACTTGCATGACATATTGTGGTTGAGGTGTTTTTAGGGTTTCTAGTCAATCTACTTGTGTGTGATGTTCCTACTACTTCTAGCTCTTGATCTGTGATTGTCATACCTGGAGTAAGCTAGTAAATTTCTCTAATCTAAGTTTTCATTCACGCATTTTGAACCATGACTTGAAGTTGTCTGCAAGTATGGTAGTGCCATTGTTCTGGCCCAGTAGTGCCATAGTCCGATAGTGCCATCCTCTAGAGCGGCAGTGCCATAGGGTGAATCTGATAAAAGTTTGAGTGTTTGTTTTGATAGGCCTATTCACCCCCCTCTAGGCCAACTAGAGATCCTACAAGTGATATCAGAGCAGGTTACCTCATATACGCTTCACCGCGTGAGGTATGGAGGCTGGAGGAGGAACTAGTAGCGTGAAGTGGGTGGTTGTCGACACAGACAGTAGTGAGCTGAGCGCATCAACAACGAGCAACACCACAATACCACATTTTGAGGCTACCGACGCCAAAAGAGCTCTCAATGATAATGAGAGAAGAAGAAGGTAGGAGGCAAGAAAGCTAAAAAGAGAAGAAAGAGAGAAGAAGAAGGTGGAGTAGTGGTTTGAGGAGAAGAAGCAAAGGAAAGAAGAAAGAAGGTTTAAGAGAGAAGCAAGAAGAAAAAGAAGAGAAGCTAGGACGAAGAAGGAAGAAGGCAACAATTTCATCATCAAGCATATCAAGTAGTTCCAAAGATGTAGATGATGATGAGTCATACCAAGTGTCACAGGGGAACAAGAAATAGAAGAAAGGAAAGGGCAAGGCCAACAACAACAAATATGCCGCCATATCCTTTAACTACTCTTCTATTCCTATGACTAACCATGATGGGAGGTCTTTCATCAATGTGCCCATGGGCAAGTTACCTCATTTCAATGGGACTAACTTTGCCAAGTGGAAGCACTTGATGAGAGCTTATCTTATAGGTGTTCACCCCGGCATTTGGGAGATTGTTTGTAATGGATTTGAGCCACCGGTTGATCCCAAGAACCCAACACTAGAAGAGATAAGAATCATTCACCTCAATGGTCAAGCCACAAGTGTGTTGCTTAGTGCCTTGGATGGTGATGAGTGTAATAGAGTGATTGGAGTTGATGTTGCCAAGCAATTATGGGACACTTTGCACCTAGCACATGAAGGGGTTGACAAAGTGAGAAAGGCAAGAATTGACTTGTTAATGTCAAAGCTCAACCGGTTTGTAATCTTGGATGGAGAGGGGTCATAAGAGATGTTTGATAGGTTGATGATGATGGTGGGCAAGATTAGAGGCTATGGTTGTGATGAGCTAGATGATCACAAAGTTGTCAAAATTATGTTGGAAGCTTATTCACCTAGAAATGAGACCGTAGTCACTCTAATTAGAGATAAGAAGAAGTTTGAGTACTTCACACCAAATGATGTACTTGGGAGGATCTTGACCTTTGACATGCAAAGAGAAGAAGCAAATGAGAGGAAGAAACTTGGAGAATTGCAAGCAAAGTTAGAGGGCATCAAGATCAAAGATGTAGCTCTCAAGGCCAACAAATCAAGCAAGCAAGGCTCTACAAGCAAGTCCAAGATCAACCAACAAGCTTCAACTAGCAAGCCCAAAGCAAGCAAGCAAGTTCAAGAAAGAGTAGAGACCACATCATCTTCAAGTGAAAGTGAAAATGATGATGATCAATATGAGAATGTTGATGATGTTGCTCTCTTTATGAAGATGTATCACAAGGGGCTAAAGAAGCAAGGCTACAAGGTAGTGAAGAGAAGCTTTCCAAACAAGAAAAAGAGGACATGCTACAATTATGGAAGCACCGATCACTTTATTTCCAAGTGTCTATATGAGATCAAGGACAACAAATACAAGAAGGACAAGAAAGAGGAGAAGGCCGACCATAAAAAGAGCAAGAAGTACATGGGATAGGCTCACATTGGGCATGAATGGGACTCAACTAAAGAGAGCACAAGTGAAGAGGATGAGAAGGTTGCAACTATTGCTATTCACAAGTCATCCCCTACACCAAGGCTCTTCAATGACATGTTTGATGATGACTACTACTTCCCTCATATTTGTCTCATGGCAAAGGCTGAGAAGGTAAAATCCAAATCGAAGGCCAAATCTCCTCCACCTCCTAGTGATATCTCTAGTAGTGATATTAGTGATAGCTCTAGTGATGATGAATCTAGTGATGAAGAAATAAACATGATAACTAAAAATTTGGATGGGAAGACCAAATTATTCATCACTAAGCTAATGGAGGATTTAGAGAGTGTCCAAGCCAAACTAGAATCTAGAGAAGAGACTCTTATCCAACAAGAGGATCTCTACATTGCTAGCAAAGAAGCTCTTGCATTAGAGAGAAGTGAGATGGAATCCTTGCGCAAGGCTTTAGCCAAAGAGCAAGAGGACCATGCTATTACAAAGAAAGCAAATAAAGCTCTCAAGAAAAAAGTATTGTGACTTGGATGAAAAACACAAAGAACTTGAGATGCAATATGGCATTCTTTGGGATAGCAACACATCTCCCTAAGGCAAAGGAAACCTCTACTCCCTCCACTAGTCAAGGTTGTGGAAAATGTTTTAATCTTGATTTGAATGTCTATTCCACTAACCTTGCAAACATGGAGGCTATGAGAAAGGAAATTGCTAGGCTCAATGAAGTCATTGAAAAAGGGTGGATAGGTAAGACCCAATCCAATGACAAGAAGAATGATGAATCAAAAGTGCCACAATTCAATCAAGGAAGGCATCCTTCAATCAAGCATGGGCTTGGACACACAAAAGGAGCCAAGACAAATGGAAGAAGGATAGTGAATGACTATGAGTGTGTACAGTTTGAAAGGAAGGGCAAAATTGGTACACATCAGCCTACACAGACCATGGCAGTGCCATGGTGAAGGGCAATAGTGCCATGCCCCACAAAATTGGGAAGGCAACCAATTTTGCTCCTGATCAAACTAAGCCCAAGAAGAAGGTGTACCAGGAGAAATAGGTTTTCAGAAGCCTAAGGAATCAGTGTGGGCCACCAAAAATAAGTATGCCTATCAACCAAAGACCTATGCACCTCGACAAAGCTTGACATCATGCTTTGTTTTGAGGAACAACAGCAGTGGGAAAGTGGTGGCAAAATATGTTGGAAAGGAAACCAACATATATAGAATACTTCTATTTGGGTTCCTAAGATTCTTGTGACTAACATGCAAGGCCCCAAGTCAAATTGGGGACCTAAATCTAGTAACTAAACTTGTTTTGTAGGCATACTCCTCTAGTGGATCAAGTTGGGTGCTTGATAGTGGATGTACAAATCATATGATCAGAGAAAGGAGTATGTTCTCATCATATTCCTGATGATGCACTCAAATGAAAATATTCTCTTTAGAGACAATTCAAAAGGGGATGTGATTGGTCTTGGTAAAGTTGCTATAACCCCTAAGCATTCAATTATAAATGTATTACATGTTGATTCGTTGAGTTACAATTTGTTGTCTGTTTCTCAATTGTGTAAGGTGGGCTACAATTGTCTCTTTTTGAATAAGGGTGTGGAAGTCTTTAGAAGGGAGGATTCCTCTATTGTCTTTATGGGTCAATTAAAGAACAAGCTTTATTTAGTTGATTTCAACAAAAGTAAAGCTAAGTTTGAGACTTGTTTAGTGGCAAAATCTAGCATGGGTTGGCTTTGGCATCACCGACTAGGCCATGTTGGGATGAGGAACTTGGTCAAACTTCTAAAAGATGAACATATTCTTGGACTAACAAATGTTCACTTTGAGAAAGATAGGTTTTGTAGCGCTTGTCAATCTAGAAAGAAAGTTGGAGCACCTCACCCACCAAAGAGCATCATGGCCACCAAGCAACCATTGGAGCTAATACATATGGTCTTGTTATTATTGATGACTATTCCCATTTCACTTGGGTATTTTTCTTGCATGACAAGTGCCAAGTTCAAGAGAAGGTGAAGATATTTGTTAGAAGAGCTCAAAAGGTGTTCGGTCTTCCCATCAAGAAAGTGAGAAGCGACAATGGGACCGAATTCAAGAATACTCTAGTTGAGGAGTTTCTTGATGAAGAGGGCATCAAGCATGAGTTTTCAACTCCATACACCTCTCAACAAAATGGTGTAGTAGAGAGGAAGAACCATACACTCATTGCCATGGCAAGGACAATGCTAGATGAGTATAAGACACTGAACATCTTTTGGTGTGATGTCATCAACACTGCTTGCCATGCCATCAATCGCCTCTACCTACACAAGAAGTTGAAGAAAACTTCATATGAGCTTCTAACATGTAACAAGCATAAGGTGTCTTACTTTAGAGTGTTTGGGTACAAGTGTTTCATACTTAACAAGAAACCCAAAATCTCTAAGTTTGCACCTAAAGTTGATGAAGGTTTTCTTCTTGGTTATGGATCAAATGAGCATGCCTATCGTGTCTTCAACAAAACCTCTGAGAGAGTTGAGATTGCGATACATGTGATATTTGATGAATCTAACGACTCTCAAGTGGAGAAAGTTGATTCAAGTGTTGTAGGAAAGGAGGATCCACCATGTGAAGCAATCAAGAAATTGGCTATTGGTGATATTAGACCACAAGAAGAAGAAGTCACTGAAGTGGAGGTTCCTCATGTTGCTGTTGCACCTATTTCCACTAATGTACCTGATGCTACACTGTAGCAAGCATCTAATGTAACTCCAAAGCGCAGTAGTGCCACACTTGAGGGTGGTAGTGCCGCACCTACACAGTCAGTAGCAGCTAATTCAACTCCAACTCGAGGACAAAACCTACAACCCATATTTGAGCAAGATGATGATGAAGATCTAGAAGATGAACTAGAGGCCATTGAGCATCCAAGGTTAAGGCAAACAATTCAATGGGATCATCCCATTGGCAACATCCTTGGGAGTCTTTGAAAGGGGGTAACAACTCATTCACATTTAGCAAACTTTTGATAATTTTACTCATTTGTTTCCTCTTTGAAGCCTCTTAAGGTAGAACAAGCACTTGGAGACCTGGATTGATGAGGACATGACACCCATGCATATGACCATGTTTGGCACATGGTATAGAGGGGTAGGAGGCCAGCAAGGGTGTCTAAGTTAAGAAGGAGGCCCAAGGCTAATTTGGTTCGAGTCCCCAAGGTGGAGGCCCAAAGCAACTTAAGTTCGAGTCTGCCTCAGCCTCTAGGACCAGTCTGCCTTAAACTAGTCACCCAGGACACATCCGGACTCTGTTTTCGACGATCCATATATGGTTCCAAAGCTAATTTGATAAGGAAGCTAATCCAAGTGGTCTCATGTTAAAATCCCTTCAGAATCAATAGGAATCGTCGAAACAAGTTAGTGTCCAGAATCTGCCAGGGTGCTACGATACCGTCTTTTGGTCTGTTGGACCGTGTATCGTGTTTGGGCCCATTAGGGGGGGTGTCCAGGGTAGGCAACGACCCTAAGACCTTTATAATCATATGCCACCACCATCATTAGGTTTTGGGGTTTTGCTTAGATTATTCTGTCAAGAAGAGTTTTGCCGTTCATCGGTTTGTGAGGCCCCAACTTCATGAGATTAATCATTCATCTGCAATTTGGTTGTGTTCTTTCTTGTTCTTGCTTGTGTTCTTCATTGTGCAGGCAGGGATTAGCCTTCTTGGCGAGGTCAACCTGGTCCATGACTTGGTTGATAACCAGAGGAGTTGTGGTGCTAAGATTGCAGGGTTCGATCTTTTGATCTGAAGCCAGATCAGTGTGTCATTCTCTGCCATAACGATAGTTACCTCTACCTGACAGAAGATCTGCCACATATTTCCTATCCTATAGCCTCATTGTGCTATGCAATTTCACCTCTGTTTCACATTGTTGAGTTTGTGCCCTAGGTCAAGTTCTGGTTGTTGGTTTTAGATCGTTTTTAGTCCAATTTGTATTTTCCCTTTGTTTTTCATCATAATCCCTGAACACCTTCAAGTCTTGTTGTGATTCCTTTGTATTTATCAAACCCTAGTCCACACCATCTTATTTGTTACACTTGTCTTCACTGTTTGCATCAAATCCTTGCTGCCGTGATCAATTTTGCACGCATTGTTCCCGTTTTGTCCTCTAATTCGGAGTGCGTTCGTAAAACTAGTCTAGTTTTCGCATACGAACTTGGATTTTGACGTTCCATATATCAAAATCGATCAGAAAAAAATCTGGATCTGTCCATCCTAGCACGTCCAAGGTTGGAGATTTTTATTTTGGTCAAAAAGTGGTCGCAAGATCCTCTTTTCGTGGTCATAAGGTTTTTGTCAATTTCGAGCACGTCTTCTGGAAATTCCACAGGCCGCGTCTTTCACTTGTTAAAATCATATTTTCTGTGGTTACTTCTTTTATGCTCCTAAGTGAAGAAAAATATCAAAAAAATAAAAAGAAGAAGTCAAAATTTCTCAAAAAAAACAACGACAGCCCAAAAAAAATAGAAAAAAGAGGGGCAAAAGAGGAACAATATCTAGAGGAGCACATAGAGAGCGCCATTTGAGCTATGTTTGCGTGTGTTGATTTCTACCTTGTTCCTAATCATATTCTTGCTATTCACATCACTTGATACATCTGGTACTTGGAACGTGAGTAGGCCAGCAACTAAGAAAAGTACTTGGGATACTTATTCAGCTTTGCTATTTCGTTGTGAATTTTGCTATTCCTTGCTACTATATTGTGCCTGTCCAAGCTCCACTTCTTCTAACCAAGTACATGTTCGCCTTGCAACTGTTACACTCAAGCTACAATGGTATCACAGTCACCGACCGATTGCACTATCTGTTGCTTTGGTAAGAACTCTTGTAAGACTGTGGTAAGACGCTTGAGAGTTGAGTGCCTTATTTTTTCTTGTCCACAACCTAAGTAGTTGGTAGGGATAATACTATTTGTGTTGTCTTTTCCTTTCTACTAACCATGTCAGGAAAAGCCGGAGGCAGCGGCCAAGGAAACAAGGACGCACCTACAGATTTCAGTGACTATGTTTCTAAGAATGAGCTTCATGCCATTCTTGATGACAAGTTCAATGAGATCCTTCAAAAAATCACCAATTTGGCCAAGAGGATTGAAGATGTTGAACAACGACATCCTGAACCACGTCCAGAAGATAATGATGATGATCTCTCTAAGGAGGACGATGGTGACGTGGAGGCTGAAGCCGAAGCTCAATGACATGCTGAGGATGCACGTAACCGTAATCGGTTGAACTTTAACTGACGTGGTATGGGAGGTAACAACCAAGGTAATAATGATCATTTCTCTAAAACTAAGTTTAAGATACCTCCTTTTTCTGGTTCTGTTGATCCTGAAGCATATTTAGATTGGGAGATGGCTGTAGATAAAAAATTTAGCTCCCATCAAGTACCTGAAGAATATAGAGTTAGACTTGCTACTAGTGAGTTTACTAGTTTTGCTCTTTTCTGGTGGAATGATATTTGCAATAATGCTATTGCTAATGCTCAAATACCTCAAACCTGGACTATACTTAAACGACAAATGAAATCGAGATTTGTTCCTCCATACTATCAGCGTGATCTACGATTCAAACTGCAATATTTAAATCAAGGTAGTAAAACTGTTGAGGAATATTATTAGGAGCTTTTAATTGGTCTAGCACATAGTAACATACAAGAGGATGAAATGGATAAGTGTTCTAGATTTTTTGGAGGTTTGCGTCGTGAAATACAGGATGTTTTTGACTATAAAGAATGGACTAGATTTTTCCAATTATATCATTATGCTATTAAAGTTGAAAGGGAAGTATAGGGATGACAACCTAGGCGATCCATGACTCCATCTACGACTCCATCCATTCCTTCACGTCCAACCGAGGTGAGTAAATTTTCTAATGTGCAGACACCACCAGCACATGTAAAGAAGAGTTCTCCTATCACACCTTCTTCTAGTGGATCTGCTACACCTTCCTCTAGCAGCTCTTCTAAAGTTGTGTGCCACCGCTACAAGGGCATGGGACATATTGCTAAAGATTGCCCTAGCAAATGCGCATATATTGCTACTGTTGGTGGTGGGTATGCTAGTGCTAGTGATGAAGAGAATGAAATTTGCACTTGCAACCGATCTTTAGGCAGATAAATTTGTGAATAGTGCTGAAGATCCTGATGAGGTAAATGATAGTGTGGCATGCACTGCAGACTACAAATCAATCCTTGTTCAGTGTGTTTTGAGTACACAAGTTGAGCCAGTAGACAAGCTACAATGCCATAATTTATTTCAAATGTTCCTCATTGTCAATAATTTCCATGTTCATGCTATATTTGATGGAGGGAGCAGCAATAACTTGGTAAGTTCTGAGCTTATCAAGACTCTTGTTTTATCTACATGTGCTCTTCCACATTCATACCATGTTCAGTGGTTCAACAATAGTGGTAAGGCAAAGGTAACACAATCTACTCGTGTGCATTTTTCTATCGGGTCATACCATGATTATGCTAATTTTGATGTCGTGCCTATGCAAGCCTATTCACTTTTGTTAGGTCACCCTTGGCAATATGATAATAATGTTGTACATCATGGTAGGCAAAATAGATATACTTTTATGTTTAAAGGAAAGACCATTGCTTTACTTCCTTTAACACCTGCTAAAATTGTGCAATATGAAAAGGAACTTGCTGAAAAGAAAAATAAAGGCCTTGATAATGACTCTAGCAAACCATTAAATGAACCTTCAAGTAACATGAAAGAAGTTTTATTTGCTCTAAAATATGTTCTTGTTGTTCATGATGAACCATGTTATGCTCTAACTTGTACATCGCCTATATGTCCACTTGGTCCTACTCCTAGTGCTATGCCTCTTGTTGGTACTAACCTTTTGCAGGAGAAGGAGGATGAATTTCCAATAGGGAAGCCACCATGGCAGCTGCCTTTGCGAAGGATGGGGCGCCAAGATGAATGTCTTCTTCTAGAACCATCATTGTTGTCATCCAATGGAGGAGACGGTCTACTTCAGTCAAGGACGACTTCAATTCAAGAAAGGGAGGATTTGTAGACTAGGCCCAATCTTCCAAAAGGTATGATAGCGTCGATTGGTGGAGATTCAACGTTCATGATCTAGGCTTCAAACCAAGACTGATTCAGACCCCACAACCATTACACCACTGCTCCGTTGGTTATCAACCACGCGAACGCGATTGACCTCGCCGAGAAGGCTTTCCTGCAAGCGAATCGAGAACACAAGCAAGAATGAGATGAATGCAATCTAAAATTGCAAATAAATATGAGGCTTATGATAATGAGAAGGAGTTTAAGTCTTTATTCAAAAGGACTAATCGCCACAGGCGAACAAGATCAAGAACTGGGGCCCTGGTTCATAGCAAAGCAGCCTTGGCGGTACAGTTGCAGCAAAACGATGTCTGTTTCATGAGGAAATCAAGAACTAAACAAAACCCTAAACCCTAAGGAGAGCGACTAGCTGCTATTTATAGAGTCTTGGGCATCACCCCCCTGGACATGCCCCCTAATGGGCCCAAACACAATACACGGTCCAACGGACCAAAAGACGGTGTCGTAGCACCCTGGCAGATTCTGGATGCTAATTTGTTTTGACAATTCCTATTGATTCCGAAGGTCTTTTGACATGAAACCACTTGAGTTGGCTTCCTTATCAAATTAGCTTTCCAACCATATGTGGATCATCGAAAATGGAGTCCGGATGTGTTCTGGGTGACCAGTTTAAGGCAGACTGGTCCTAGAACCCGAGATGGGCTCCAACTTCAGTTGGACTAGGCTTCCACCATGAAAAAGATGAATTGGACGCCCATGCTAGACCTCCTCCTCTCCTTGGCTTGTATGCAACGAAGTAGTGATGTCCTCATCACCCATAGTTATATGCATGGGGTGTCATGTCCTCATTACAGATTGGGTGATGCCCATGCAAGAAGAGCTAAACAACTTTGAAAGAAACCAGGTGTGGACTTTGGTGGAATGACCCAATACCAATGTCATTATCACCAAGTAGGTCTTCCGCAACAAGCAAGATGAGAATGGAGTTGTGACAAGGAACAAGGCAAGGTTGGTTGCTCAAGGTTTCACTCAAGTAGAGGGCTTGGACTTTGAAGAAACATATGGACTGGTGGCAAGACTTGAAGCAATTCGAATGCTTCTAGCCTATGCCGCTCATCACAACTTCAAGCTATATCAAATGGATGTGAAGAGTGCATTTCTCAACAGCCCTATTCAAGAACTTGTCTATGTTGAGCAACCACCGGGCTTTGAAGATCACAAGTTTCCCAACCATGTCTACAAACTCCAAAAGGCGCTCTATGGGCTTAAGCAAGCACTAAGAGCATGGTATGAATGCTTGGAATTCTTGCTTAAACAAGGCTTTGAAATAGACAAAGCCGATCCTACCCTTTTCACTCACAAAGTTGGCAAATATATATTTGTGTGCCAAATATATGTCAATGACATAGTATTTGGTAGTACTAATCATTTTTTGTGAGGAATTTACTAGGATCATGACCAAGAGATTTGAGATGTCCATGATGGGTGAATTGAAGTTCTTCCTTGGATTTTAAATCAAGCAAGTGAAGGATGGAACTTTTATTAGCCAAATGAAGTACACCCATGATATGCTCAAGAAGTTTGACATGGTGATTGCCAAGCCTATCAAAACTCCCATGCCAACCAATGGACATATAGATCTCAATGATGAAGGGAAATCCATGGATACTAAGGTATATAGCTCCATGATCGGTTCTCTACTTTATTTGTACGCATCTAGGCCCGATATTATGCTTAGTGTGTGCATGTGTGCTCGATTTCAAGCTAACCCAAAAGAGTTTCACTTAGTGGCTGTTAAGAGAATCTTGAAATATTTAGTACACACTCATAACCTTGCCTTGTGGTATCCTAAGGGCTTTAGGTTTGATCTACTTGGGTATTTGGATTCCAATTACGCCAGTTGGAAAGTAGATAAAAAAGTACTTTAGGGACATGTCAATTCCTTGGATGGTCCCTAGTGTCTTGGAGTTCTAAAAAGCAAAATTGTGTAGCCCTTTCCACCACCGAGGCTGAGTATGTTGCAGCCGGTGCATGCTGTGCTCAACTACTTCGGATGAGGCAAACCCTTCAAGATTTTGGATGTCACTTCACAAAAATCCCACTCTTGTGTGACAATGAAAGTGCCATAAAGTTAGCCAACAATCCCATAAGCCACTCAAGAACTAAGCACATAGACATCCGACATTATTTCTTGAGAGACCACAAAGCCAAAGAAGATATCAAAATTCACCATGTGAGCACCAAAAAGCATCTAGCCGAGTCACCAAGCCTCTTGATGAGTCAAGGTTTTGTGCTTTGCGTAGTGAGCTAAATATACTTGATTCTTGTAACATGGTTTGAAATTTGGCATGCCTCTGATTGATCAACTAGTATCTAGGCAAAAGCGTTGCAAAATTTTATATTGTGCTTCAAAATGGTTTAGAAAAGGCAACCTTTGTATCATGATCATGGTCTGTATTGTTTATTTATTGCTGGTCATGATATATAAGTGATATGTGTCCATATCCTATGTAGTGTGAGTCTCTTAGATAGTAGCTAACTCCCACTATTTTGGAGAGTGTGGCAGTGCAGTGCCTTGCGTGCGGCAGTGCCTCTCTATGGCAGTGCCAGTCTAGGTGTGTGGCAGTGCCGCACTTTGAATCTCTATTAAGATTTGGCCCACAATGGTTTTACTATGGAGACCATCTACCTTATCTCTTTACCTAGGCCCACAATAACTCCCTCTCTCCCTCATTCTCACTTGATGCCGATGCCTGCACCTTCTCTTCCTCTCATGCTCGTGCATCGCCATCGCCTAGCTGCGTGCTACCGGTCTTTGGCAGTGCTATGGTGGTTGCCGGTCATCTTCCAATGCCACCGATGACTGTTGTTGCTCTTAGCCTGAGCAGTTGCTCTTCTTCCCTCTCCAATCCTCATTTGAGAAGGTATAGCCCTAATCCAACTCGATCTATGCAATGCGAGGTTATTATGTTGATGGACAAATTATTAGTGGTAGTATAAAAGAGTCAGAGGGAGATTTGATGGACAAATTGAATCAATATGTTGATTCATTGGTGGGGGGTGCATAGCAAGTGTGTCAGTGTCGCACTTAGGTGTGTCAGTGCCGCACCCTGTAGCTTGAATCTGCACCTGGTTATGACTTTTCACTAAGATGACTCAATGCAATGATTAGATTTGCTCACCACATGCTCTCTCCCACTCAAATTGCTGCTGCTACTCCCATTCATTGCATGACCTCTTGTGTTTTATCTTAAACTATGAGCTTTGAGATCATGTGGTGATGTGGGAAAACATTTGAAGAATGGATTAGGTAAGAAAGAAGAATTAGGTCATCAGCTCGTGGAGGTGCTGAATGCCATAGTGCTGCTCTTAGGGTGCAGCAGTGCCACACTGCTTGAGCAACACTGCCCAAGTGGTCTCCCAAGTTCATGATCTAAATCCTTTTTCTTATCAAGACTGTTCTATAGGTATTTTTCTGCCTCCCATTCATATAGTTTCTTATCTAGTTTCATTACAATGCATAGATGGAGCATGAAGATGATGACCATGGAGCAAAGAGGTGGTTGAGTCAAGAGACATGGATCCCCCTCACTATGGTCTTGGAAGATCAGCAACAGCTAGTAGTGGTGTAGCTCTGAGGGGTCATGGTGATAGGGGGAGGTGTAAGTAGTACTTTGAAGATGAGGAAAGGTTGGAGATGACTAGCCGCACCACAGATGCCTGTCTGAACACTCCCCTTCACTTGATCGAGTTTGATAGATCCTACATCAGAGAGGTTGATGGGGAGATGCTTATGAGAGTACCAGATGACTCTCGTCAGCATCCAGTCATCGACTATTCTAAGAGTTGGAAGTTGGTCGAAGAGGCAAGATAGATAAATCCCTATGCAGTGCACAAGGATTTGGGCATCGACTATAGGTTTTGCAATGAGTTTCATTCCAACTTCTATGCCACTGCTATCCTTGGTGTGAGGAAGACCAAGATAAGGAAGATGCAATATATTGACTAGGATGAGATACAGAAAAAGGAGGAGCCTGAGTTTGACAAGGTGATCAAGGTCTATGACCGCTTTGAGCTCTCTGATATCATGGGTTTCCAGTATAACTAGAATGAAGAGGTGCTTGCATAGTTCCATGCCACCTACTTCTATGACTAGTCCACTGATGAGATACATTGGATGATGGATGGTGACACTACCATATTGATTTTGTCACCTTCAGTCAGATTCTGGGTTTTGAGGAAGAGCATCGGACTTACACTCACACTCATGATGAGCCTAGAGCAGAGATCCATGACATCAGATACATGTGGAGAGATAGTAGGGCTGCTGATGGCAAATGGAGTGGGCTACATAGTTACTATTACATCCTAAACAACCTCTTCAGGAACACTATCAATCCCAAGGATGGAACAACCTCGGACATAAATGGATATGTGAGGAATGTGCTAGCTCGCTTTGCTCTAGGAAGGTATAAGTTACAATATCCCTCAGATTATTTAGGCATGAGCTGAGGAATGTTATGGAGGATGGGAGGAAGGGGATGCCCTATGCTCCTTACCTCATGTTCTTATTTGAGAGGGTCATAGGGATTAGCTTTCTAAAAGATAGGATGCACATCATCTACAAGATTGAGAAGACCTAGCCTACAGCAACTAGCTAGGCCGTGGGAGGCTCCCATGCTCATGAGGACATTCCTGAGTCCTCTTGCTCTAGGTCTCACAAGGACAACAAGATGAAGAAATTTGGAAAGTGGCTCAAGGTAATATTTAGCAAGTGCACCTATGCAGCTGAGCGAGCCTATGAGACACAGCTAGAGCAGTGAGAGCAGCAGTGGGGATCACCTTCCACCACTTCCTCCACCACCACCTCCTCCATAGTATGACCTTCCTAGTATTTTAGACATAGACTCAGATGATGATGATGATGATGATGATGATGAGGAGCAGCAGGGATGTGATGCGGGCTGGCAGGAGACCCTTGCTAAGTACTCTCAGAGATAGGGGGTGAGACGTTCTAGCCACTTCACCACCACCACTCACTAATAAGGTCATGCCCGTATTGACTTTGATGATGAGGATTATGATGATGGTGACGCCGAGACTGCTGCAAGAGGTAGTAGGGCTGCTGGAGGTGATGATGTTGATTGGGAGGGCATCCAAGAAGAGGAGTGAGTTTGTTGGTCTTTCTTCGTTTCTTCTCTTTTTGGTGCTTTATGCCAAAGGGGGAGAAAATTAGAGGGATCAACTTTTTGATGCCATGTGTTCGCAGCTAGAGCTTCATGTCATATCCGTTGAGACTAGTCTTCATTAGGTGGAGAGTTTGAGAGTCGCTCAAAACTCTAATTTGTATAATAATGCTACCTATTTGACTCTATTTGTATCGAATATAGACATGTATCTTTTGTGTGCTTAGCTATCATCATAATTGTGCTAGATTGTTTATCTTTTCAATCAGTAATCTGTTGTATGGTGCTTGGTTAACTTGTGCTATTGTAGTAAGTGCGGTAGTGCCACACCTTGCTGTTGTAGCAAAGTTTGCTATGCATGAAATATCATTTGCATCATGATTATATCTGTGACATAGTGTGCAGCACCCCATAGGAGGCATGGAAGTTGGGGGAGCCCAAGCACCTTAACTAAAATGTGAATTTTGGCCTCTAAATGCCAAAATGGGAATTCAAATCCTCATTCACATATTTAGGGGGAGGCTCTACACCCATGGCTCGAAAATCTCAGTATTTATTTCATATCTTTTGTAAGCTCTAATTGGGTTGTCATCAATCACTAAAAAGGGGAAGATTGAAAGTGCAATCAAGCCCTAATTGTGGGTTTTGGTGATAATGACCACACAATTAGAGAACTAATGGGATTTATCGAGATGGCAAGCAGGGAATTTATGTTCGAGGATGCTACATGAAATGGAGGAGCCCCCAATTACAAACGTAGATGGCTTCAAACTCAAAGGAAGTTTAAATTCTTTTATATTTTGAATTTGAGTATAGGAAAAGCCATACTATAAAGGGGACGCAATGCTTAAGCTAATATATGCTACCAAGTGCTCAAACATACACATGCATCCTTAGATTCATAGCCAAGATAGTCTACACTTCACTCTTACCCTTGCTGT
This sequence comes from Miscanthus floridulus, assembly GCF_019320115.1. Lineage (NCBI taxonomy): Eukaryota > Viridiplantae > Streptophyta > Magnoliopsida > Poales > Poaceae > Miscanthus > Miscanthus floridulus. Next base: position 47,861,431 of record NC_089594.1, on the reverse strand, counting down.
CTTGCATGGTGCGGCACTGCCATACTTGAAGAGAGGCACTACCGCACTTAAGTCATGGCACTGCCATGACTTCAGTGATCGTTGGGGCTTAGGAGGTATTTATACCCATCCTCTTCCTCCCCAATGTCTCTCTTCTGGCTCTTGCTCATTCCAGCTCGTCCAAAATAGAAAAGGAGCTCTCTCTCTCCCTCCATTATTGACCTCAAGCCCCAAGCAAATCCATTGATTTCCCCATCAATCCTCGAGGGAAAAGGGTCAAAAACTCGATTAGGGAGTAGCTCCATTGATTCCCCAACTCTAAAGAGCACTTGGTTCATGTTTTGGTCGGTGGTTGTGTTTATTACTCTTGGAGCTTGGCTCCTAGTAGGCTAGAGCATCGCCCGTGGAGCTTGCCAACTTGTGTGGCAGCCTCGGGAGGTTTATAACAATCTCTTGAAGCTAGTAAACTCACCCCTCATCTCAAGAGTTAAGTCTCTTGACTTAAGAGAACGAGGAAGGGTTGGAAATCCCTAAGCCTTAGTGGCTAACCTCAACAATATGGAGGTAGGCATGCCTTGGTGGTGAGCCAAACCACGAGATAAATCATTGTGTCACTTATGCTTGATTTACATTGCTTGCAGGACATATTGTGGTTGAGGTGATTTCTTGGGTTTCTAGTCGATCTACTTGTGTGTGGTATTCCTACTACTTCTAGCTCTTGATCTATGATTGTCATACTTGCAGTATGCTAGGAAATTTCACCAATCTAAGTTTTTGTTCATGGATTTTGAACTATGACTTGAAGTTTCTGCAGGTGCGGCAGTGCCATTGTTCTAGCCTGGTAGTGCCATAGTCTGGTAGTGCCGCCCTCTAGAGTGGAAGTGTTGCATGGTGAATTTGATAAAAGTTTGAGTGTTTGTTTTGACAGGCCTATTCACCCCCCTTTAGGCCAACTAGTGATCCTACAAATATCATAACCAAGATCGCATGATTAAGCAAATACACATCATATACACAGAGTTGCAGCGGAAATAATATTACAAATGGGTTTACAAATAATAGTACAAGTTTGGGTTTCAAAAGCGGTTAAAGGAAAACAACATAGCTTTCAAATGATTACATTAATATAAGTTCCAAATACATTTCTAGCATAAGTGACCTCCTCTGATAAAAGCATATAGATGAGAATTAAATATAGAGTCACCGAGCCTATCGGCGGTTAGCCACCATCTTCCTCAGACTGAGAATTTCACCTACAACATGGTGGGATAAACCCTGAGTACTAGAATGTACTCATATAGACTTATCCGTTATAAACCAGAAATAATGTGACACCAAGGATAATGCAAGGCTTTATAAGTGGAGCTAGCTCGACAACATTTTACATAAAAAGTCACTAATTCAGCTATACATTTTATAATTTGGTCCTCAAGTTAATTATAGCTATTCATCTCTAGATTAGCAACTAACCTATGCCAAATATGTGGTATATCATTTAGTAGCACAACAATAATAACCATAGCCGGTGTACTAGTTCCATGTTCTTCATAACCATCATTCCATAATACACTTACTACGATGTTGGAGCTAGCCAAGTTTCTCACTATTCAAGAGAGGTGGCGATTCAAATCAATTTCAACCAGCTAGGAATTTATTCCTAATACAAACCCAGGTAGACTAGATCAATGGTCACCTTTGGTACAACTCAAGTCAATATTTCATGGGTTCAATCAGCGCTGCACAATAAAGGACAACCGCTACCAGGACATTTAGGCCTAGCCTACCCTTGGGCTCATGTCTGGCTCCCCGCACATCCTTACTACCATCCAGAGTTTGTACTCTTATAGAATGAGGCCTGACCTAAGTTAAGTTACTCGGCTTCGCAATCAGAACAAGTTATCTGGCCAGCTAAGTGAGAGGCATGCATTCAATCTTGACAGAAGTGCCAACAATGGTATGGTCCTTAACCGACACAGACGGAATCACTATGAGTCAACCTACACATAGACTCTGCCTAGCCTCAAGTTACATTACCCCATGGTTCTATTTCACTGATAGCAAATATAGCCAACCATGCTTTGGTATCCACCTGTATCTCATAGATGACACAAAATCACCCGACTTCTACCAGTCTAAGCATGGCTAAGCATATATTTGATCCTAGACCTACACAGGGTTAGAGGTATATTTATCTAGACAAGATAGTTCTATGCATCAAGTGTTTCCAATTCAACTCTTATAACCTAATGCATCAAACATAAAGGATGCAAGTGATATTTGTAAAAACATAGGAGGCTGAGAATGCTTCGGGGCTTCCCTAGGATCCAACACTATATTAGTGTTTGTTAAACGACACTCGCTTGGCGAGCATCTCCCATGTCAGCACTTGCTTAGTCCTTCTGTCTTTTGGATGGATTCAATAAACTGCATCTTTGGGTTTGGCTCCAACATCACATCCATAACATGGTGCATCTAGCTTACCTAGATGAGATGCAACAATTCAAGTGCATGAATGCGTAGAATGGCCATATGAGTTGCCTCACATAAAAGTATTCAAGATGAGCACAAGGTTACACCGAACATATATAAGCACTCCACATTACTTAATTAAGCATCATACAATCTATCATGCTAGGATAGCAAGGAAGGCAGCACCAAGCATAACACAAGTTTCACAAGGTTTTAGGTATATTAACTTAACACCATCATAGGCATTAGCCACACTTAGCAACACACAAAGCAAAGCAAGGTGAAGCAAACAATTTTAGGTATAAACATAGATTCTGAACAGCAGCACCACCGTCACTTGTATTAACCATACCTAGAGTCTAGGCATGCAAAAAGTGTGATCCTAGACTTTCAAGAAAGCTAATAAAATTATCGAAAACTTTGTTATTAACACTAAAAGTGGATTCAAGAAATAACATGGTCAAAATACATCATGAAGCAGAGCTTATACAACTAAGGACAGAAAACTAATAGTAACTTTAGAAATGCATATCTCAAGTTATATTCATCCAACAAGCATGATCATTAACTTAATAGAGATCTTATTAAGTTATCTATAACTTTCTTATTATCATCTTAAGATGATTCTACAGCTAACAAGGTTAAACAACATCAAGAATGCATCTCTGCCAGATTTGGACAGAATCTGCCATTCCACTTTGAATAGCAATCACTAGAGTTCTAGACCACCAAAAATAGTGATCTTAGACATTTTAGAAAGCTTAGAAAAAAAACTACAACTCTAATATTATCACTAATACATGATTCCATGTTTATATAAGCCAAACAATAAAATCATTTAGATCTATCCAGAGGACATGCATAACCTGACAGCAAACTTTTCTAAAATCTGTAACTCCTAAACCATCAGGCCTCAAATCATGAAATTTGAGGACAAGGAAGATAAGGATATTATCTACAACTTTTGTATCCACCACATCCATAGAAATCCTCATTATCACCATAAAATTAATTGCTTAACCAAAACTGTACAAGCAGCACAAACAGCAGAGACATACTGCATTCATCTATCAATTAGTTGCTACAAACTAACATATTCTTGACATATATGCTACCCCAAACATCTTGGAATCCTATACAAACAATCATAGCTTGTAGGAATAGCTAATAGAAGTATCACATGACAATAAATACATGTATATGCTCACAACATTCATCCTCTACTTTATTAATTCAACATATGTATTATTTTTAGTACTATATGAGAGCAACTAGTTTGGGGCTGAGACTTTTATGAGTGGTAGATGTTATCAAAACATGGCTACTGCACAAATTTCATATGCTCAGGTTTTATAGATTAATTATTAAAAAAAGATAAATTGCTAATGCAAAAAACATGTGAGAGCAAGATAAATCTAAAACACACTACTTTCTACAAACACATGGCCATATTATATATTATTATGGTAGCACAACATCATACAAAGGTAGTGGAACCATATTTTCCATTTTTACACCTACATAAAAATTATAACTTATTTAAAACCATTTATCAAGCAATAAATAATTTAAATCAATAAATCAATCATACTGCATCCACTGAACCTAAATTTTTACCACAATACAAATATAGCATCAGTAGTCTACCATAAAATTTTCACAGCAATTGGAGCACTACAACTTTAGATATGAATTTATTCCTAGAAAACCCTAATTAATAGAGATAAATAAAAACAACAAAAACCTTATACTAACATATATCATATTATGACTCTACTGCATAGATATACTCTTAAGGATTCCAAAAAGTCTTCATTTGCTATTTTTCGATGTTTCTATGATTGATTATGATTTTCTAAAGTTCAACTGATTAAAAGAAATAATCTAAAAAAAGAAAAGGAAAACAGTTTTGCAAAGTGAACACTTGACTTTCCTCTAATTAATTAGGCCCATATATGTAAACTGATGTCTCTAGGCATTTTGCATCTGGAACCAAGAAAGAGTTTCTATTTCCACTTTCACCCTTCTTTAACGAGCCGAGCACGGGTAGAGAGAAGGCCAAGACTGGCTGGCTCCGGCCAGTGGTGGGGCAGCGACAGCGGCTGTGGGGCCATGGTTGGCCTAGCAGAGGGCGCACCTGCTGGTGCCCTCGGCTCACCTAGCGATGGCCCGACGCTGCCTAGCCACGCATATAGGCAATGTTGGTGGTAGGAGCTGCGGCAGCAGCGAGCTGTAGCGGTGGCGCGGTTGAGCAACCAGCATGGGGCAAAGGAGAAAGCAAAGGCAGAGATGATAGCACTCTTAGCTTGAGCCTCAGAGGAGTGGAGTAGTAGGATGCAGCGGTGGTAGAGCTCTGTCGGTCATCCATGGCGGACGCGGCCACGCCCAGCGCGTTCAAGCACCAGAGAGCGAGGATGAGTGCCTGGGAGGGAGAGAGCGAGTGAGGGAGGCCGAGAGAGGACTTGGGTGCTCCACATCAAGGTTGCAGCACCGGTAGAGGAGGTGGGGGCGCATGGCATCCATGGTGGGGTGCGCTCTCATGCATGGAGGACGTGTGGGCATTTCATCGAGCACGTGGTAGGTGATGGTGTGGGTAAGGTGGACACTGATTTTGGGCAAGCTATAGGCCGATTTGGGCCTTGGACCTTAAATGAAGTTTGTTGTACTCCTGATGGTCTACAGGTTTGTTTAAGTTGCCACAATTGTTAGGGCTCTGGATCAGTGGGGAATTAGGCCCTAATTTGACACTGTCAGCAGTTTAAATAGAATTAAGCTTTGCCTGGTTGGATCCCAATTTAACTGGTCAAACTAGGTCAAACTGAGTCCAAATTTTTCTGCGCTCATCTTCAATGAATTATCTCCAACTTTTATTTTGGTATCAAGTCAAGTTGCTTAACAAAATCATGAGAATGCGGCATGCGAACCTAATGACGTCGGTTGACATCTCCATGACTTAGAATATTTTTAAGGTGTGGAAAACAATAGCAGATTCAATCTTTGAGCCTTTGTTTGACTTATTTTCATGTTGATTTGGCTCTTGATCTAGAAACAAAGTTTGCTACATATAACTTAAACTTGAACTTCTATTGAAGGTCAAACTTCATATCTAGTCCCAAAATCATAGTTTCATCTTGGTCAAATTAGCATCACGATATACCCTAAATTAGAGTTTTAGACCGATTGAGGCATTTTCTTGAGATTTTCTCAACATGAACCTTTAGTGACTTTTGTTGTAGAGTTTAATTAGAGTCATTTGGGCAAGGTAGCAAGATTTGGTCAACATCCCATATTGCCATTCACCTGATGAAGCAATTCAAGAAAGGTTATAACTTATCATTTCATGTGACTTCTTGGCGCCAAACTTCATGAAACTTTTCCAATGGCCAAGGTGGCCTGATACTAAGGTGATACTCATAAAGAGGCATGTTGAACACTACTCAAGCCTACATTTGAAAAGGGTCAACATGTAAGCAAGGTGTATTGCCCAAGTCCAAGCTGGGGCTCATTTTCATAGATTTGACCTCAACACCTTTATCACCACTTCAAAAAATTTAGACTAGAGCTCTCAATCATCACTAGACATAAACTCATTGTTTAACTTGTGACTAACACCTAGGGTGTTACATGTGAGATGGAGAAGAAGCTGGACCTAACCACTTATTCCGACGAGGAGTGTGTTGGAGTCACAGCCCACCAGGTCACTAGCGCCGCATGTGTGTGGTGGGATAGCTACTGTGACACCCATGTTGACCCCATGCACATCTCATGGGAGGAGTTCACCGAAGCCTTCCGCAAGCACCACATGCCCTGAGGGCATGATGGACTGCTAAGGTGGAAGAGTTCCACAACATTTCCTAGGGGTCCTAGAAGATTTAGGAGTACACCAACCACTTCACTCCCATGATGAGGTATGCTCTCAGGTGAGACAGACTTCGAAAAGAATAAGATGGACTTCTTCAAGAAGGGTCTGAACACATGCCTCAAGGTGGCCCTTTTGGGTCATACCTGCTACACCCTTCGGGAGATGATAAACAAGGTCCTAGAGATGGAGAGGGATCAGCAGGAGGTTGATGCCTTCTACAAGGAGAAGGAAGCGCTGGTCCAAGAGCACCTCATGCGCCCTAGCATCTCAGAGGCCACATTGTCATGTGCCCTTGCTGCCTTGCCCTTGTGCCATCTAGGGAGCCACACCTACTTCGAGCCATGGAGGTGGTACCTACACCGCCATCTACTACTGCCCCGCTCAGAGCCTGCCCTACTCAGAGCCCTAGCATGTGGAAGACTTCTACGCCCACCACCATAGGCAGCGTGCCCTTCACTTGCTTTGATTGTGGTCAGCTAGGACACAAGTTTGCTGACTACCCCATGAAGAACGCTACACGACCTGCTCCGACCCTAGCAAGATAGGCTCCTATTCAGGGTATGCCACACAAGCATGCCATGGGACCCACCCATGGTTGTCTCACCCACCTGGCCACTGAGGACACCCAGAACACCCCTGATGTGGTGTACGGTATGTTTTAGTGCATGGATCTAAGGCTCCTATACTATTTGATTCCGGTGCTACATGTTCATACATATTCACCAAGTTTGGGTGAGAGCATAACCTACCTATAACCCCACGAAGAGTGCCCATAGACACTAGCTCACCTTTGGGCAACATCAGATGCACCAAGAGGTGTCAGGGAGTGAACATCACAATTGAGGGTCATTCTTTTCTAGCCAATCTTACCTTACTTCCCTCTGATGGACTGGATGTCATACTAGGGATGGATTGGCTCACTCAACATAAGGGAGTAATATCTTGCTCACCAAGATATGTAGAGATAACACATCCAAGTGGGCACATGATCCGATGTGAACCCAAACTTGAGAGGATAGCTTCCATGTTGTGTGCCTTGGAAGCCAAGTCAATTGAGGAGGTGCTCATAGTAAGCGAGTACCCTGGTGTGTTTCCTGAAGAACTGCTAAGTATGCCACCTGATCAGGATGTGGAGTTTGTGATCGACCTTTTGCCTAGTATAGGACCTATTGCTAAGAGGACCTACCACATGTCAGCTGCCAAGATGGAGGAACTCAAGAAATAGCTCAGGGAGTTGTCTAATAAGGGGTACATTAGGCCTAGTGTTTCACCCTAGGGTTCCCCTATCTTGTTTGTGAGGAAGGATGGTTCCTTGAGAATGTGCATTGACAACTAGAATTTGAATGTCGTGACTATCAAGAACAAGTACCCACTGTCAAGGATAGATGATCTGCTAGACTAGCTGAGGGATGCTGTAACACCTCGGGTGTTTAAATATTAAAAACAGGACATGTCATCATATGCATTGCAAGCCATTGGTCATATTGCAAACTTTGATATGCATTCACTAAAACAAGTTTACATTTATGTGGTATGTGTTGAATTGTATTGTTTGAATCAATTTCAAAACATTTGTGTTTTATTGGGTTTCCGAAAATCCGAATTTTTATCATTTAGTTTTGCCCCGAAAAACCTAATTCAAAATTTAAGCATATTTTGGGGTTGAGCCCAAAAGCAAAAGTGTAGAGCTTGTCAAGTTATACAAAGTTTGTTTTTGGAGTTTTCAAAGTTGTTTAGTAAAATTTGAAGTAATTTGAAAAGGCGAAATGTACTTAAAGTGTCCCCTTTTGAATTCAATTTTGCATTTCAAAATGTAGACCGAATTAGGGGGTGGTTATAAAAGCAAAGTTGTAGAACTTTGAATTTTGAACAACTTTTATTTTTGGAGATTTTTGAGTTACCATATAAAATTTGGAGTAAATTAGGAAATTATGCGAGTGGCAATTCTGTAATTACGGTGAACAGTAACCGCGGAAACCAACTCGCCGACGACGAGCTTCGGTTGTCTTCCAGTCGCGCCTGTGGCCGCCTTCGGCTCCGCGCTGGCGTGGGAAAGGCTTCTACGTGGCTTCTTCATTCTTCCTGGCCGCATTTTAAAGCCTCCGACGTCGCCGTTCTTTTCCGTTCGCTTCCTCTGTTTTTTCTTGCCGCCATGGCCGCCGTGCCGGTTTCCGCGACTGCCATCAGCTCCTGTGCCTCCACGCCTCCTTGTGCTTAGAAATCATAGCCACCAGCCTTCCCGGACCAGGCTGTACCTCCGCAACCCCACTCCAACCTCGCTTTGCCGTCGTGACTCCCTGCCGACGTGCCTCTTCGCCGCTGATCCGCGGGCTCGCGTGGCCAGACCGTCACGGGTCGCGACGAGCCGAGCTGCGACCACCCTCAGGCTCGCCTCGCCACCCCGTCGCTCGACCATCCCTCCAATTGCCGCCAACGAGTCTTCACCGGCCGGAAACCGAGCTCTCCGACGTCCTCTGTTCTAAAATCGCGACAGGGGCTTCGTGCAGCAATTAGAACAAAGGCAAGGGCCTAACTGTGAATCTTGTGACTCAGATAAATAGTGCGCTACAGGATTTTCTTTTTCCTTTTTCTATTTTCAGCTGAAACTTGTGAATTTGATTACTATTTATTGGTGCACGCTAAAATCATGAAACTTTTTGTGTAGCCTCTTCATGATGCCCTCTATGTAGGAAAAATATGAAACCATGAAAATCAATAGTTTTTGGATGCTTAAAAATTTGCTCTTTTAATTAATAAATGCTTGTTGTGTGATTTTTATAGGCCAAAATAAATATCCAGTGACCATGAAATTTTTATTGTATCTGTTTATTGTTAAAGCCTACCTCCACAAAAAGTTTGGGATTAATTTGATGATGTTTAATCATACCCTTATTTATATGCCTTAATTATTAGTTAATAATTGTCAAAATGATAAACATAGATCATGAGATGTCCTGAATGATTTTGGAGTTGATTATAGATCATGAAACACCCCACCCCTGCTGTGTCATGGCCAAGTGATTACCTTCTTGATATGTTTAGATTCGCCCTTTAGTTAATAATTCTAAATGACTTAGTTAAGAATTTCGTTAGTAAATGCATGTTAATAAACTTGATTGCTTCTTAGATGCAACCTCTTGGGTAAAAAGTAAAAGTTATACATTTCCTTATATATTGTTTATACATGTCTTTTCATGATGAGGCTTTAGTTGGTAAGCATGTATAATAAGTGAACCTTTGACTTATTAGAAGAACGACTAAAAATGCTTTATGATAATTATTTGTAACTGTACCGCGAAGGAAAGTTGTATTCAAGTTATTAACTTTTGCATCCATCATCGAGCATCATGTTTTATATCTCGCATCATGTTAAACATGGCATTGTTACTACGTGTAGTGAACGAAGGTGAACGCGTGGTAGTTAATCAAGTGGTTGAGGAAGTTAATCCGTCTATTGAGGTCGGATCAGATATTTGTGGAACGTCGCAGGAACCGGACTTTTCCGTCAACGAAGGCAAGCCCCGGATGCATACAACCCTACCTTGTGTTTTACAAATTAATTTCGCTTTTGCTTTCCTGTACTGCATTAAGTGATTAGAAGTCAAGTGGAAACCTAATTGGTGCATTACCAGCCTTGTTTTTCCGTATCTACCTTGATTACCTGTTTTATTCGTAAATGACTAGTTATGCTTAGTCATGCTTAGTCGGGTGATTACCTGTCACCCTACGAGTTTTAAAGGGATCTTTGGTTACTTATGTTATCATGGAATATGAGCATGTGAAGTAATAAATCTAGACCGGGCGGACTCGGTGTGTGTGAGCCACAAGACATGGAGGTCTTGTGAGCGGATTCTTTCCGTCTATGTCGGTTAAGGTCCGTACCGTTGTTGAACTATGTGCGGTGAGACTTTGTAGTACTAACCACATACTCCGGTAAGCCTTAACTTGGCGATTCTATTACGAGAATGGCTACTCGCGCACTGGGAGTGGAGAGATGGCGGGAATAGCGTGTACCCACGTGGCAATGGGCTGGATTGGTGGAGTACTGTATTCTCGGGTGGCGCGGACCCGTTCTTGTTTTAGAGGACCTAAGGGTAGGTTGGTATATGTAGGTCGGGGACCTGCATATGTCGTGTGGTCTGGAATCCCCAGCTGGGTTTTTAATCGGTTCGAATCGTCGTTGCTCCTCGGTTATGGAGACTCACTTCTCTGTTCATCATCGTAGTACTAATAACTGGAACTCGAATAAGGCTTGTGAAGGTGTTGGCTATGAAGTTTCATGATCTCAACACGGATCGTGTCAGCTTGGTATATGATTTTATGAAGTTTTCTATATAAAGAATTTTGTTAAAGAGCTTTTACGCAAAAGAACTTTGATTATTGCTAAAGCCATACCTTGAATCCCTGAGCCTGCATTCCTGAGTCTTCTCAATTTTATTTCGGTTAAGTCTTGTTGAGTACTTTTGTACTCAGGGTTCGTTGACCCTTGTTGCAGGTGAGCCTCATGAGCAGATCTGTTTTGGATCGTGCTGCATGACTATTGTTCGATCTGACGATGAGAAGTAAATGTGTGGCCTTGGGCAGGGCAGTTCTATTGTGTGTTTTGTATTATGTATAATGCCACTCCACTACTATGTTTTGTATTAACTATCGAACTTAGTTTGTAAGGTTTGAAATCACTGGTTTGTAAACTAAGTTATTGTAAGACTTCCGCTGTTTTTACTCTGATGTATATATTTGAATAAATGTTGTAATACTGCAATGACTCTGTAATGTGATCCTGCTCGGAAATCGTGGATGATTCGGGGTTCCCCGAGGACACCCGACAGTCTTCTTAAGTTACCGGAAACATATGCATAGATGTCAAAGGTCATTGGACAGTGACAGGTGCATGTGGGCCCTATAATTTAGGAGGTTCTGCCACAGAATGGTATCAGAGCGATCGTTACAAGGTCTTTGTCGTATTGGTTTACAAAAACTTCAAAATGATTTGGGATGACTAAATTTAACTTGTTAATTTGGTCCAAATTGCTTCTGACTTATCTTATTTCTTTCTCACCATTCCCTATTGGATTAAAAAAGGTTTTGTGTGGTGGAGTAGTAATCTTATTATGCCCTATATAAAAACAAATGTTGTTTATGTGTATTATAATCTTTGATGGTTTTGTTCGCAAGAACGATTCATGCATCATGATTAATTCACTTGTTACTTCCTTCACCTCTGAGTCTGGAGTTGAGTAGTGAGTCTGGTTTGAGTAATGTAATCTATTCTAGCTGCTCTTTAGACTTTGATCAAGTGGTCTTACTTGGATTAAATTGGCTTCCTACAGTATGGCTCGTACCAAGATGACGCCCCGTAAGTCCACTGGACCCAAAGGAGTTCCTCGTCACCAACTTGCCCCTAGGAATGATGGTGCTAGCAGTAGCAGCTCTAGGCCTGATCCTCAGGCAGAGATACAGAGGATTTCTATAGAGTTAGCACAAGCTACTAGAGATAGGGCTTTGGATGCTATACAGGTAGGAGAATTACAGGATCAATTGAGGCGTCTCACCACCGCGCACAGGAACTGTGAAAGCATGTTAGTTCGTACGGTGGAGGGAAGGAATGAAGCTTGGCATAGGGAAGATGTAGCTAGAGCTAGAACTCATGAGCTAGAATTCTATGTAGAAGATTTAGAAGAACATAATACCTATCTACATGAGGAAGTTCATAGGCTTAGCAATCTACTTAATCCAAATCATGAACCCCAAGCTGATGCCATGGACCCCGATGTCATCCTTGCCGATGATGATGAATTAGAAGAAGAAGAAGAAGAAGATCCTGAAGAATTAGTAATGATCGATGAAAGTGATAATGAAGGCGGTAATATTTCCGGAATGGATACCGAGCCTGAAGTTTGAAGTAATCAAGGAAAGGAGTAGAGTTGTATAATAGTTAGTTCTAGTTAAGTTATGTAGTCTTGTTTTTGTACTTGCGGGTTTGTGTTTTAGTAAACTCTATGTAATGTGTTTGGAGTAAGCTTTAGTGCAATTCAATAAAGGCTTGTAATAAAGTTTGGTTTATTATGAGCAGATGCGTCGTACGCGGGGTTCGTATATTCCAGGAACTTCACAAGATGAGGATGGTATTCCAGATCCGCCACCAGTTCCAACAAATCTGGCGGATGCTATAACCGCACTTGTCAATGTGACGGCCGAAAATTCTCGTTTGCTTCATGAGATAGCTCAGAGTAATCAGAATCAGATGCATGGAAACCGTGGTCGCCATCATAACAGACAGGAGGCCACATATGTTGATTTTACAGACACAAGACCACCGGTGTTCACCAAAGCAGATGAACCATTGGAGGCTGATGACTGGCTTCGAACCATGGAGCAGAAATTTGATCTTATCCCATGCACGGAGTATCAGAAACCTGCGTTTGCCGCTCAGCAACTTAGAGGAGCAGCAAGTGCTTGGTGGGCAAACTTAGTGGCTATGCAACCTGCTGGCATTCCAATAACTTGGGCTGAGTTCCGTACTGCCTTCAGAGCCCATTATATCCCTGAAGGAGTTATGGCTATGAAGCTAGATGAATTCCTTGCTTTGAAGCAAGGAGATCAAACAGTGATGCAGTATGTGGGAAGATTCAATCACCTATCACAATATGCATCCGAACATGTTAATACTGATGCCAAGAAGAAGAGGTGGTTTATGAGAGGTCTGAATACCAAGCTGCAGACAATGATGACAACTTGTACTAATGTTACTTATCATGAGGCAGTAAATATTGCAATTGCTTCAGAGTCAAAGTATCGGCAGCATAAGGAGCTCAAGAAGAAAAAGAGTGTGCCGTCTGGATCCTTTGGGGGAAATCAGAAGAGGCAGAGGGTGATTTATCATCCAGTACATCATAATCGTCCTCCTTATCGTCCGCCGCAGTCTCAAGCTGGGCAACAGTCAAATGTCCGTCCTGCTATAACCTACCCGAGTTCACAGTCGACCAATGCTCCTGGTGGTAATGCTCCAATGTCCCAGGGTCACAATTATCCATGTTACAATTGTGGAAGGACCGGTCATTTCTCCAGGGAATGTCCGTATCCCAGGCAGGCTAATCAAAATTATCAGAAGGCCCCTGCCAGTCAACAACAGGGTCAGGCACCAAACAAGAACCCCAATCAGAATGCTCAGAAGGGCAAAGATGAGAGGAAAACAGGACGGGTGTTCTATATTCAAGCTGGAGAAATTCCGGAAGGGGAGCCAGTGATGATGGGTATGTTTCCTGTTGCCAATCACCCTGCAGTTATACTTTTTGATTCGGGTGCATCTCATTCATTCATCAATAGAACATTTGTGGTAAAGCATGAAATTTCAATTGGGGCAACAAAGGAAAGTTTCTTTATACAGTCGCCCGGGGGACGTCTGTGTACTAAGGAAATGGTATACCAGGTACCCGTAAACCTGGGTGGGCATATTTTCTCCACTACCATGATTATCCTTAAGGATCAGGATATAGATGTAATCTTGGGAATGAATTGGATGTATCAGCATAAGGCTGTTATAGATGCTTTGAATAGGACATTAAGGGTGAGTTTGCCTGATAGTAATTCTCAACTTCTCATCCAACTTCCAACCTTAAGAAGATCAGTGGGCAAGATTTGTGCAACTGCTGTCAAAGAGATTAGAGATATTCCGGTAGTGTGTGAATTTCCGGATGTGTTTCCTGAAGATTTACCTGGTCTACCACCTGATAGGGATGTCCAGTTTAACATAGAGTTGCAACCTGGAACAGCTCCGATTTCTCGAAGAGCTTATAGGATGCCACCAAAGGAATTGGCCGAGTTGAAGACTCAGTTACAAGAATTGATTGAGAAAGGATTTATTCAACCTAGTTCATCACCTTGGGGATGTCCAGCAATATTTGTGAAAAAGAAAGATGAGACCCTAAGGTTATGTGTTGACTATCGTCCGTTGAATGAAGTGACCATCAAGAATAAGTATCCCTTACCTCGGATAGATTTGCTTTTTGATCAATTGGCCGGAGCCAAAGTTTTCTCCAAGATAGATTTGAGGTCAGGATATCACCAAATTAAGATAAAGCCTGAAGATATTCCCAAAACGGCATTTACCACAAGATATGGGTTATATGAATACTTGGTAATGTCTTTTGGATTGACAAATGCTCCAGCTCATTTCATGTATCTGATGAATTCAGTATTCATGCCTGAGCTAGATAAGTTTGTAGTGGTGTTTATTGATGACATCCTAGTATATTCCAAGAATAAGAAAGAACATGCGGAACATCTCAGAATTGTTCTGACCCGCTTGAGAGAACATCAACTTTATGCCAAGTTCAGCAAGTGTGACTTTTGGCTTAAGGAAGTACAGTTTCTTGGACATGTCTTGTCAGCTGAAGGTGTTGCAGTTGATCCAAACAAAGTGAAGGATGTGCTTGATTGGAGACCGCCAACCACAGTTCATCAAGTTCGGAGTTTTCTGGGATTGGCGGGGTATTACCGTCGGTTTATTCCAGATTTCTCTAAAGTATCAAAGTCCATAACCGAGTTGTTGAAGAACCAAGTCAAGTTTGTCTGGTCAACTGATTGTGAAGAGGCTTTCCAGACCTTGAAGAGACTGTTAACCACTGCACCAGTATTAGCCCAACCTGATATCGAGAAGCCGTTTGATGTTTATTGTGATGCTTCAGGTATTGGTATTGGATGTGTGTTGATGCAAGAAGGCCGAGTCATTGCCTATGCATCCAGGCAACTTAAGCAGCATGAAGAACACTATCCGACTCATGACCTGGAATTAGCAGCTGTGGTCCATGCTCTGAAGATTTGGCGGCATTACCTACTTGGTAATACGTGCCATATGTATACAG
This sequence comes from Miscanthus floridulus, assembly GCF_019320115.1. Taxonomy (NCBI): domain Eukaryota; kingdom Viridiplantae; phylum Streptophyta; class Magnoliopsida; order Poales; family Poaceae; genus Miscanthus; species Miscanthus floridulus. The sequence continues at coordinate 47,846,257 of NC_089594.1, read as the reverse complement.
ACCATAAAAGCTTAAAGTATATCTTTACTCAGTCAGAGTTGAACATGCGACAGAGAAGATGGTTAGAACTGATTAAGGATTATGACTTGGAAGTACATTATCACCCCGGTAAAGCAAATGTAGTTGCAGATGCCCTCAGTCGCAAAAGTTATTGCAATTGTCTGGCAGTGAGAACAACGGGTTTGACGCTATGTCAAGAAATGGAGAAGTTGAATGTAGAAGTAATTCAACAAGGTAGTTTGACCAACATAATTGTTGAAACCACTATTCAAGATCAAGTTATTGCTGCTCAGAAAGAAAACCAGGGTATCGCCCATATCAAGGAAAGAGTCAAGAATGGAAAAGCAGAATGCTTCAGCATAGATGATGAAGGTGTGTTATGGTTCAAGGATCGCCTGGTAGTACCAAAGGTTCCTGAGTTGCGGCAGTCAATTCTGGAAGAGGCACATGCTACTAGGTTATCTATCCATCCGGGAAGCAACAAGATGTACCATGACTTGAAGCAAAGATTCTGGTGGACTAAAATGAAAATAGAGATTGCTAGATATATAGCAAAGTGTGATACTTGTCAAAAGGTGAAAGCTATACATTTGAGGTCTGCTGGTGAATTACAACCATTACCTATTCCATCTTGGAAGTGGGAGGATATAAGTATGGATTTTATTGTTGGTCTACCCAAGACATCAAAGGGATTTGATTCAGTATGGGTTATTGTAGATCGACTAACCAAATTCAGCACATTTTCTTCCAGTTCAGAATACATATCCCACTATACGGTATGCCAAGATGTATTTAGAGCGAATTGTGAGTCTCCATGGAGTACCCAAGACTATTGTGTCCGATAGGGGTACACAGTTTGTCTCCAATTTTTGGAAACAATTGCATTCTTCATTGGGTACCAAACTACTGTATAGTACAGCTTATCATCCGCAGACTGATGGACAAACCTGAAAGAGTCAATCAGGTGCTTGAAGATATGTTAAGGTGTTGTGTCCTTAACTATTCCAATAAGTGGGATGAATGCTTACCTTTGGCTGAGTTCTCATACAACAATAGTTATCAGGAAAGCATTAGAATGGCTCCATTTGAAGCACTCTATGGTCGTAGGTGCAGAACATCGCTGAGTTGGTCTGAGCCTGGAGAAAGAAGATTCTTTGGAGTTGACCTTGTGAAAGAAACAGAAGACAAGGTTAGACAAATACAGAGTAATTTGAAGATAGCTCAGTCCCGTCAAAAGAGTTATGCGGATAGACGACGGAGACCATTGGTATTTAACAAAGGAGATTTTGTATATCTGAAAGTATCACCAATGAAGGGAGTTACCCGTTTTGGTGTTAAAGGAAAGTTGGCACCTCGATATATTGGACCATTTCAAATTTTGGAGAGGTATGGAAAAGTGGCATATCGCTTGAAATTACCAGAACATCTCGTAGCTGTGCATGATGTATTCCATGTTTCTCAATTGAAGAAGTGTCTCCGAGTGCCTGAGCAGAATGTTGAGGTTGAAGGAGTGGAACTTGAACCAGATTTGACTTATTCCGAATATCCTATCCGAGTTTTGGATCAGAAAGATCGTGTTACTCGAAGAAGGACAATCAAGTTCTACAAGATACAATGGAATCAACATTCAGAAGAAGAAGCTACTTGGGAATCAGAAGATTACTTATTAGAAAATTTCCAGAGTTTCTTGCGTCAATATAGAGTAATGATTAGTTGAGCTCGGTTGTTACTAAGTTATGTTTTGTAAAGGGACCTCAAGCTGTTTTATGGATATGATTTGGATGTGTTCTTAGCTGACACATTTCCTTTTCCATTACTTACCCTATGACTTTGAATCTCGGGGCGAGATTTCTTTTAGGGGGAAGGATTGTAACACCTCGGGTGTTTAAATATTAAAAACAGGACATGTCATCATATGCATTGCAAGCCATTGGTCATATTGCAAACTTTGATATGCATTCACTAAAACAAGTTTACATTTATGTGGTATGTGTTGAATTGTATTGTTTGAATCAATTTCAAAACATTTGTGTTTTATTGGGTTTCCGAAAATCCGAATTTTTATCATTTAGTTTTGCCCCGAAAAACCTAATTCAAAATTTAAGCATATTTTGGGGTTGAGCCCAAAAGCAAAAGTGTAGAGCTTGTCAAGTTATACAAAGTTTGTTTTTGGAGTTTTCAAAGTTGTTTAGTAAAATTTGAAGTAATTCGAAAAGGCGAAATGTACTTAAAGTAGTCCCATTTTTTAATTCAATTTTGCATTTCAAAATGTAGACCGAATTAGGGGATGGTTATAAAAGCAAAGTTGTAGAACTTTGAATTTTGAACAACTTTTATTTTTGGAGATTTTTGAGTTACCATATAAAATTTGGAGTAAATTAGGAAATTATGCGAGTGGCAATTCTGTAATTACGGTGAACAGTAACCGCGGAAACCAACTCGCCGACGACTGAGCTTCGGTTGTCTTCCAGTCGCGCCTGTGGCCGCCTTCGGCTCCGCGCTGGCGTGGGAAAGGCTTCTACGTGGCTTCTTCATTCTTCCTGGCCGCATTTTAAAGCCTCCGACGTCGCCGTTCTTTTCCGTTCGCTTCCTCTGTTTTTTCTTGCCGCCATGGCCGCCGTGCCGGTTTCCGCGACTGCCATCAGCTCCTGTGCCTCCACGCCTCCTTGTGCTTAGAAATCATAGCCACCAGCCTTCCCGGACCAGGCTGTACCTCCGCAACCCCACTCCAACCTCGCTTTGCCGTCGTGACTCCCTGCCGACGTGCCTCTTCGCCGCTGATCCGCGGGCTCGCGTGGCCAGACCGTCACGGGTCGCGACGAGCCGAGCTGCGACCACCCTCAGGCTCGCCTCGCCACCCCGTCGCTCGACCATCCCTCCAATTGCCGCCAACGAGTCTTCACCGGCCGGAAACCGAGCTCTCCGACGTCCTCTGTTCTAAAATCGCGACAGGGGCTTCGTGCAGCAATTAGAACAAAGGCAAGGGCCTAACTGTGAATCTTGTGACTCAGATAAATAGTGCGCTACAGGATTTTCTTTTTCCTTTTTCTATTTTCAGCTGAAACTTGTGAATTTGATTACTATTTATTGGTGCACGCTAAAATCATGAAACTTTTTGTGTAGCCTCTTCATGATGCCCTCTATGTAGGAAAAATATGAAACCATGAAAATCAATAGTTTTTGGATGCTTAAAAATTTGCTCTTTTAATTAATAAATGCTTGTTGTGTGATTTTTATAGGCCAAAATAAATATCCAGTGACCATGAAATTTTTATTGTATCTGTTTATTGTTAAAGCCTACCTCCACAAAAAGTTTGGGATTAATTTGATGATGTTTAATCATACTCTTATTTATATGCCTTAATTATTAGTTAATAATTGTCAAAATGATAAACATAGATCATGAGATGTCCTGAATGATTTTGGAGTTGATTATAGATCATGAAACACCCCACCCCTGCTGTGTCATGGCCAAGTGATTACCTTCTTGATATGTTTAGATTCGCCCTTTAGTTAATAATTCTAAATGACTTAGTTAAGAATTTCGTTAGTAAATGCATGTTAATAAACTTGATTGCTTCTTAGATGCAACCTCTTGGGTAAAAAGTAAAAGTTATACATTTCCTTATATATTGTTTATACATGTCTTTTCATGATGAGGCTTTAGTTGGTAAGCATGTATAATAAGTGAACCTTTGACTTATTAGAAGAACGACTAAAAATGCTTTATGATAATTATTTGTAACTGTACCGCGAAGGAAAGTTGTATTCAAGTTATTAACTTTTGCATCCATCATCGAGCATCATGTTTTATATCTCGCATCATGTTAAACATGGCATTGTTACTACGTGTAGTGAACGAAGGTGAACAGCGTGGTAGTTAATCAAGTGGTTGAGGAAGTTAATCCGTCTGTTGAGGTCGGATCAGATATTTGTGGAACGTCGCAGGAACCGGACTTTTCCGTCAACGAAGGCAAGCCCCGGATGCATACAACCCTACCTTGTGTTTTACAAATTAATTTCGCTTTTGCTTTCCTGTACTGCATTAAGTGATTAGAAGTCAAGTGGAAACCTAATTGGTGCATTACCAGCCTTGTTTTTCCGTATCTACCTTGATTACCTGTTTTATTCGTAAATGACTAGTTATGCTTAGTCATGCTTAGTCGGGTGATTACCTGTCACCCTACGAGTTTTAAAGGGATCTTTGGTTACTTATGTTATCATGGAATATGAGCATGTGAAGTAATAAATCTAGACCGGGCGGACTCGGTGTGTGTGAGCCACAAGACATGGAGGTCTTGTGAGCGGATTCTTTCCGTCTATGTCGGTTAAGGTCCGTACCGTTGTTGAACTGTGTGCGGTGAGACTTTGTAGTACTAACCACATACTCCGGTAAGCCTTAACTTGGCGATTCTATTACGAGAATGGCTACTCGCGCACTGGGAGTGGAGAGATGGCGGGAATAGCGTGTACCCACGTGGCAATGGGCTGGATTGGTGGAGTACTGTATTCTCGGGTGGCGCGGACCCGTTCTTGTTTTAGAGGACCTAAGGGTAGGTTGGTATATGTAGGTCGGGGACCTGCATATGTCGTGTGGTCTGGAATCCCCAGCTGGGTTTTTAATCGGTTCGAATCGTCGTTGCTCCTCGGTTATGGAGACTCACTTCTCTGTTCATCATCGTAGTACTAATAACTGGAACTCGAATAAGGCTTGTGAAGGTGTTGGCTATGAAGTTTCATGATCTCAACACGGATCGTGTCAGCTTGGTATATGATTTTATGAAGTTTTCTATATAAAGAATTTTGTTAAAGAGCTTTTACGCAAAAGAACTTTGATTATTGCTAAAGCCATACCTTGAATCCCTGAGCCTGCATTCCTGAGTCTTCTCAATTTTATTTCGGTTAAGTCTTGTTGAGTACTTTTGTACTCAGGGTTCGTTGACCCTTGTTGCAGGTGAGCCTCATGAGCAGATCTGTTTTGGATCGTGCTGCATGACTATTGTTCGATCTGACGATGAGAAGTAAATGTGTGGCCTTGGGCAGGGCAGTTCTATTGTGTGTTTTGTATTATGTATAATGCCACTCCACTACTATGTTTTGTATTAACTATCGAACTTAGTTTGTAAGGTTTGAAATCACTGGTTTGTAAACTAAGTTATTGTAAGACTTCCGCTGTTTTTACTCTGATGTATATATTTGAATAAATGTTGTAATACTGCAATGACTCTGTAATGTGATCCTGCTCGGAAATCGTGGATGATTCGGGGTTCCCCGAGGACACCCGACAGTCTTCTTAAGTTACCGGAAACATATGCATAGATGTCAAAGGTCATTGGACAGTGACAGGTGCATGTGGGCCCTATAATTTAGGAGGTTCTGCCACAGATGCCAAGTTCTTTTCCAAGATTGATCTCCGATCTAGGTACCATTAGATGAAGATCAAGACTAAGGACATTCCCAAGACAACCTTTGTCACTAGGTATGGGTAGTATGAGTTCACCATTGTGTCCTTTGGACTCACTAATGCCCCAGCCTACTTCATGAATATGATGAACAAGGTGTTCATGGAAGAGCTAGATAAGTTCATAGTGGTATTCATTGATGACATTCTGGTCTATTCGGCCACTGTAGAAGAACATGAGCAACATTTGAGAGAGTGCTGGAGAAGCTGAGACATAATCAACTATATGCCAAGTTCAGCAAGTGTGAGTTCTAGCTTAAAGAAGTCACCTTCCTAGGTCACATTCTCACTGCTGAGGGAGTAGCTATTGATCCTACCAAGACTAAAGCTATGAAAGAGTGGGGGCAACCCCGTAATGTGACTAAAATTTGAAGTTTCCTTAGGTTGGCAGGATACTACCACCACTTCATTGAGAACTTTTCCAAGATAGCCAAGCCGATGACCAACCTACTAAAGAAGACCAATGAGTTTGAGTGGACGCTTGAGTATGAGCAAAGCTTCTAGACCTTGAAATAGAAGCTTACCACCACTCCTATACTAGCATTGCCTAACATTCAGCAAGACTTTGTGGTCTATTGTGATGCATCCAGATAGGGACTCGGCTATGTTCTGATGCAAAATGGGAGGGTTATAGTATATCTTCCTACCAATTGAAGGTCCATGAGCAATGCTACCCTACTCATGACCTTGAGCTTGAAGCTGTTGTGCATGCCCTAAAAATCTAGAGACACTACCTGATCGAGAACAAATGTGACATATATATTGATCTCAAGAGCCTGAAGTACTTTTTCACTCAAGAGGATTTGAACATGAGACAGCATCGATGGCTAGAGCTGATTAATGACTATAGCCTAGAGATACACTATCACCTAGGAAAAGCCAATGTAGTCGCAGAAGCCCTAAGCTGTAAGAGCTATTGCCATAGTCAATTGACAGAGGCCATACCACAAGAGTTGAGTTAGGAGATGGAGGACCTCTGACTCAAGATCCTACTAAAGGGAATGCTAAATGAGCTTCGAGTGCAACACAATCTCGAAGATCAAATTCGTAAAGCCAAGCAAGAATGCCCTAAAATCTAGGAAATCTGAGAGCTCATGGAGCTAGGCAAGTGTCCTAAGTTTAGAGAAGATGAGCAAGGAGTGTACTATTACAAGGATAGAATCTATGTACCCTCTAATGCAGCCTTGTGAGAAGAGATCCTAGCTGAGGGTCATGACTCCATGTATTGTATTCACCCTAGGAGTACCAAGATGTATGCTGACTTGAAGAAGCTTTTCCAATGGAAGAATATGAAAGCTGACATTGTGGGACATGTTGCATGATGCGACATTTGTAATAGGATCAAGGCTGAGCACCAAAGACTAGCAGGACTATTGAAGCCCTTAGATGTTTCGGTGTTGAAGTTAGAAAGCATATCCATGGACTTTATAGTGGGTTTACCTCGAACCCCGAAAGGCCATGACTCGATCTGGGTCATTGTTAATAGATTGACCAAGGTAGCTCACTTCATAGCTATGAGGAATGACTATAGAATTGAGAAACTCATAGATATTTATGTGGATAACATTCTTAGGCTTCATAGAGCCCCTGTGAGCATAGTGTCCGATCAAGGGACACAATATGTGTCCAAGTTCTAGAAGAGTCTTCACAAGGCAATTGGGACTCGACTGGATTATAGCATCACTTACCACCCTCAAATTGATGGTCAGATAAAGAGAGTGAACTAGATCCTAGAAGACATGCTTTGAGCTTGTGTTCTAAAGTATGGGTCTGATTGGGAGATGAGTTTGTCGCATGCAGAGTTTTCATACAACAGCAATTACTAGGCTAATCTCAAGATGTCACCATTTGAGGCCTTGTATGGGAGAAAGTGTAGGACACCTATGATGTGGTCCAAAGTAGGAGAGAGATCATTCTTTGGCCCTACAAAGATCAAGGACGCTGAAGAAGGAGTCACCCAAGTGTGAGAGAATTTGAGATTTGCTCAAAGTTGACAAAAGAGTTACGTAGATAAAAGGCGAAGAGACCTTGAGTTCAAAGTTGGGGAATATGTCTACCTCAAAGTCTCCCCACTTTGAGGCACCATCAGGTTCCATCTGAAAGGGAAATTGGCACCAAGGTATGTATGACCATACATGATTTGCCAGGGAGTTGGCAAGCTAGCCTACAAGTTGGAACTACCAGAAGAATTGACCGGAGTGCACCTAGTGTTCCATGTATCCTAGCTACACAAGTGCTTGAAGCTACTAGATGAGCAAGTACCTATAGAGGCACTTGATATACAGGACACTCTAGAATATAGGGAGCACCCTATCTAGATACTTGACAGAGTCGAGAAGGAAACTACAAGCACGGTCATACCCATGTGCAAGGTTCAGTGGAGCAACCACATTGAATGAGAAGCCACTTGGGAGAAAGAGTCAGAAATTTAGAAGTTGTACCCCAACCTCTTTGAAAGGTACATCACACCTTAAATCTCGAGACGAGATTCATATGAGGGGGGAGGACTATTACAACCCAGGTTTTCCAATAACTAAAAATCCCATCTTAAAAATTTTTCTAACAAAACCCATGCATAGTGAGTGTGCATACTAGGAAACCACCCTTATAGTTGCACAAGTAGATCCCAAGTTAGCATGGTTGAGCATTTGCATATTTACAACATGTGAGTTGCATCTTCTTGATTTTATGTGATGTAATAAAATCAACTAAACCTTTTCAACAAACTTGTTGTCTATGTGTTGCCAACCCTTGGCTTTGACCCTAATACCATAGTTGACCCCTAGTGGACCATATAAGGATGTGGACATGCTTGGCAACACATGTATACATGCATGGAAGGCCAAGGTATAGCATAGAAATAGAAATGGGAATAAAAAAGGAATTAGAAAGAGGGAAATAAATAGAAAGGCCAAAGCAACCCAGCTAGCGTCGTGGCCCAGTCCTGCTCCTACTGGCACAGCAACATGGCCAAGCTCCCTCCCACATGCGCCCTCACCCATGCATGGAAGAGTTGGCCTAGCAGTGGCCCACGCCAGCCCCACCCACATCATGATGCACCGACGTCGTCTTCTCCCCTGTCGCTGATAGCCTAGTCCCACCTATCATCCCCAACCCTCGCCCTTCCTCTGCTTTTCCAAAAGCAGAGCACCAACGACCAGGGGAATCTCATGGTCCCCTATATGCCCTGGCCATCCACACCCCTAGGTATTATGCTCCAACACGTGAATGCACACCATGTTTGTAGCCCCAACGTGCCTCACCTCCTTAGCCGGCTTAGCGACGTGCATGATGTCGCCATGGACCCATGCCCCCTTACACCACCCATCCTCGCCTTGATAGCCAAGGATTCAAAATTGGAGGTGCCTATGCCTCGCAACCACTCCTACCGGCACAGTAACATGGCCAAGCTCCCTCCCATGTGTGCCCTCACCCACGCGTGGTAGAGTCAGCCTAGCAGTGGCCCACGCCACCCTCGCCCACATCACGATGCACCGATGTTGTCTTCTCCCCTATCACTGATAGCCTAGCCCCGCCTATCATCCCCAACCCTCGCCCTTCCTCTGCTTTTCCAAAAGCAGAGCACCAACGACCAGGGGAATCTCATGGTCCCCTATACGCCCTGGCCGTCCACACCCCTAGGCATTATGCTCCAACACGCGAATGCACACCATGTCTGTAGCCCCAACGTGCCTCACCCCCCTAGTCGGCTTAGCAATGTGCATGACGTCGCCATGGACCCATGCCCCCTAACACCACCCATCCTCGCCTTGATAGACAAGGATTCAAAATTGGAGGTGCCTATGCCTGCGCAACCACTCCTACCAGGCACAGCAACATGGCCAAGCTCCCTCCCACGTGTGCCCTCACCCACGCGTGGTAGAGTTGGCCTAGCAGTGGCCCACGCCACCACCGCCCACATCACAATGCACCGACGTCGTCTTCTCCCCTGTCGCTGATAGCCTAGCCCCACCTATCATCCCCAACCCTCGCCCTTCCTCTGCTTTTCCAAAAGTAGAGCACCAACGACCAGGGGAATCTCATGGTCCCCTATACGCCCTAGCCGTCCACACCCCTAGGCATTATGCTCCAACACGTGAATGCACACCATGTCCGTAGCCCCAACGTGCCTCACCTCCCTAGCCGGCTTAGCGACGTGCATGATGTCGCCATGGACCCAAGCCCCCTAATACCACCCATCCTCACCTTGATAGCCAAGGATTCAAAATTGGAGGTGCCTATGCCTACGCAACCACTCCTACCGGCACAGCAACATGGCCAAGCTCCCTCCCACATGCGCCCTCACCCACGCATGGTAGAGTCAGCCTAGCAGTGGCCCACGCCACCCCCGCCCACATCATGATGCACTGATGTCGTCTTCTCCCTTGTCGCTGATAGCCTAGCCCCACCTATCATCCCCAACCCTCACCCTTCCTCTGCTTTTCCAAAAGCAGAGCACCAATGACTAGGGGAATCTCGTGGTCCCCTATACGCCCTGGCTATCCACACTCCTAGGCATTATGCTCCAACACGCGAATGCACACCATGTCTGTAGCCCCAACATGCCTCACCTCCCTAGCTAGCTTAGCGACGTGCATGATGTCGCCATGGACCCATGCCCCCTAACACCACCCATCCTCGCCTTGATAACCAAGGATTCGAAATTGGAGGTGCCTATGCCTGTGCAACCACCCCATGCTCCCAAAACCCTAAGCAAGAGCCCTTGATCGCCCTCCACTGTACCCCCTTCCCCTCCATCTACCATTCATTGGCCGCCATGGCCAAGCTTGGGCTATAAAAGCCCCAAGCTGGTGCCCTTGCCCTTCCCTATCCACCCCGCCACTATGGTGGCTTCACCAACCACACGCCAAGCCACAGAAGAGAAGGGAGAAGGAAGGATAAGGAAGGAGAAGGAGGGAGGGAGGCAGCCTATGCCATTAGAGTAGTCAGAGCAGAGGACACCTCCCTGATCGGCTACACTGATGTCGTGGTTCTCTCTGCACTGCCCTAACTAGGCACTGCCTCGACTCACCACTACACCCCTAGCCTATCTACCCCACCACCACTAGTAAGCACATGAAGCCCTCATGCTCACCGCCATGGACACGCCATGCCATGCCACCGTGTTCTCCCCCTTAGGATGGCCAAAGGCCGGCCTTTTTTGCTGTTGTGTTGCTCTACACACACAAACACGCACACAGGCCAAGGCCTAGCCTTGCTGAGCCACAGGCGCTCAGGAACGTGGGTGCCAACATAACACATCCACCACGGTCACCATGGCCAGCGTCCGCTGCGTTGCCACCTCGTTTTGGCCACCTCACGTCGATAGAGTCAAGAGGGATGCCTTGGCAAGCTTTCGCCTTGCCAAGAGACACATTGTGCGCTAGATGGAAGAAGAAGAGAAGCCTCAAGGGCCACTGGTTCCTATCCGCCTTGCTAGACCACAGCGTGCCCATGTCACCATCGTGCTAGGGATGATTGGGCCAACTCTGGCCACCTCGCATGACGAGATTTGGCCATTGATGTTTGTCATGACCCCATGCACCTCACCATGTATCTAGTTGAATGGAAAGCTCCTACCTTGCCTTGTTTGGCCATAGTCGTAAGCTCACTAGAGCACCACCGCGCACCTCGCTGTGGTGCGAACTCCACCGTGCTTTTTTGGTCACCGTCGGAAGACCAATTAGCCTCCCCATGATCCCAATTGAAGGAAAAGAGCCACTTTTGGCTCTGATCGTGGCCACAGCCACCTCGCCACATTCTGCTATCATCGTGGCCAACCTCACTGGAGCCCAGTAGAGCTTCATCTAGTGCCCTAGCCATGCTCATTGGACCACAAGGAAACTAAAGGACCCCCATCAAAGCCTTGCTAAGCCTAGGATGCCATCACACTGTTCCCGTGTCCTTGCCATCCACCTAAGACCCCAAGCCACTGCCTTTAGCCCCTTGGCGAGCTTGTTGTGAGCCTGCAAAGCCCTAGAGCCTTCTAGCAGCCCTGCCGAGTCACCCTAGTGTGAGAACATGTGAGCTCGCCACCAACGAGGAGCGCTACCATAAGACAGAGAGAGAGGGAGCCGCAGCGCTGCTGTCGCCTCATGCACCCGGCACACCATGAGCAAGAGAGAGGAGAGGGAGGAGTGGACACGGTCCACCATGGACTATGACTGCTGGTCCATGGCCTGCACCATGCTGCCCACCATGTACCAACCCCATGGACCCAAGCCTAGTAGCAGCCCACTTATGCCACTTGGCCACCTACCTATGCGACATGTGTCCGGGCTAGGCCAGACCAACCTGGCCCAACTTGACCTGTTATCTGACCTGCTAAGCCCTGTCCAAGCCTGATCAATGTTGATCATTGACCAATCAACACTGACTGTTGAACCGGTCCCATCTGTTAGTGGCCCACGCCACTTCGCCCAAACCTGTGCTGCCACGTGTCAAGCCTGGATTTTCCATTTCTTTTTCTATTTCAAAATATGATTTAAACTTGGAAAATTCATAGGAAATTCATATGACTTCAAAAAAATATGAAACTAGAGTCCAAATTTATCTAAAATGAGCTCTACATCATAGGCTTATGTTTGAGTGCATTTGGATCTTTTGAATTTTTGTTACTTCTTTGTGATCATCTATAGGAGTTGCTTATTGTGGCTATATGTCTCGATTGATAGACCTGAGGAGCCGTAGACTGAGGAGCACGACCCTGACTACACTGAGGAGCTTAGAGATGATCTTCCAGGTGCCACATCCCACCCAACCTCATAGAATCCTATTAGACATGCTATAATGTAGATGTTAGTGCTTTATTTTATGCAAATGATCTGTGATAGGTTGCATGGTAGAATTGCTTGTGAGTCATTGCCTTGTCACAACCTATACCCCTACACACCCACTATTAGGCTAGATGCTTGCTTACTTACTTGCTACTGCTTCTACTACGCATTATATCTGTGATGTGATGGTTGGTGGAGGGTTGTTTGTGAGTGGTTAAGGCACTTGGTGCCAATAATGTGGTAACAACCAAGGAGATCTTGGTGTGCATCTTGGGTGTGTGGTGAGGGTTGAATCGATTAGGCAGGACCTTACGATGAGTTGTTGGATGAGTTTTGCCAGGGGTGCGACCTAGGCATCCCCTACGAGAGGTAACTATGGCGGGTGCATGTGAGATGAGGAGATCCTAGGGTGGAGTGTCTTTGTGGGATGAAGCCCTAGGATGGAGAAGCCATCGAGGCATGGGGCATTGGTTGGCCCCTTGTGAAGATATCATGTCTGGTCCCCCTAAGGACTAGTATGTGGAGAGAACTAGGATCATAGGACCCTACGTGCACGCCACTCATTCTTGAATGGGTAGGGGACGAATGCTGACTAGCTAGGATGGTGCCACTACTACTAGGTTTGAAGTGGATAGTGTAGGGAGGTATGGGCCCAGTACTATGTCTCATAGTCTCAGCATTTCAGTGGACTCCGGGGTGGCCTAGGGCTGAGTGGTAGGGTGGCATTGCACCGGTTGGAAGGTTGCCTAGTATTAGCCAAGGCAGGGCACCACCAATGATGGTGATCTTTTCTAGTGTACATGCTCTATAGAGTTGATTGATCTATATGTATAGCCACATCCTTGAATACGGATATTCCTATGACCTACGCTTCCCTTGATTAGTCCTTTCTTCTCTCCCCTTGGGTTCTTGTGTTGGATTCTAGCTTTGGTCGATGAGGCAAGGCATGAGACGTAGTCATCCTTGTCGCCTAGAGAGTGTGAGAGTGGTAAGATGTGTGTGATGGGGATGGGAGAACATGTGGATGAGATGGGTTAAAACTTGATGTATTATTATTAAAAACTTGACATACTCGCATAGGAAACTATAGCCATGAAATAGGTCTTTTGGTCTACCCTTGCATTCCACTACCACAAAGCAAAAATGCAAAGCATAGGGTGGGAGCCAGTGGCCAGTATAAATCATACTAATAAATGTTTGGCAGGTTCTGAGTCTAAGTACGACTACTAGGGAGACGGTTGGGAGGATTAGAGGTCTTGTTCTTGCGCTCAAGTTTGGTTCATGAAGATGGAGTCGAAGCTCATTGCCGTTCTACTTGATGTTGTTCTAGGTGCTGCATGCTATGAGTGATTCCACCAAGTGGCAATGGAATAATGAGTAAACCTTGCTATTTGTAATCTCTTTAAGACATGTATTTGATTTATGACTGTGATATCGACTGTTATTGGATAATGTGATGGAATGATCACCTAGGACTATCATGTTATACTTTGAATCTATGGATTTCCCTTCAAGGAAATCAGGATCATTTCATCCCCTGCTCGTGATGTCGAGAATCACTCACTGGAGAGAGGTAGCAATGAAAAGGAAGATAGAACTGAGTTGACGGGGTGAAAAGGCAATGAACAAAATGATCCACCTCATGCCACTACTTCTGGTTAATCAAAAGATGTGTGTTGCTGTTTTGGAGGAGGTCCCTTCGATACCGCTGCCCCACAACTGCTCATTCTACCTCGGTCAATCAAAAGTGACTCATATGCTAATTCAGGAATAATGAACAAGGGTTACTTGTGACCAGAGACTGCCAGCACTTTTCACCCTCTCAGCAATGAGGTTGTGCCATTACCGAAACCATATGAAGCGGCCGTATTATGAGATTACTTTGTGGTAGGCTTGGATTTCCCTCTGGAGGGCTTTGTTAGTGAAGTGTTAAGGCAATTTGAAATCTAGCTGCACCAACTGACCCCAAATGCTTTCGCTCGCCTGTGTGTTTTCACAATGGCGATGAAGATGTTGGGTCATGTATCAGTTGGCCAACACTTTTATACACTTCTATGAGACCCAACGACGAAGGGGTGAAGTTTGGGATCCTATTATTGGTGAGAAGTTGCCACTTGAATTCGAGGCCTTCAACTTTGTCCCAAAGAAGACCTATGGCACTATCACTATCATCCTAACCTATCGCAACAAGTGGCCCCAATGGACCAAGTTTTGGTTCTATCATCGCGTTTGCACTAACTTTGAGGTTTAGGAAGCTGAGGCGAATGGATGGGGGCGTGCGTCTCTACTCATCTCTACCCTCATAGAATGGGAAGGAAACCGGTTACCAACATTTTCAAAGTCCACTAAAGAAGAGGCCCGCAGCAGGGATGCTTTCTCTTTGACTTCCTGGTTCCAAATAAGCCATGATCTAATCAGGAATGGGTTGCTTTGGAGCGAAAACCCCTACAAACCTATACTCGGTTTCTCTATGTGGTTCAGCGTGGCAACTATCAAGGTCCATCACTTGATATAGAGTGGACTAATTGCTTCCCTAATGACAAGGACTTCGTTGAGTTTATCAAAAGGAAAGCTATCAAGATTTGTGGCCCATACTTGGATAAGGAGGAGGAGGCCAAGCTTGGGCTCACGAAGGCGCATAAAATCATGTATTTGATTTGATGGGGTCAAATATGATGATCATCTATTCTGGCAGAGCAAAAGGATGATTCTAGCGATAGAGCGAAGGGCAAGAAACCTATTTCAACGAAGGGCAACATAGCTACTAAGGCAAAGGCACAAAGGCCTATTGCTAGGAAGCGGAAGGCTTCCAAGCCCGATGACGTGCGACTGGGCCGCAAATTGGTGAAGCCGTCAAAGAAAAGTTGGAAGTTTACTCTCGGTGGCTCGTCTCGTGAAAGTGAAATGGCTGATGCAAAAAGGATAAGTGAGGGTTCTAGTGTGTCTTTCTCATGCACGCTTTTGATTCTTGTTATTTATTCAGATGATTTCCTTTCAATTTATTTTTCTTTGTTTATTATTCATCTTTGTACCCTCTTGTCACTTCTCTTTTTAACCGTGTCATTTTTAGGATACTTTGACGTCTGGGTGGATGGCGCCAAAGAGGCCTCCCGTGGCTACCTCCACTGCTTTCGATGATGACGATGTGTCATTGATGGAGATGCCGACTTTCGTGAAGCCTGCGCCAAAGAAGAGTGCCCCATGGGATGATGTCTCAAAGAAGCAAAAACATGCCTCCTCCCTAGTGGAGAAAGAGAAAGGAAACAATCAAGATCGGTGTGAAAAGGAGGCCGCCCTAGTGAAACTATCCGACGATGGGGGGGTGAGCCAGGTAAGAGTCACTTTTACCGCAAGGCAGTTCAATTGACTCCTGGCCTAGTGAAAGGCCTGTTTTTGTGCCATGGCCCTTTGACTTTGGGGGCGAAGGTGGGGGACTATGGTGAGCCCCGCTTCTATTCAGGGGTTGAGTTCATCAAGCGAGACAGACCCCATGAGGGAGGAATCTTATAGAATTGCTCGTTCTTTAGGTGCTACGTAGGAAGCAAACTTGGCTTGTGGCTTTGACTTTCACCAGATTGGGATTTTGCCCGGCGAAAGCTCCAACACTGCCAAGTTTGCTGAGCAATGCCACAAGGCTTTAGTCACCCCTAAGATGGAACACAACCTTTTGGAGGTTGAGGACTCAATGTTGGCGGAGGCTGCTTCCTTTCATTTGGCCAGCGTGAGTGCCTCTTTCCCTTGAGTTACATGTTCACGGAATTGGTTTTTCATTATCATTGCTTCTCTTTTTTTTGAGTATAGGCGATGGTGCTAAGGAGTAGCCTTCATCGTTAGGGTGATGTGATTAGCTGTAAGCTAGAGGGCGAAAAGCTTGAATGAGACAAGCAGATTAAGGAGCTTAAGAAGGAGGTGAACGCCTTGCAGAAGGAGCTTGAGGAGGAGCAGGCTGCATGAAAGGAGGCCGATAAGGCATCTTTGAAGGCTAAGAAGGAGCTCAAAAAGGTGAGAGAGGCCCATGAAAAGGAATTCATCGCGTTTGCCTCTCGCTCCCATGAAGTGATGGAATGCTATCGTGACTACTTGCATAGTGCAGGCACTGATACCGAGTTCCTTGGGGAGTGTACCTTAGAGTAATTCATGAGCTAGCTCTAAGACAAAATGGATGCTTTGGATAGCCACATGATGCTTGGTTGTGACTTTGCCGCTATCACTGCTTTCAAGGAGATAGGTCATAGCCTAGTTCATGCTGGGTGCACTCACCAGTCAAGCCTATAGATCAAGGAGTCTAACTACTACTGGCGAACCCCAGCGGAAGCCAAGGCTCTTAGTAAAAGATTTTTGACAAGTTCTGGCATGTAGGAGGGAAGAGATGGCAATAATGCAGGGTGCATGTAGCCATGGCCAGGTAACATGACATATCGCTTTTTGCTCTCGTATTTATTTCTTTTTGCTTTGCACTTTCAAATTTGATCAAAATGCTTCCAATGATTTCCTTATTTTGACAGAGCACCGAGGAGAAGAAAGCCATAAAGGAGACAGTGCTAGCGTTTTTGGAGGAAAAGCACAACTAGGAAGCAGTGAAAGCTATGGCTGATGGTGATGGTGTTTCCTTGACTGCCTCCCCGAGTCTAGATGCCAAAAGCTCTGCTGCTGGCATGGCCCATACAGGTGTCAAAGATAGGGTAGACGCTTAGGTTCTTTTAGTTTTGGAACATAGTTAACCTTTTCGTTCATCGTGAGAGAACTTTTTGTGGTTGTAAATGCTTGCGTTGGATGTAAGACTTCATGCATTTTTGTTTAAACTATGCTTGTACGCAGGGCATGGAGCATACGCACCCAATTCAAGTTTATCCGTTGATGATTAGGTGCATGGATTTCTTTATTGGTGGTGCTTCCTAGAGGTGCCATCGGCAAAAAATTCCAAAGTTGCAAATATCGATGTTGACACCTGTGGTGTCACATAGAGACAAAATCTGCAAGTGCATGGGTATCGAAGTAATTTTCACCCAGAGTATTATCGAGTAGCGTATCCATGGAGAAACGTGAGTGTGTTGTCTAACAATTAGTTTGTCTAGGGATAGCAATCAAGGTATAAGTATGAGTAGAGAGGATTCCTATGGTTATGACCCTATGCAAAGCAAGGCTTATGATTCTGGTGTTCACTTTGGGACACTGCTTAGATGGTAAAGCACTGCTAATAGATAACTCTACCGACATGGTTACAGTACTACTAATTTAAGAACCTGCTCAATTCGGAGTGGACTACAAATGATAGATGGGGCTGTCACCTCCCACTACTACCACACAACCAAGGAGTAGGGAGCAAACTCAGGTAAGCAATAACCCATGCACCACACTTATGCTATCGATTACTACTCTAATCTAGAGATCTAGCAAGGATTAAAGTACTCAAAGAACTAAGAACCCGTGAACAAGAGAACATAATACTTACTTTAAACAAAAATCAATTACCAGAAGTATCTCAGATGTAGACTTGGAGAAGCCCAGATCCACCAAAGTACAACCGTAGAGGTAGCATCGATAGGCCAACACTTCCTCCAAATTCTTCCCTCACTCTCTATCTCACTATTTCTATTTATAAGACTAGATCCTATAGATGACTAATCTTCTCTTGATAGCTGCCTCTGATCCTGATAAGAAAGATTTGAATTAGGGTTTTAGGATGACTTCAGGGAGGGGGTAGGAGCTGCTATATATACAAGGAACCATCAATTCTGAGCCCTCAGATCAAACCGACTTGAAACAATGGTGTAGATTTGATCTTTAAGGCGGTGGGAAACCAAAGTACGAACAAGGAGCTGACTGGTGGGACCCATAGGTCACCCCACCTAGTAGGTAGGGCGGCTGGCCCCCTATTTGCCTCTTTGCTCGATCTTCGGTGGAGTGTCTTCTAGTGTCTTCTAGAGTCTTCTGGTGTTGTTTTCGTCATTGATAAACACAATTAAATTTGACGATTGGGTCCACCTTACCGGTTTTCTGGATAAACCCTGCTGAAAAGATAGATTCACTAAAACTCATGGAATTTATTAGTTTAAACCCCTAGACCTATGTTTGGTGATGGAATTAAGTACATATGCAGCTTATATTGATGGTTTATGATTGATCTTAACAACCATCAACAAGCTCCCCCACACTTAACCTTTGCTTGTCCTTGAGCAAAGCTAAACTCAGCAATGGATTAGGGGTTGCATCAATGTTTTTACTCCTCAAAAGTACACATGCGTTCAATCAAGAATTCTCCTCTAGATTAGAATAAACTAATCTGACTTTCAAACTTACCCATATTACCTTTAACAATGGGGCTTCTTAGCCTTCACTTGGGTCTTGAGCAATTGAAAGACAAAACGATCAAGTCAAGCACTATGTCTCAAGTTCTTTGTTCCACCATTATTCTAGAGTTTTTATTAGTTTTCAAAATAAAACTCTGAGATTCCATTGTATGACACTCTCAAGTCTCTCAATATATGTGGTATATGTGGATCCTCACCGAGGCAATAAAGATGTTATGCCTTTTTCTCTTCCTACAACTAAGGCTTATGTGGAGTTCATAGGTAGGAAGAAAGCTAGAGCATACTTGCAATGCATATATTGTAAAGTCAAACCTTGGATCGAAAGAGAGTTGAGTCATACAATCTAATCAAGATAAGCATGTGTGTGGATATATGTGGATATATATGGTGGCTATCCTAATTCTACTTTGCCCCTTGAAAACATATCTCTCTTTTGAAACTTGGAAACAACTTTGCAAGAGAACATGTGCTATCTTATTCATCTCTTTTTTAGGCGAGCATCTTAGTACCCATTGTTTTCAATATCTTGGACACTTGTCCATTTTTTCTCAACTTTTTTTTCTTTTTTATGAATAACTTTTGCATAGCCCATGCCTCTTCTCTGTAATAAAACTTTTAAGAGATAGCAACAAGAACTTTGGGCCTATGGTGATAGTAGTAGGTCCCCCCAAGGGTGATGAAGCTTGTTTTCTCTTCATCCTATGGGTTTAACCAGATTTGGTGATAACCCAAAAAGCAATCTAGTAAACTCATAACTTTGTAGCCTGCAGCAATGTCCACTAGCTTATCGATTCTGAGTAAGGGGTATGGATCCTTTGGGCAATATTTATTGAGGTCAGTGAAATTGACACACATTCTCCATTTTCCATTTTTCTTTTTGACCATTACAACATTGGCTAGCCATTCTAGATATTGCACTGGTCTGATGACCTCGGTGTCTAATAGCCTTTGTACCTCTGCTTTCGTAGCCTTGGCTCTTTTTGTTGAAATTTTTCTAAGATTTTGCTTTCACGGCTTCACACCTTTCGCCACATTCAAATTATGCTATGCCAAGTCCCTACTGACTCCTTGGAGGTCCTTTGCCGACCAAGGAATAACATCATTATTCTCATGTAGAAATTCTACAAGCTCTTGCTTGTCCTAAGCCAGTTAATTCACCCGGATGGTCCAAGATGTATTTAAGGTCTCACCTGACCTCGAGCACCGGGCTCCATCTCGCTCGACCCCAAGAGCGTGGGCCCCATGTCGCTAGACCCCTCGGGTGTGGGCTTTGTCTCGCCAGACCCCTCGGGCATGGGCTCTGTCTGACCAGACCCTAAGGGAGCAAGGCTCCATCTTGCTAGAACCCTCGGGCGCGGTTTTCCATCTCACCTGATGGGGATCCATACCGCCTTCAACCACCATGGGTCTAACAGTACGACCCTAGGGTCAAACTTCTGAAACTAGGAGGGAGCCGTGTGTGTCTCGACGTGACCCTAGCCATGATGGACCATACCTGGGGCCTCACGTCACCATCTATGCCGGGCGTGCCAGTGCTATGTTGCCTAATCCCCATACGGCTTCTGATAGGAGTAACTATTGACCACACTGCCCAATGGAATAGAGTGGAGCATTGCGACTGTCTGATGATGCCTACGTATAGCACCAGTGATGAATAGGGCCATGATATGGAGCCATTGCCATCATCATCTATAGGACCGGTGGGACCCGCGTAAAGGAGATGAAGGACGCTGTGACCCTGGAGGCCTTCTTTTCCCTCTCCTTTCTCCTTTTTTCACTCTTTCTCTCTCTATAACCTACACCTTCCCTTCACCTATAAAAGGGGAAGCAGGATGCCCCATGAAGGGCACAACTGAACAAGCTCAACAAGACTGAACTCCATTCGATCTTTTCACCAGAGACTTGGGACCTTCTCCCTATCTCGCCCATTTGTAACCCCTACTACAAACTAGTGCTGGTAACACAAGCAGCAACAGACTAGATATAGGGACATTCTGCCCAAACTAGTATAAATCCTTGTGCCCTCTAAGCACACCATCCAGGCTAGATGCGCAGATACAAATTTACTAGCCAGTGATCCAAAACACCGATAGTTGTCACGCCAGGTAGGGGTTTTTGTGCGTCACGATGTCCACATTAGGCCTCGGATGGCTAGTCACTATGTTAGCTAGGTCCTGGGCACGCACGTGTGCTTCGGGAGCCTAGACTTCATCGTCATGATGAAGGGAGAGTTAGCGTGGGCTCCCACTGCCATCTAGCCTCTCCACTCCGCTGGCCTCAATGCGATCATCGAGGCACTTGAGGAGCTATAGCTACTTGCGCTAGAGGCTCATGTCCCTAGGAGCGACTGGCTCCTTAGTTTCGACTATGGGAGACTAGAGTGCCTACTCAATGCCTTTCTAGGACCCCAACCATCCCTGAGAGGAGCTGTGCTACCTTAGTTTCTTCTTCGCCAATGCCATGATGCAACTCACTGGAGGGGAACTGCTCTCCCTAGAACACCTCACCTGGGGCACTTCGATAGCATTCCCGTTCGGTCTACGCAATGCTATGGGGAACGTTGGTCACCTTGTGGCACAGCACTGCACCCATCACCTATGAACGATGAGTTGGTGGGGATGACCGAATACGTCATGGAATCTTTCCACGACCTTCTCATGGGAGATTTAGAGTCACTCTTTGGCTCTGACTCCAGCAGGGGGAGCCATCACCCCTCACGAGAATGTTTCATGGCAGGTACCCCTGAGGCATGTGTCAAAAGCATCCACGAGGGAGGGGCTACCCCACCAAACAACCTCGTCAGTGAGGTTGAGGAAGATGCAGGGGTCCTTCCTCGCAAGCGGGTGGAACAGCTAAGTGTGCGGCACCAGGAGCTCAAGGATGCATGACTCCAACTTGAGCAGGAGAGCACAGAGCTCGAGCGAGAGATCGAGCGCTGTAAAGATGGTGGGCATGCATATGCCATGGCCGACAACATGAACCAGAGGATCATTGAAGATGATGGAACCCTCCCACACTCTACCCATGCAAGCTAGAACATCGCTACTATAGTGGCCTTACTTTGAGGGCTCCTAGAGCCCACTGACACCCAAGGATCATCGAGCCCATCACAAGATTCGCACGTTGCTCGAGTGCACGACGGTGTAGCAGGCGAAGAGTTTGCTATCTTGGTGATGCAAGCTTGATGCTAGTCAGCGCGTGCCCTCAGGATGACATGTTAGGGACATTTCTATCCACAAGGCACCGCACGGTGGTGGGGGGCACGCTGTGGCCTCGGTGCATGAGAGTCTTGGCCCCCACCATGACGTACGTAGCACCCTAGATGCCCATAGGCGTGGATGAAGCGACAAGAGAGAGGAAACTAGCCACACCTACCACCCTTGTCGTGGCGGAGGCTATGACAATGGCTAGGACCAAAGCTTGAGCCCTGACCTACCGGGACCTCAGGCCTTTGGCCGACACATCCTCAACATCAGCCTTCCCACCATGGTACCGACCACCATCCAACATCCCAAAATACTCTAGGGAAACAAACCCTAGACTATGGCTTGAGGATTACTAGCTTGCTTGCCTAAGCTAGTGGAGCGGATAGTGATAGTTTCATTATCCACAACCTCCCATTGTTCTTGGCCGATTCGGCACGAACATGGTTGGAGCACCTTCCGCCCAACCGAATTCAAAGTTGGGCGGACCTAAAGGAGATTTTTTAGAAACATCTAGGGCAACTACAAGCATCTTAGGAACCCATGAGATCTCAAAAGACGCTTGACAGAAGTCTAGGGAAACACTTTGTGAGTACATTCAACACTTTTTCCCAGCAGTGCAATGAGCTACCCGACATCGCTAATGCCGACATTATAGGAGCCTTCCTATCAAGGACCACCTATGAGCCCCTAGTGCACAAGCTAGGATGCAAGGGCTCGTGAACCACCAAGGAGCTCCTTGAACATTGCCACCAACCACGCATTGGGTGAGGAGGCGATCAGAGCGATTTTTGACCATCCCAAGGTTAAGGAGAAGTGGGATGAGGATGCAGGCGATGGCGCCACCAACCGCCCCAACAAGAAGAAAACAAGCAGCGGCATGAGGGCTCGCTCATGGCTATAGCTAACTACATTAGCAAAGATGGCATTCATCTAAGAGCCGGTGCCGATGGGTATTTTCGCCATCGACCAATACAAGCCCTCGGTCTACTACTGAGCAGCTAGAACAAACTGGTGATAGGCTACCGACCCCATGCTTAGGAGATGAGCAATCCTCGATTCCCCTTAACCTCAAGGTCATGGAGCTTGACACAAACCTAGTGGTAGAGCCTGACCCCCTTGTTGATTGGAGGATGCCTTACCTCAATTACCTCCTCCATGAGGTCCTTCGTCATTATTGATGGGGAGCTCTACAAGCGAAGTCACACCGGGATCCTGCAACACTACATCCCGATCAAATAAGGAAAGCAATTGCTAAGAGATATCCATGATGGGGTCTTTAGCCACCATGCCACACCTAGGACCATGATCAGAAATGCATTCTGACAAGGCTTCTATTGGTCGACCACAATAGCCGACACTGAATAGATTGTGTGGACCTACAAAGGGTGTCAATAGTACGCTCGGTAGACCCACCTATTGGCCCAAGCGCTCTAGATGATCTCCATCACATGGTCATTTGTGGTATGGGGGCTTGATCTAGTTGGACCCCTCAAAAGAGTGCCCGAGGGCTACATGCACTTGCTTGTTGCCGTGCACAAGTTCACAAAATGGATAGAGGCTCGGTCGATCTCTGTGATCAAATCTAAGAAAGTCGTGCAATTCTTCCTTGACATCATCCACCGCATTGGAGTCCGGAACTCCATCATCACAGACAACGACACACAATTCACTGGGAAAAAATCCTCTAATTCTATGATCAATACCACATCTGTGTTGATTGGGCTACCATAGCACAACCCCGCTCAATCCTAGGATCTTCAACTAGTTGAACAAGTTTGGTGAACAATGGGTCACGGAGCTCCCTGCAGTGCTCTAGATCCTAAGGATGACCCTAGCCAGGCCACCGGCTACACACCCTTCTTCATAGTCTATGGTTCCGAGGCTATCATCCTGACCAACCTCGACTATGGAGCACCGAGGGTTAGGGCATACAACGAGCAGGGAGCCAAGGCGTCCCTCAAGGATGGCATGGATCAGCTCGATGAGGTGTGTGACATTGTCGTCCTCCGCTTGGCTAAGTACCAGTAGGCATTGCGCTAGTACCATAGCCATTGGTTGTAGGGTTGGGCCTTCAATGTCAGGGACTTGGTACTCCGCCTCATCTAGTGCAACAAAAACCATCAAAAGCTCTCTCCATCATGGGAGGGACCATATGTCATCGTAGAAGTGCTCTAACCTAGGACCTACAAGCTTAAGACCATCAATGGCAAGGTCTTCATCAACGCATGGAACATCGAGCAGCTACATCATTTTTACCCTTAGCATATGCATGTACCCATGAAAACTAAGAACGGTGTTTCTGAAATACAAGAATGCTTTCTTTTTCGCTATCTCTTCCTTGATCCTTACTGACACCTGACCCCAACAATGGCATGGGGTCGGGCCTCACTCGGGGGCTGATAAGAGTATACCTATTCAAAAACAATCACTGTGCCTGACCCCTTCTCACGTTAAGATCTAAAATCAAGAGCTATGGAAATGAACACTAAGTAAAGTTGGTCAAACGGCAAGGAACCTATGCCCAAGTGGCTATGGCATTCTTGCTCACCAGTGTGATCAGGGTTCTTTTGCTCGATGCCTCAAGCTTTGTAGCCTTAACAACAGAAAAGGGTCAGAATACAGTAACCTTTTTATAACACAAAAGAACTAAAACTTGTTCATTTATTACAATACCACCACTTCAGTTTATCTAACTAACTAATTTTTCAGGGGGATGATATCATCCTCTATCTTGGTAGATAAGTCCTGTGCCAAAGGGGACACCTCCCTCTAAATGTCCTCTAGCTCGGCATCAGAGTAGTTAGGGCGTGAAGCCTTGGCTCATCGTCGCTAGATCGATGTTCTCATAGTGACAACGAGTGATAGCGAACGACCGATTGACGCCAAAGTGGAGCATGCCCCTCACAATGTTGTGCACTCAATCCATGATCTGGATGGTGCGAACCACGAGCAAGCTCATATCTTGTGTTGGGGCTAGCTCAAGGTCACTGCAGACCAAGTGGATGACATCGCATAGGGCATCATGCCCTTCGCTCTCCTTGAGGAGGGTGGTCTTCACCTCATCGAGCTCCTCCTCTAGGCTATGGCTCTTTGTCACCTCTACCACGAGCCTACTATCAAGTCCTGTCCAAGTCACATGAAAACCATGTCAAAGGACTCACCACATGTTATAGGGAAAAGGACAACAAGGCAAACCAGAGGATTACTGTCCACATCCGCCTAGAGCTTGTGCGCCTCATCACGCTGCTGGGTCACCTCAGCCTCTAGGTTTTGTATCTACTCCCAGCGCTGACTGACCTCTATGGTGAGTCTAGCGGTCACCGCTTCCACCCAACCTTTAGGTCCTTTTCTCCATAGAGCTCACCCTATAGGAGGCAGATCTGCTGCTGGGTGTTGGCACACTCCTGATGAGCTAGGTCGAGCTCTGTGTGGAACCCCTCTATGGTTTGGAGTAGGTCATCCCACTCCTTCCATAGCTGCTCAGCCTCCGCCTTGTCCTCATGCATCCTCTCAAGTAGGGCCATGAGCTTCTCTCTAGCATCTTGGGCATCAACATGAGCTTCTGCTTCCTTCATCTAGCTATTGGATAACTCCTAGTGAATGGGGGTGAGCTCAGCCACCTCCTAACGGGTGGCAACAAGCTGTGCTTCTAGTTCCTCACATCGTCACTTCTCTTCGACAACGCGGTCCCAAACATCCTTCTTGTGACAAAGGAACAAGGACTTCTCCTAGCTATGGTCCATGAGAGACTATGGAGAGGACATGAGTTAAGAGGTGCAAAGGAGAGAGACAAAGGTCGAAGACACGGACATGACATACCTGGCCTGACTAGTGTGATGATGTCCTACAATGAGTTTAGCGCAGTGGTCAGGGCATTGACCATGATCCTGACCTCAAGTAAAGATGCCCCCACTCCCTCTCTATGGCATTATCAAGGGCAAAGAGCATCGCCCCTGGGTTCCACCGGTCGGCCAATCGAATATGGGGTCCTCCCTAGGCGTGCGGGTCACTGCCAACCCATACCAAAGGTCAGGACACCTCAGCGCTGACCCCTGGCAATGTCAATCCCTCTCACGGTAGTAACTCCTCTAGGATGGGCCCTCTAGTAGTATAGGGGATAGGTGATGCAGACGAGGATGCATGTCCTACCATCACGCCCACCAAGGATGCACCAGGCATGGCCTCCTCTGTTCGCCCCACCATGGGTGCAGTCGTCTGCATAGATGATAGCCCTAGCTACACCATCTCCACCAACAACATCGTGGCTATGCTCGCCCGCACCATGTTCGCTGAGGACACCTCAGGTGTGGCCTCCCTCATCTACCCCGCTAGAGACGTGCCCACCTACGCGGACGATAGCTCCAGCCATGCCATTTCCACCTATGATGTCGTGGCCAGTGCCTAGCCACACCACACCTGCCATAGGCGCCCTAGACATGCCCTCCACTACCTGCCCTCCCATAGACATGGTTGTCGACTGCACCTCTCCGGTGGACCCCATGGTCGCCCCAGCGATAGTCTTGCTAGCCTCCAGTGTGGCACCAGATGAGTCAAAGCGCGCCCACCGAAGGGCAAGAGTCTTCTTCGGCGCAAGCCTTAGGAGAGTCCTACATCTTTCGACACTACAAAGGACATGATGATCAGTTTATGACAAAAATTCTTTAGAGCAAAAGGACAAAAAAACTCTTAAGTCACCCCGATGCCACCGGGCGATGACATTTTGGGGCTAGCCCGCCCGACCTTGGCTGCTCCTCATCGGCATGTTGCCTCTTTGAGCCATCCCTTTGCTTGGAGGGTACGGATGGAGTGGAGCTGCTAGTTCTAGATGACTCTAGGGTCACCACAGATGGCTTGGACAAAGTGGTGCAGTTGGTTCCCACCGACTCCTAGGCACCATGGAAGGCCTAGATGGAGTAGAGCGGCTTGATTCCACCGACTTCAAGGGTGCATCCTCCCCCACCTTCCCTAGGACATGCCATGGGAAAAGCCCCACCTATAGCAGAGATGGACCCTCATCCCCACCACCCATCTTGTCCCATTGGACGGGTGACCCAAAATCATCGCCTTCTTCTTCTTCATCATCATCATCATCTTCTTCCTCTTCCTTCGAACCCTACCGCTGCTTTCCTTGGTTCAGACTTGCCTGCTGCTTCGCCCACCACCTCAACTTGTTATCATCCTTCTCCTTCTTCCTCTTCTCATCCATGGCGTGGTTTGCTGTCCTCATGGCCATGTGTTTTGACAACGACACGATGGATGCCCGAAAGCCTAACCCCGCCAGTAGCTCAACGAAGCCCATGTTCGACCACATTGCGTGATGTCCTTATAACACCCTAGGTGTTAAGCATGCATTTGGCATTGGCATTACATGAGCACAAGCATCATTGATCATTCATGAGCATGATCATCTCAATGTTTATCTCTATGATTGCTTATATCACATGTGTTTGTTACTAAATGCTTTACATATGCTAGGATTTACATGTGACCAATGTATAAAATGTTTGAGGGACCTTAGGAGTACCTTAAACATGTTTATGATGTCACATGGAACAATTTTGGTATTCATGACTTGGACCCATTTGGCCTCAAAGTCATGGTTATAGTGTAAGTTATCATTTTCAAGTTGCATGATTGACCTAAGTTGAACTATATCATAGATTATTTGCATGGTAGTGCACCCTTAAGCAAAGTTGTAGTACCTAACTTGAGTAACAACTTTTATTTTTGGGTCAAGACCTAATTCAATGCTTAGCATGCTCAAAAATAGTCCACAAATAGCAATAGAATTAATGTTTTCGACTTTGAAAATTTTCTAAGTCTTGAGCTGGTTTACTGTTGCAATGAACCTGTGTTTGATGCGCTATAGTTTGTAAACTAGGCCAATCTAGACTAAACTCATTTAATCAAAGTTGTAGATCTCATGTACCTTTACAATTCTTGTTAAAGAAGTTTTTGCAAAGGACGAACGGTTTAGGAGTAACGATCATGTGAAATCGCTCTATCAGTCATGTTCATCAGGGACTAATGCCATTTCGATGTCGGTGTCAGTGGCTGACTAGGGGCAGGCCAGACACGCCGCATGGTGGCTGTACGCCAGTGCTAGCCTAGCCAGTCAGGCCAGCATGGAGGGATAAGGCACGCGCCTCTGTTGCTCGCTCCATTTCGCTCTTGCACCTTGCTCTCTCTCGCCCACGCCAGAGCAAAACGGAGCACCGCGCCGCCGCGCCAT
Source organism: Miscanthus floridulus (assembly GCF_019320115.1). Lineage (NCBI taxonomy): Eukaryota > Viridiplantae > Streptophyta > Magnoliopsida > Poales > Poaceae > Miscanthus > Miscanthus floridulus. The sequence continues at coordinate 47,818,271 of NC_089594.1, read as the reverse complement.
CGCCGTCACTCTGCCATGCTCGCTCACCGCCATCATTGCACCACTACCCAATCTAGCTCACCAACAGCTCCACCATCATCACCTCTTCCACCCTAACCCATTAGCCCCTCTTGCTGAGCCAGGGTAAGGGTGCATTTCGCATCATCGTCGCCATGATTTCATCGGAGCGCCGCCACACGCTTGGCTCACCGTGGCCACACCATTGCACCGCACCTCCTATCATCCTCTTCTTTGGTCTATAGCTGCTTTGTGGTCCTTATACTTAGGCAGGAATTAGGTTAGATGCTACTACACGGTCGAGTGGGAACACACCGCCGCTCCCATCGTGGCCGCCATGGCCGTGAGCTTGAGCTCACCGTGGCCAGCCGTCTCGAGGTCACTCTAGTCCCCGCTCTTAGTCATCTCTACATGACCTTGTGACCTAGATCTAGTAGGCTAGATGGAGACTTCTATCTCACCACTGGCTAGCCAGAACAGAGAGCCCCGCCACAGCGCACCATGCACCGCTGCATGGCCATGCATGTGGCCAAGCTTTTCCATAGTGCCACAATGGCCTAATCCTTGTCATTATGCTGCGATAGGTCACCAGGAAGGAGTAGCCATCCTCACCGACACATGCCATGGTCGGAGATGGCCGGTGCACCACTACATAGCTCTATCATGCTGCCATCACTGCCGGCGAGCCATTTTCGGTGAACCCTTGGTCGTGTAGTCACCACCTATCGACACGGCTTGATGAGAGGAACATGTTGGTGTCACTGTCGTCGCCGGTGATCTCACCGCCGACGAGATAGGGCTGGCCGGAGCACCTCCTCTACTCTGGAGTCACTGACGTGTGGGTCCTACTGACCAACGGGCCCCATCTGTCAATCTATGTTTTATTTGATTTTCTGATTTGTTTTCACAGATTTGAATGCATGTTTCAAAAATTCATATCTAGAGCTAGGAGTGTCCAAATGGGGTGAACTAAATTTTATTGGATTCATCATGAAGTGTAGTATTTGATAAAAGTATGAAATGCACTGTTTCTTGTATTTTTCTAGGAGAATTAAATGGAGCTAAATAAGTGCTTTTAAATTGTTTGCAATCTTGTAAATTACATAACTTGAGGTAGGTAAGTGATCAGACTTGTGATTCCAATTTTGGTGATCTTGTGTTGATATGCTCTAGCTAGGAAAAATACTAAACTTGCAGTAAACTTGATTAGAGTAGGGTCTTTCTATTTATCTTTTAATAAATAATGTTTTTTGAGGAAATTCATAAGGAAAAAAATAAGTAACATATTGCTATGCAAAATTTTGTATAGTGTTAATGGGTTTTATGGAAGCTAAGAAAAATATGTAATCTGTTGCTTGACACTTTTCAATAGACTAAATTATTTTTGCTAAAGTAAACCTTAGCAACTTGTCATTTTTAGTAGACGGTTATACTTATCCAATTGGAATGAAATTTGCACAGTTGACTTTTGGGGTCATATGTATGCTACTGTAATTTTCTCAGAAATTATAGAACAATGGAAATATTTATCTCATAAATCACCTTTTATCTAAAGAAATTAATAAAGGTATCTAAATACATTAGTTTGGCATAAATATAATGTTTTCTGTGACCCTTGTGATGCATATGCTCTGCTGATAATGGTAGTTGTGCTTGAAGTTGATTGGTTATAAGCAACTACTTAATTATTGCTTTATAATTCTGCTAGATGGCTGCAGGAGTAGTTTCTGTTGTATTGATAAATTCATGATGATAATTATATTTCCTATGAAACTTGTCATTAACAAAGTTGTAGATAACTTACTGATCTTACGTGTGTCAAAGTTTCATGATAATAGGATAAATGGTTTGGGAGTTATAGCTGTTAGAAGTCTGCTGTTAGAATTTGCTTGTCTACTGGACAGATCTGGATGATTGAATTGTTTAACCTAGATAGCTATTAAATCATCTTGTGATGACTAAATGAAAGTTGTAGAAAATTTTGTGAGCTTTCCAGAAAGTCCTAGATCACAGCAATTTGTTGAGTAAAACTCCAGTTATGATCTAAACTTGTAGCTGCTATTTTGTGGTCCAGAAATAGACTTAGTGTGGATTCTTGAAAATTTCTAGAGAAGAGATATGCACCTACTCAGTAAATACGAATTCAACTTGGTTATCATCTAAGTAACTCGATATAATCATCAGCACAGAATCATCCATGTTCTCATGTCATGTCATTCACAATTCTTCTTATACATCCATGATACTTACTTTATGCATATGCATGCAATAGGTGTAGTGGAAGAAATCATGTTGATGGAACTCAAAGCCGGTCCACAAGAGGAGAACCAGGAAGCTCAGCACCAAGAAGCTCTAGGCGAAGGCGAGCCTAAAGTTGATCATCTCCAAGAATGCCCTGACCACCAACCGGCCACGTTTGTGAAAGGCAAGCCCCGGAGCATTCTAAGTCTCCCCTGTTTTACAAAATATTACTTGAGTCCTTTATGTTTGATGCATTAGGTGATAAAAGTTGACTTGGAACCACTTGCTACATTTACTTTCCTTGTCCAGAAATATCTATCTTGAATCCTATGTAGGTCCAGGATCGACCTTTTATGCTTAGCCATGCTTAGATCGGTAGACGTCGGGTGATTTCCTGTCACCTACGAGCTATAGGTGGTGACTTGATCACGGTTGGCTATATTATGCTATCGTGGAACATAACCTGGTGATGTTGAACAATGGGAGACCGGTTGGAATCTTATATGTTAGGTGTGGTGACTTATAGTGATTCTGTCTGTGTTATTTAAGGACCAGCCATTAGAGGCCCTCTTGTCATGTTGAACGCATGCCTCTCACATAGTTGGTCGGATACATTGTTCCAACCATGAAGCCGAGTAGCTCAACTCAGGCCGGAGACACGAGCAGTTAAAGTGCACACCCTAGAGGTAGTAAGGATGTGCAGACAGCCAATGGCATGAGTCCAAGGGTGGATTTGAGTCCCGAGCCTCCTGGCAGATTGGTAGTATCTTTGAGGGTGTGGCGCTAGGTCTTACCCGCAATTTCAAAGGTGACCCGATGTGACCCTAATGGGGGAAGTATGGGCGTGTGTTAGGAATAATTCCCTAGGTAGGTAGGAATCGATTCGAATCGCCATCTCTCCTAGATAGTGAGAACTTGACATGAGCCCCCTTCATCGTAGTAATTGATGAAAGTGTTGGTTATGTGGGTTATGAAAATGCTCAACTTGATATGGTTACTATTGTGATGATTTAATGGTACACCACATGTTTGGTATAGGATAGATGCTAGTCTAGAATGGAACAGGAATAATAAACCTGTGATTCAAAAGTTACAAGATACTAGATAAATATTGGCTTATAGGCAAATGATGTCAACCAGCTCCACTTATAAGCCTTGCATGATACTTGGTGTCTCTTCTTTTTGGTTTATGATGGGTATGTCTAGCTCAGTACCTTCTCGTACTCAGGGTTTATTTTGCTATTGTTGCATATAACATGATGTACCATGGCTACTGATAAGCACTACTTTGCTCCTGCAGTGGATGAGGAATAGGACCATGGGCATGGTCATTCTATCTATCATTTCACCCTTGTGCTTTTGTTGGAGATGACTATGAAAACTGGCTATGTATCTAAACTACTATTGATGTCATTTAGGACTATGTTGCTTCCGCTACTATTAAACTAATGTTGTAATAACTAGGTTGGCAACTCTGATGTATGAAAAACTATTTGTGAACTTGTTATAACATGTGGCTTGTATGTTGAATCATGTACAATCTTGAATTGTATGTTGGTTGATTCAAGATCCTTTGTGATACTCGATGGACTACCAGATTTATATGGGCTCAAGTGTGATGGTTTGACTGCCTTGGTGGTTGCTATTGTACTTGTGCTCTTATAAATTAGACGGTTGTGTTATAGTCCTGGGATTGGGAACACGACATTTGACTCCTCTGTCACCTCCTTGATGCACTACGTGACCTCGTGGTCATGGAGTGGCCCTTGGGCTGAGCACCGTCCCATTGATCTGTGCGCCGAACATCATCTCGTACAGCAGGAGGGCACACACCATTAGTGGCACCACACTCCTCGCATGATATGCCCTGAAGACACCAGCTCTATGAAGGCCATGGTTCTTTAGGAACACGACGGCATCAATGATATCACGCATCCTCTTCTTTTCTTTCTCGGGAGATCCCCACGACCACACCTACAGTTCCTCTTCGATGAGGCATCCGATGAAGTCTGGCAAAGGGGCAGTGGCGTCCTTCTTTAGGTAGAGCCACTATGCATGCCATCCCTTGTTGGACCTCAATAGCTGGCAGGGCATGTACTCAGTGGACCGCTACCCCTAGAGGTGGATGTCCGCATAGCCCATCGGCACCTGTAGGTCCCTAGCTCTATCCCTCTTCTTAAGTAGGGAAACAGAGAAGTACCTCCATAGTTTGAAGTGGGTTTGATCCCTAGGTACCCCTCACATAATGCGATGAAGGCCACGATGTGTTACATCCTATTGGGGTTCAGATGCTACAGCTCAATCTGGTAGTGGTGCAGTAGTCCCCAAAAGAATGGATGGGGAATCATGAGTCCGTGCCCGTGGAAGGGCACTGAAGGACATGATGTAGACATCGGGCAGCAGCGGTGTCGGCACCTTCTCATGACCGAGCATGATCCACTCCACCATGTTGGTCCTCTCACTGTAGAAGGCCATGCTTGATGAGGCCCTCTATGCGCGCATGGGTGACATCAGAGCGATACCATGACTCCATGGGAGGCAAGGGGGAAAGAACGAGAGCTATGCTAATAGAGGAAGAGAGAAGCAATGGATCCAAACGCTGGTGGTGGGAAAGCAGAGAAGGCAAGGTTGTGGTTTGGCTTATCAAAAGATGAATGCCTACCACTATTTATAAGGGAAGGTGGAGCGAGAGGCAAACTGTCTGCCTATATCTACGTGCCTGCCGCACCTTGTCACATCGCCTCTCCAAGAAACATGTGCACGCCACCTCTGGTCACTCCCTCGAAGGATGTGCTGGATGATGGTCTAACCCATTCAATGGGCCAAGAAACACCATAGGTAAGGAGGGATACAGAGCTAAAAATGCTCCCATAGCCCATTCAGGCCTAGGAGTTCGAAGGTTGGCCCACCGATGGGTTCACAACCACTCTTGGGTGCCTTTAGATTGAGGGGTGGAAAGGGATGGGCCTACTAGTGGCTAGTACCTAGGCGCACGAGTGATGTAGGCATCTCGATCCATGTTTGTGTCTTGGTTGGTTCATAGTCCATGGTTTTTCCTCACAGAAAGGCAGTGAGCCCTTGGGACCGATCAAACAGACCCAAAACTATATGGATTGGCTGCCAAGAATCTAGAGTCGGTCATTCGCTAACCCAAGCCGGACCCCCATGAACAGGAAGCTAGGGGCCCCACTCAGACTAGCCCAATAATAGCTCACCGAGCACCATGATTCGTCAATCAAGGAAAACAAGGCATGGCTCAGCCCCTCTGTTTCATCAACAAAATGCTTGAGGGAGGACGATCATAAGACGAGCTGACCCCTCAACCGGACCCTTGCTATGTGTGGGGGCTCGAGGGAAGTTGGACTTGTAAGGAGACTGAATATATGGTTGCATGATGATGGCAGATTGATTGGATCCTAGGGAGGGATGGGAATCAAGAGAAATCTTTTCTGACCCCTCGAATCCTACAGCTACATGTTCCCAAGACACCCTGTGGGCTACAAAGGGAGACCGATGCCCTCAGAGTCCTCCCACCTAAAAAATCCCTCCAAAGGAGTATTCTACTCCTCCGTAGGTTTAGGGCTACTATCAGGTATCAATATTAGAGATACCCGGAGGAAAGAAGTTAACAGCCACAATTAATTCACCCAAATGGTCCAAGACATATTTAAGGTCTCGCCTGACCCTGAGAGCACAGGCCCCATCTCGCAAGACCCCTTGGGCATGGGCTCCATCTCTCCCAACCCTGAGGGCACATGCTCTATCTCACTAGACCCCTCGAGCATGGGCTCCATCTTGCCAAAACCCTTGAGCGCGGGTTCTGTCTTGCCTGACGAGGATCTATACTGCCTCCAACCACTATAGGGTCTAAGAGTACGACCCTAGGGTCAAACTTCTAACATAAGGAGGGAAGCAGGCACGTCTCGACATGATCTATGGCCATGATGGACCATACCTAGGGTCTCATGTTGCCAACATTGTCGGGCTTGCCGGCGCTATGCCGCCGAATCCCCGTACGACTTATGACATTAGTACCTGTTGACCACGCCGCCCATTGGAACAAAGTGGAGCACCATGTTCGGCTGATGATGCCTATGTATAGCGCCAGTGACGAATACGACCACTATGTGGAGCTATCCCCGTCATCATCTATAGGACCAGCGAGACCCACATAAAGGAGATGAAGGACGCCACGACCCTATAGGCCTTCTTCTCCCTTGCTTTTTCTCCTTTTCTCTCTCTTTCTCTCTCTATAACCATCGCATTCCCCTTCACCTATAAAAGGGGAAGTAGGACACCCCATGAAGGCATGACTGAACGAGCTCAACAAGACTCAACTCCGTTCGATATTTTCACTAAAGACTTGGGACCTTCTCCCTCTCTCGCCCGTTTATAACCCCTACTACAAACTAGTGTCGGTAATATGAGCAGCAGCTAGACTAGAAATAGGGACATTCTACCTAAACCAGCATAAATCCTTGTGTCCTCCAAGCACACCATCCAGATCAGACGCGTAGATACAAATTTACTAGCCGGTGATTCGAAACACTGACACCGCGTTGCTCGTCTTCAAGTAGAGTACCTAACCTTTAGGCAAAAGGAGAAGGAGTCTCTAGGAGCGGCATGGTCCTTGTCTCACAGACTTAGTATCATTAGGCCCAGATCTAGCTATAGCCAAGCCAACTTTGTTGCAACATTTCTATCTCGGCCTTAGCCAAATTTCCACATAGTTCCTCGATTTAGCCTTTGGGGGAGCATTCTTGCATCCCCCCATTAGTGAGGGGAAGGATGTTCTCGCAAAAATTCTTGAGAACACCCCCTACACTAATGTCTACGATGAAGCCCCTGAGGAGGAGGAGAACCTAGCCCCTAAGGTACAAGAAGGAACCTCGATAACTAAAACTTTGTCATCCACATCCCTAGAACAAGCTGTTGAATCTAAACCGCCAACCCTGAACATTCCAAAGGAAGAAGAAATTCAACCTTTGGAATTTCCTTTTAATATCGAGGATAATCTCTTTTTTGATTTTGGAAATGCCTTGAATCAACCTATGCAAAAGAAGTCTACTGGTTGAAAAGCTCCTAATTATCATATCCTAGATCGACTTGAGGAACAATATCTCAAGGAGACAATCTAGGAGCTCACATTAATCATGAGCAATGAATGGCTCAAGGAGGCCAAAGCTTCATCAGAAGTAATTTAGATTCTTTCATCCTCCACAAACACTCCATGTGTCATAAATAGGACAGCTCTAGACTCTCTTTATGATCCCACCGTCGAAGTAAGCATCATGTCTAAATCTTTAGCAAATGTGCTCCTAGGAGAGGAACCTCTAGCCCTGACCCATAAATTCCTTAAGTTACCTTCTGGGAAGTTAGTCGAGAGCTGTGGGATCACACAGACTATTCCTACCACAATTAACAAGATCAATGTCCTCTAGAATTTCTTTATCTTTGATATAGAGGAATTTGACTTATTAATTGGGCACCCTCTCATGAAACTCCTTGATGAGCATTATGAGGGGAGCCTTAAGGGTCATCTCAGGAAGACTTTTAGCCTTTTGATTCTGCTAATCAACTCTACAAATTCCAAGATGGAATCAAACCCCAAGCCTGATCCAATGGAGGAAGTGATGGCCACATCTCTTCTAGACTCTTCTCATCCCAATCTAGAAGAAGATGCTGAAGATTTCATCCAAGAAGAGTCTGAGCTAGAAGAACCCATAGATCTGGAGAAATCTGAGCTTCCATCCAAGCCTCTAATAGAACTCAAACCCATTCCTTCTGGACTCAAGTATGATTTTCTCAATGGAGATCATGAGGCCCTGTAATCATTAGTGATAAACTCTCTACAGAGGAGACCTTCAAACTCCTCACTATTCTAGAAAAGCATTAGTCTATCTTTGCATGCATTGCATCCCTATCGAGACTAATGCCACACCTTCTAGGGAGTCCTCAAAGGAGACTAAACAATGCAATGAAAGAGGTTGTGAAGAAAGAGGTCATGAAACTCTTGCACATGGGTATAATTTACCCTGTTCCCAATAGCAAGTTGGTTAGTCCCGTGCAAGTTGTGCCTAAGAAGGGAGATAAGACAGTCGTTAGAAATGACAAGAATGAGTTGATCCCTCAACGAACCGTCATGGGTTGGAAGATTTTTAGTGATTACCAAAAACTAAACAATACTACAAAGAAAGATCACTTCTCATTACCTTTCATCGATGAGATGTTGGAATGACTTGTAAAGCATTCTTTCTTTTGTTTCCTTCATGGTTACTTGGGTTATCATCAAATCCCTATCCATCCTAATGATCAGAGTAAGACCACATTCATGTGCCCCTATGGGACATATGCATATCGATGCATGTCTTTTGGTCTATGCAATGCCCTTGTCTCTTTTCAAAGGTGCATGATGTCTATTTTCTCTGATATGATTAAAGAAATCATGGAAGCTTTCTTGGACGATTTCTCCATCTATGGCAACACTTTTGATGATTGTCTTGAGAACCTAGATTGAGTCTTACAGCGATGTGAGGAGAAGCACTTAGTCTTGAACTGGGAAAATGCCACTTCATGGTTTGAGAAGGCATAGTGCTAGGACATAGAGTATCTGAGTGTGGGATAGAGGTGGATAGAGCTAAGATAGAAATCATAGAACAACTCCCACCTCCCACAAATGTTAAGCATGTTCATAGCTTTCTTGGGCATGCTGGTTTTTATAGGTGGTTGATAAATGATTTCTCTCAAATTTCCCATCCTTTACCAAACTTGCTTGCTAAAGATGCACCCTTTGACTTCAATGATGAGTACTTAGATGCTTTTTACTATCTTAAGAAAGCACCTATTTCTGCTCCAATCATTCAACCCCGTGATTGACGCTTCCCATTGAGATAATGTGTAATGCAAGTGATTATGATGTTGGTGCTATTTTAGGACAAACCAAGGATAACAAACATCATGCAATCTCATATGCTAGCAAAACCTTAACAGGTCCACAACTCAATTATGCAACAACTAAAAAAGAATTATTAGCTATGGTTTTGCTATAGACAAGTTTAGATCTTACTTAGTTGGAGTTAAAGTAATTATTTATACCGATCATGTAGCTCTGAAATACTTGCTCACTAAGAAAGATGCTAAACCCCATTTATTAACATGGATCTTGCTCTTCAAGAGGTTGATCTCAAAATAAAAGATAAAACGAGAGTAAAAAATTATGTTGCCGATCATTTGTCTAGAATGCAATTCAAAGATGCATAGGATTTGCCCATTGATGACTTCCTCCAAGATGATACACTCCTCAAGATCACTGAACTCCAACCCCTGGTATGTGAACATAGTTAATTTTATGGTTGCAGACCATGTACTACTAGGGGCAAACAAGAAAAAGCTCATTCAAGAGAGCTGTGTACATCTGTGGTGATGGAATGTTGATAAGGTGTGTACCTTTGGATGAAGGAATCAAGATCATAGAAAAGTGTCATGGAGCAGAATATGGAGGCCACTATGGAGCATTCAGAACTCATGCAAAGATTTGGCAGAGTGGTTTCTACTAGCCAACCATGTACAGCGATACAAAAGATTATGTCAACAAATGTGCAAGGTGTTAGAGGCATGGGAACATCAACACCCGTGATGCAATGCCACTCACCAACAACCTACAAGTTGATCTCTTTGATGTTTGGGGCATAGACTATATGGAACCTTTCCCTAAGTCACAAGGCTATGAGTACATCATGGTGGTAGTGGACTATGTGTCCAAGTGGGTAGAAGCAATGTCATGCCACAATGAAGATGCACCAAACTCAAGGAGGATGTTCCACAAAATTATTTTTCCAAGGTTTGGCACCCCAAAATTGGTCATAAGTGATGGGGGCTCCCACTTCATTAACAAAGGCTTTTGCCACTTTTTGTTGGAGCAAGGCATAAGACACAATGTTGCAACTCCATATCATCCTCAGACAAGCGGTCAGCAAAAACATCAAATAAACAAATCAAGAACATTCTACAAAAGATTGTAAATGAGATGGGTTCAGCATGGAAAAGCAAGTTGCCAGATGCACTTTGGGAATACAAGGACCGCATACAAGATACCAATTGGTATGACACCATACCAACTTGTATACGGGAAGACTTGCCATCTGCCTACTGAATTGGAGTTCAAAGCACATTGGGACATCAAGCAATGGAACATGGATTTGCTAGCCATAGGAGTAATAGAAAGATGCAAATCTCTAAGCTAGAAGAGTAGAGAGAGAAAGCCTAGCACAAAGCCAGAATCTATAAAGAAAGGACAAAGAGATGGCATGACAAGAGAATAAAGGTGAAGGAGTTTAACCCCAGAGACAAGGTTCTCATGTTCAACTCAAGGGTCAAGCTATTTGGCCATGGGAAACTCAAAAGCATGTGGGAAGGACCATTCCTTGTCATTGACGCTACGACGCACAGAGCCATCACATTGTAGGATGATGATGGCAACATCTTTAAGGTAAATGGTCAACATCTTAAAGTTTACCATGAGCATGAACCACAAGAAGAAGAAGTTGACTTGTTAGAATTTATGGTTAATCCTCAACTAACACAACTAAAATCTAATGTCTTCTTTTTGCTTTTGGTTAGTTTCTGCACTAGTATAGATTGCACATAACAAGACTTGTCTCTAGGCCAAAAACTAGCCTAGGGAGGCTCCATAAGGAGGTTAGGAGACCACCCTATGGAGATATCCTGGGCCACCATTTAGAGAATACTGAAGAAGAGAGTAAGGAGAGACCTGAACCAAAACCACTTGGTCTAGATCAACCAGATGTAGGTCAGACGATCGCCTCGGGGAGCCATCTGGCTCGACCCAGTCATCCTGAATGTTGCCCAATGTTCATAATGCGCCCTCAATCATAATCCTCCTGAAAACGGGGGTTGTGAACCTTGGCGTGATCTCTTTTTAACCTCTCCTCCCCTTCTCCCTTCTTCCACCTCACCTCCTTCCATCACCAGCTGCTCTCCTTCTCCCTTGTACCTCCCAAGCCACCAAGACAGCCTCCACCATGGCCCCAACTCATGATTTTAGCAAGATGCCCATTGTTCCCTATGGGCAAGGCCCTTCCAGCCCTCCAAACACCCATCTAGAGAGCCAAACCGCGATCATGGCCATCGGCACACTAGAGGTGGAGCCCCTGGCCATGATCCCGCTAGCTGGAGGGCAACCAGCCACCACAGGGGTGTCAGGCAACCACAATAGTGGTTGGCCGACCTTGCCTAGGCCCTCCAACCATCCTCGTGCTACTTCTCGGTCTCTGACTCCACGTAGAGATCTCCAAGATGAAATAATTACAACACACACCTAAAAATGTCTGAAACATACATATGTAATAACATAGGAGAGGGGAAGGTCGGGCTAGTCGATTTTGGCCATTAGGGATGGAGCCGCCGATGAGCCATGGCACACGAGCACCACCAGCACCGCTCGCGCTTGTGGGTGCCCATGGCTCGGCTGAGGAACACTTGAGGTGCCATGGCACATGTGCCCTAGTGACCATGGTTGGTCAGCGACGATGATGGGAGATGGGTGGACAGACAGTGATTAATGAGGACATCACTCCATCACATACAAGCCAAGGAGAGGAGGAGGTCCAGCATGGGCGTCCAATTTATCTTTCTCATGCTAGAGGCCTAGTCTAACTAAAGTTGGATCCCATCTCGAGTTCCTAGACCAGTCTATCATAAAACTGGTCACATGGGCACGTCTGGGCTCCATTCACCTGTGGTCTCACATCAAAAGCCCTTTGGAATAAATGGGAATCATTGAAATAAGTCAGCGTCCAGAATCTGCCAAGGTGCTGCAACGCCGTCTTTTGGTCCATTAGACCATGTATCGTGTTTGGGCCCATTAGGGGCACATCTAGGGGGGGTGACACCCAAGACTCTATATTATACCGCCGTCACACTCGTTAGGTTTTTGGGTTTTGTTTAGTTCTTGATTTCCTCATGAAACATACATCATTTTGCTGCAACTGTGCTGCTAAGGCCGCTTGCTGTGAACTAGGGCCCCTATTCTTGATCTTGTTCGGCTGTGGTGATTAGTCCTTTCGAATACAGACTTGAACTCCTTCTCATTATAATAAGCCTCATATTTATTTGTAATTTCAGATTGCGTTCATCCTGTTCTTGCTTGTGTTCTCGATTCGCTTGTAGGAAAGCCTTCTCAGTGAGGTCAATCGCTGTTCGTGTGGTTGATAACCAATGGAGCAGTGGTGTAACAGTTGCGAGGGTCTGAATCAGTCTTGGTTTGAAGCCTAGATCATGAACATCAAGTCTCCACCAATTGACACTATTGTACCTATTAGAAGATTAGGCCTTGTCTATATCAGCGATGGAGCAAGCGGCATAGGTGTCTGGGACAAGCACGCGACGTGGGGCAGTGGGGCATGACAAGGCAGTGAATGAGCACTGCAATGGGGAAGGGGCATGGACAATGAGCGATCATACTACTTCGGGGCCTAGCGAAAAAGCATGAAGGAGTTGGGGGCAGATAGACAGATAAGCACTAGGGAGTGGGAAATTTTTTTATTTGTTTGGAGCCCGCTCTTGGGGAGCCATGTCTGAACAGGAGTCATAGACTGGATGCCTGAGTTAGATCATTTTTGTAGTTTTTATGCTTACACATGCCTTAATGTAGTTGTATACTATTATTTTTGTTTCATATTTAAATTCATATTCATATAAGTATCATGATCAACATTATTATTCTCGTATTTGACATACTGCTCCATGCCTCCATACTAGATCGAGGGTGCTACAGCAGCGGGTTGGCCCTCTTCTTCTTCTCGATGGTTGGTTGCATTGTGGCCCTCTCCCAGTCTTCCTCCTAATGGCCAATGGCGCGTGATCAAGATCCAAAGCGCCCCGATCAAGATCCAAATCAGTCGTGGTTGAGATATTCCCCGAGGAGCATGATGCAGATGAGGGCAACCTCAACGAGGGTGTTGAGGAAACAAGGAGGAGGCTTCCGCTGAGCTCTATCAGGTACACATACACCCCTGGCCCCTTGGGACTCATATACTCTGTCAACTAACTCCTCTATCTCTCCATCTCCTTACAGCCTTATAGGGTGCAGGATCTAATGATGAAGACAACATATAGCGAGCCTCCATGGTAGGACTTATGTCGCTAGAACTGACCAATTTATAAGAGTACAAGTACAATGGCAGCCCACAAGCGGCTACACTGTCATACTTGAACCCATATAAACCCGGTAGTCCGTCGAGTACCACAACAGGTCTTGATAAACGATTCACAATAACCAAGATCGTACATGATTCAACATACATGTCACATATTATATAAAGTTCACAGATACATTTCCATCATCAGAGTATGAAACAAAGTTATTACAAACCAAGTTTGATAGATAATAGCAGAAGCAAATTAAGTTTGAAAGTAACATTTGCCAACATAGTTTAATACAGTGCCAACATACGATCACAGTCCACAAAAGCATGTAGAAGGATTAATAACAAGGCTTACTCCTCATCCACAGTGGGATAGAAGCAACTCTTGCAATAACCATGATACATAGTGCCATCTACAACAATAGGAAAATAAAACCCTAAGTACGAGAAGGTACTCAGCTAGACTTACCCATCATAAACTAGAAATAAAATGACTCCAAGGACCATGCAAGGCTGTATAAGTGGAGATAGCTTGACAATGTTTTGCATAAAAATCGATTAACTCAGTTATACAATTATAATTCTGTTATCAAGTTAATTATGACTATCCATCTCTAAATTAGCAAATACCCTATGCCAAACATGTGGTATATCATTTTAAGAGCATACAATAGTAACCATAGCAGGTATTGTACTTCCATGTTTATCCGAACCGTCATATTCCATAATACAATTACTACGATGTTGGGACTAGCCAAGTTTCTCACTATTCAGGGAGAGACGGTGATTCGAATCGATTTTAACCAGTTGGGAATTTATTCCTAACACAAACCTAGGAAGACTAGATCAACGATCACCTTAGGTCACCTTTGGTACAACTCAAGTACACATTTCGTGGGTTCGCCTAGCGCTGCATAATCAGGGACAACCAAATGTTAGGATGTTCAGGCCCATCCTGCCCTTGGGCTTAGTCTAGCTCCCTATGCATCCTTACTACCATCTAGAGTGCACACTCTTATAGAGTGGGGCCTAGCCTAAGTTGAGCTACTCGGCTTCGTGGTTGGAACAAGTTATCCGACCAGCTAAGTGAAAGGCATGCGTTCAATCTTGTTAGAAGCACCAACAACTGGTACGGTCCTTAATCGGCACAGACCGAATCACATGAGTCAACCTACACATAAACTCCATCCGGCCTCGATTTACATTACCCCATGGTTCTTTTCCATGATAGCAAATATAGCCAACTGTGCTTCTGTATCCACCTATATCTCGCAGGTGACAGGAAATCACCCGACTTCTACCGGTCTAAGCATGGCTAAGCATATATTCAATCCTGGACCTACACAGTGTTAAAGGTAGTATTTCTAGACAAGGAAATCATATGCATTAAGTGGTTCCAATCAACTCTTATAACCTAATGCATTAATCATAAAGGATTTGAGTAATATTTTGTAAAATACTAGGAGACTTCGAATGCTCCGGGGCTTGCCTTTTAGAAAGGAAATGGGGCGGTGGTCAGGGCACTCCGAAAGCTCTTCTGGGGTTTGCTCCTAGCTTTTGGGAGCTGCGGCTTGAGGAATCTCCTACTGGTCCCCTTCATCTCCTTCGTTGAACTCCAGCAACATTATCTCCTCAGGTCGATCCTATATGCATGGATATGACATAAGATATTGCGAATGCATACATGCTGACAAAAATAGTATGATGACACATGATGAATGGATTCTTGTAAGTATTCTTAACAACATGGTGTTAAAGTAATAACAAGTGCATCATATTTTACTAAGTATGTGCATATCTCTTCTTGATTATTTAATCAACTACTTCAACAATTCATTTACTATACCACAAAATAGCAGCAAATTGTTTTACTCATAATTGAAGTTCTACTTATCTAAATGTAGTTATCTTGGACTTTCTAGAAAGCTTATAAAATTATCTACAACTTTCTTTTAATACTCTCATTGTGATTCAAGAGTTATATATGGCAAACCAATCATTCAATCAAATCTATCTAGAAAGTAAACCTTTCAGACAACAAACTTGTAACAGCTAGAACTCAAAAACCCTAAGTCCTATGGTTGTGGAAATTTAACACAAGGTAGCTTAGTAAGTTATCTACAACTTTGTTATTAACAAGTTTTACAGCAGAGACGATTATCCATATGAAATCATCTACACAATCAAAACTATACATGCAACCTTGTATTTGAATGATAAAAGCGATAATTAGTTATTTGTATACAATCAATGGCTTCTAAGCCTTACCATTGACATCAACAGTTACTATGCATCATAAGAACCATAGAAAACATCATGCTTAATCACAATCTAATTATTTAAATGCCTTTATTAATTTAATTAAATAATTAGGGTAAATAATAAACCTATACGAAAGGTGCATCATAAATTCTCAAAACTTTATAGTGGCTTACTAGTGCTACCAATAGACCACTATAAACGTTTCATGCCATTTTACCAAGTAAAACATCCTATGCAAAAATGACAAGGCATAAAGGCTTAAAATAGCATAAATAGGTAACCCTAGTGAAAAGTGTCAAGCAATATATCTTATATTTTTCTTAGCATACATATGGTACTAGGACAACCTCTAATAAATTTCATAAGTATTGGATTCATAAATAATTTATAAAAATTCACACAAGGATCACTTAATTATAAAAGGAAAATCTATAGCTAAAAATCTATCCATGCACTGACCCTCAAATTTTTACCAGAGATTATACTTATCAAGAAAAGCTCACCATATAAATTTCATAATTTTTAGAGTACAAGAACTCTAGATATAAATTAAACAAGTTTACATACATTTAAAAACACATTTCAAGTTTCATTTTAAATCTTCTAGAAACTCTACTACAAATGCTAATATCATATTTTTCCTAAATACTACACTTCACCAAGATCCTAACAAAATTTGAACCACCAAATTTGGATCTCCTAAACTCTAGATATAAATTTTACAAAACATCATGAAATCTGGAATTAATTGAGCTATCCTCCTACTTTATAGTCGCTGAGAGGCAGGACCCGCTGGTCAGTGACCCCACGCGTCAGTGAAATGAAACAGGGCAACGGCGCTGCTCAACACTTGTGTGGCCAGAGTTCAGTCGACGATGGGCTTCACCGGTGACAGCAAGTGGACCTACGTGTTCTACAGAGCAACGCCCTGTCGAATGACCTAGGTGGTGGCAGTGAAGGTGTGGCGGAGCATGCTCGTCACCGGCCATGGTGGCACGGCTGGCACTACTCAACTGGTGCAGCTGGCCATCACCGGCCACGGCAATGCTAGGCGAGGAGTGCTACAGCAACACGGTGACCAGGCGAATCTATTTAGGCATCCTAGGCAGGCTTGAGGTGCTCTGACGAAACATGGCCATGGCGGTGGCCATGGCGGAGGTCTGGTAGAGGCACACCTGCGGTGGCATAAGGCAAAACATGGCTTACTAATGGCACGGCTATGGATGCTGTAGTGTGGAAAGGATAGAGCAGATTGAGGCGAAGCTTTGGGTGCAACTGATTGGAGAATGGGGGCGGTGGTGAGTGTAGGCAGGCTCGGCGGAGCATCTGCGACGGCGATGGTGAGCGCAGTGAGCAAAGGAGAGCGAGGAGGTGGGTGAGGGTGAAAGGCTAGCTCGGTGGTGACTTAAGCGTGTCGCTGAGGTCATGCTAGGCCGTCGATGCCTGACGAGTGGGCCCGGCGCTGGCATACGACCGCTAGATGGGGCGCACGGCCATGGCTGGCCACCACACGACGGGCAGTGCCTATTGGCCAGTCGAGCACCAAAGGCTGAGCAAGGTGGCCATTAGAGCCTGAATCCGAGCCTGATGGCTGTAATTTCATGGCGATCAAACTACAAATCCGTAGATCCATAGTGCAAACAATCTAAATGAAACTTGTAGACCTATGTACTAGCTCCAATTACTCTTAAAGAATTATGTGCTAATTCTCAACTGAAACTGAGTAATATCATCACCAAAGTGAGCTTGTCAGTCCTGTCAGTTAACCTGACTTAGAAAATTTTGCTAAGTGTTGGAAACTGTGCATTGTGGAATTTTGTGAGCCTAATTTAAGCATGTTAGGAGCTAAACTAGTCTATGACCAAAAAATAAAAGTTTTTCCCCTTATCAAATACTACAACTTTGCTTTAGTGACCACCTCCATGCAAGGTCTCTATCATATGGTTCAAACTTGGTCAAACCCCTTACATTCAAAAGATGACTTATACATGAACTATGACATAGTGACCAATTTAGCCCTAACCACGAATACCAAAGTTGTTCATAATGATATTCTAAACATGTTTAAGCTAATTATAAGGTCACATAATCATTTCATACATTGGTTACACATAGAGCTGTCTAGGTCAACATGCATAGCATCACTTAAGTACTTGATCATGCTAAGTGATCTTCATGAACATTGTTTCACTAGTCATCCTAAGTATAGCTATGATGTCTTAGTGACTCACATCAACCATTTACATGTATTCACTCATGATCATATGCATATATACAAAGAAACATAAAATATCAAGCATGTTTCATATGTTTCAATCACATGTTTCAAATGTAAGAGCTCAAATATGAATGCTTGATGCTCATGCTCATGCAATGCAAGTCCATTTATGCAAGGCTAACACCTAGGGTGTTATAGCCCCTCCCCCTTATAAAAATCTCATCCTGAGATTTGCAAGACCTACCATTCTTGGAAAAAGGAAGGATAAACCTCTCGTAAATAATCCTCTCGTTCCCACATAGCATCTTGTTCACTGTGATTATTCCACACCACCTTATAGAACTTAATGAGCTTACTCCATGTTACTCTTTCCATCTCTTCTAACACTCGGATTGGCTTTTCTTCATAGGTCAAATCTGATTGAAGTTTTATATTGGTGGGTGCAATAGCTTCTTTAGGTACACGAAGACATTTCTTCAACTGAGAAACATGGAAGACATCAATATTGCACTCATTTCTAGTGGAAGTTGTAACTTATAAGCGACATTCCCTTTTCGTTCCATAATCTTGTATGGCCCTACATATCTAGGCACAAGCTTCTTTTTCATTCCAAATCTCTTCACCCCTTTCATGGGTGATACTTTCAAGTATACATAGTCACCCACTTCAAAAGTCAGTGGTCTTCTTCTTCTATCAGCATAACTCTTTTGTCTTGATTGAGCTGCCTTCATATGCTATTGGATAATACGCACTTGCTCTTCAGCTTCATTGACAAAGTCAATACCAAAGTATCTCCTTTCACTAGGCTCAATCCAATTCAACGGAGTTCAACATTTTCTGCCATACAAGGCTTCAAATGGAGCCATCTTGATGCTTGCTTGATAACTATTGTTGTAGGAGAACTCAGCTAAAGGTAACCATTTCTCCCATGAACCTTTGGAAGATATAACACAAGCTCTTAGCAAATCTTCTAAGATTTGGTTCACTCGCTCTGTCTGTCCTGAAGTTTGTGAATGGTATGCTAAACTTCTGATCAATTTAGTCCCCAAGGCCTAGTGTAAGTGCTCCTAGAAACGAGCTATGAACTGTGGTCCTCGATCAGAGATTATGGTCCTGGGTACCCCATGTAGCCTCACAATCTGAGAAATATACAACTCAGCATATTTCCCAACTATATACCTTGTGCTCATGGGTATAAAATGTGCAGACTTGGTGAGATGATCTACAATGACCCATATTGAATCGTGACCTTGCTGTGTCATTGGAAGGCTTATGATAAAGTCCATACTAAATTCTTCCCATTTCCAACCTAGAATAGGTAATGGCTAAGTAATCGGCAGATTTCATATGAATAGCTTTTACTCTACTGCAGTTATTGCACCTAGCAACATAGGCTGCGATCCCCTTCTTCATCTTAGTCCACCAAAAACGGGTTTTCAAATCTTGATACATCTTACTGCTACCCGGATGGATAGACAATTTGGATGAATGAGCTTCCTCTAGAATTTGATTTTGAAGCTCATGGTCCTTTAATACCACAAGTCGGTCCTCAAACCATAGCACACCCCTTTTGTCCAATCTGAAATGTTTGGTTTCTTGCTCTTGCATCTTTCTCTTGATGTGACCTATACCTATATCTGTCCGCTGCAGCTCTATGATTTTACTCTCAAGTGAACAACTTATAGTGATATTGTGTAGTACAACAGGATGTAACAAATTGAATCCATCTTCTAATAATGCTTCCACAGTGTTGTAATGAGATTCCCGACTAAGTGCATCGGCTACAACATTGGCTTTTCCCGGATGGTAGTGCACTTCCAAATTGTAGTCCTTAATCAGCTCTAGCCATCTTCGCTACCTCATGTTCAACTCTGGTTGAGTAAAGATATACTTGAGACTTTTGTGGTCAGTATATATATGACATACATTGCCCAACAAATAATGTCTCCATATCTTTCATGCATGTACAACTAGTTGCAAGTTCTAAATCATGTGTGGGGTAGTTGACTTCATGTTTTCTCAACTGCCGAGAAGCATATACAATAACTCTTCCCTCTTGCATGAGCACACACCCCAAACCTATACCTGATGCATCACAAAATACATCAAAAGGCTTCCCAATGTCGGGTTGTGCTAAAATAGGAGCTGTAGTTAACAGAGTCCTAAGGGTGTGAAAAGCTGCTTTACATTCTAGTGTCCAATTGAACTTTTCATCTTTCTAAAGTAGCCTAGTCATGGGCTTAGCTATCTTTGAGAAATCTAGGATGAAACAATGATAATATTCTGCTAACCCTAGAAAACTCCAAACTTCATGAACCGAAGTCGAGGCCTTCCAATCCATGACCTCTTGTACTTTCAATGGGTCTACAAACATTCCATCTCTTGATAAGATATGACCTAAGAAAGGTACTTTACTCAACCAAAATTCACACTTGCTAAACTTCGCATACAACTTATGCTCCCTTAATCTAGGATAGAACAATCCTCAGATGCTCTGCATGGTCTTCCTCACTCTCTGAATAAATCAATATATCATCAATAAACATGACCATGAACTTGTCAAGCTCGGGCATGAATACCGAATTCATCAGGTACATGAAGTAGGCAGGAGCATTTGTTAGTCCAAAGACATAACCAAATACTCATATAAGCCATACCTAGTGGAGAAAGCGATTTTTGGTATATCCTCTAGCCTAATCTTTATCTGATGATAGCCTGATCTTAAGTCAATCTTGGAGAATACCTTTGCCTTTGCCAACTGATCAAACAAGATGTCGATGCGGGGCAACGGGTACTTGTTCTTGATGGTCACAGCATTGAGTGGTCTGTAATCCACACACATTCTCAGGGACTTGTCCTTCTTTACAAACAATGTTGGACATCCCCACGGAGATGAACTAGGTTGAATGAGACCTTTGTCCAACAGATCTTGTAACTGAATCTTAAGTTCTGCTAACTCATTTGGTGGCATCCTATAAGGTCTTCTTGAGATAGGTGCCATACCTGGCACTAACTCAATCTTAAATTCCACATCTTTATCAGGTGGTAAACCTAGTAACTCCTCTGGAAATACATCCAAAAACTCACAAACCACTAGGATATCACAAAGGATAGTGGTTTGGATAGCACAAGCTAAGTGTTGGAGTTCAAAATTTTAGGGAGAGTGGTACTAGAAAAGCATTTCCTCCCATGGGTTCTCTCAACATAATAGTATGAGTGCTAGTGTCAATGAGAACACCATGATCCTTCATCCAATTCATGCCTAAGATTACACTTATGGATAACCCGAGCAATATTATCAAATCCGTTGTATACTCCCTCTCTAGTATAGAGATGAGCACGTTCCTGACTATCTTATTTGTAGAAATAATAGCCCCAGCTGAACTTATATTATAACCACCCTTGCTTACTTTAATGATTTTCTAATCATGTCTAGATGCAAATGCTTGACTCATAAATGAATGAGAAGCTCTCGAATCAAATAAAACAATAGCAGGATGCTTATTGACAAGAAACATACCAGCTGTGACAACTTCTCCTGTGGGCACTTCCTCAATAGTGGTATAGTGCATGTATCCTAGACGTGCCCTTGAGTTTGCCTGCCTCTGATTGTTCTGATTCTGATTGCCATTCTTTTTAGGGTGGGGGCATTCCTTGGCCCAATGACCCACTTGATTGTAGTTGTAGCAAGGTTGATTACTCCTAGGTCCTATGGAGTTTCCTTGACCGCCATTTCCTTTAGGTAAGGCAATAGTGAATGCCTTATGGAACACTTTCTAAGGCCTGTCATTCTAAGCTTTTAGGGGTGGAGGCCTAAACTTAGGTGTAGGTGGGCGGAATGGTGGCCTAGCTATGATAGGAGTTCTATACTATGAAGATCTAGAGGCATCTGCCTCAAATGCCCTCTTGCAACCCTTAGCTATCGCATGCATGTTGTTATGGTTTTCCTGGGTCAGAGCATCACTATTAAACTCGTTATAGGTGGTGCACTTGGAATTGGCCATGGTCTTCATCAGTTTGGTGCTAAGACCCCGCTTGAAGCTCTCTATCTTCTTCTCCTCGGTATCCACAAAACCTAGAGCATACCTAGATAGGTTGTTGAACACATGCATATATTCTGTAAGGGTCTTTGTCCCTTGGGTGAGCCTCATAAATTCAGCT
The DNA here is from genome assembly GCF_019320115.1 of Miscanthus floridulus. Taxonomy (NCBI): domain Eukaryota; kingdom Viridiplantae; phylum Streptophyta; class Magnoliopsida; order Poales; family Poaceae; genus Miscanthus; species Miscanthus floridulus. Next base: position 47,796,227 of record NC_089594.1, on the reverse strand, counting down.
ACCTTCATGCGCATTAGGCCTGGGGGAACGTGATGCCCCTGAAAGGCCAACTTGAACTGCTCTCATGTCACTCGCGCATTAGTAGGTAGAGAGGACAAGAAATGTGTCCACCAGATCCCTGCTGGTCCCTGCAACTAATGGGACGCATACTCAGTCTTCAGGTGCTCGGTGACTCTTAGCAGATGAAACTTCTACTCAATGGTGTTGAGCCACTCGTCCACCTGTAGTGGTTCCTCTGCCACCTTAAAGATAGGAGGCTTTGTATCTAGAAATTCCTTGAAGGTACTATGCTGATTAGGCTTGGGCCCTTGTTGCTGTGGGTGGCCACAAGCTATGTTCTACGTAATGAGGCACAGAGCTTCCTCCATTGTCCTTTGGCTTCCCAAGAATTGGGCAAAGAACTCCTGAGCAGACGGCGGTGGCTGGTGGTGGTAAGTCATTGCCATTGCCATCATGGCTGCTACTAGCTCCTGCATGGGTGCGAGTCATCTATGAAGTTGCAATAATAAGCGATTATTGGTTGATGTCAAGAGATTGCAGATGAATTTATAATCATGCCAAACTGAAATTACTAGAGACAATCCCAAATTCATACAATAAAAATAGAGGCATAATAATTCATTCTCGCAACATGACACCACCAATTTGATCACTTATCGGACTCATAGCACGTTAACATTCAAATCATGATCACTGATAAATGAACTAGAATTGCATTAGTGTTTAACCAAATGTGTGATAACATGCAAATACCAATATTACATGATAGTCCAATCACCAACACCAATTTCAACCTATAGGTCCATTACATAACCAGCGATGATACATCAAGCATTTCTACTAAGTACTAGGCGATCTAATCCTCATCATGATCACTATTGAGGTCAGAGATAGGATCATCTCCTTCCTTAGGCTCCACTTCTTCCTCGTCCTCATCTTCATCTTCCCCCATATTAGGACCATCTTTTTCCCCATCAAGGATTGGGTTCAGCTGGTTGTTCAAATAATGCACCTCATGCTAAAGGTCCATCACTCGAAGCTGAGCTTGTGCAAGCTGCTGATGTAAGCCCCTTTCAGCATGGTCCTACACGTTACTCATGTCGTGGTGCCTATCTTGTTCTATCCTTTCTGCAGTGGCACGGTTGTTTGCTATGTCTCCCTAGCGTATAGCTATGGACGACTTGGCACGGGCGGCCTCCAACTGCTCCTGTAGTCCTACAAGCAATGCTTGATCATTAGCTCTTGCTTCTTGGGCTGCTGCTCTCTGTTGATCCACTTGCTCCATTTGGGTACTGGAGATGGCCCAAAGCTACATAGGCTTGGTCTGATTCCCATCGGGCTTTACTTGCGGCTTTCTTTTGCTTGCGCACACACTTTTTGAGCTTATGCTGTGCGGCTTCAGCTCTCATGAGCTTGTCCATGCAAGTGGTGTATGATTCCTGCTAGAAATCCCTGGTGTCCTAGCTTGTACAAAACATCTTCGTCACCGCAAACATGGCACTCATTGTGGGACTAGAGCTATTTGCCCGCTCATCCTGATCTCGGATCAATGCATTTTGGTTGCGTTGTTCCCACATTGCTATGGATGGATCCACCCAAGGAAACATACCCGTGGCACTACCGGTAAGTGCATCCCCATGCTGCTGACAGATCTGACTCAAAACCTCAAAGGCCACTACTTGGGCAGCCTCCCAAGGAGTTTTCCCTTCCGATTCTGCCTTCCATTCCTGCCAGAAGGGTGCCTATGTGTGGGCTGGTATAGTTAGCCACACCTCGTACCATGGTTGTCCCTCCAAGTACTCTTCATTCCACTAATAAAGGGGCGGTTTATGGTACCCCACAAAGTGCAAAACTCTCCACAGTAGAGTAGGCGTTCCGAAAACCATGTGGAAATTCTCACATCCAACTAGTGCGGCCATCTGTACCATCAACATGTACAACTTTTTGTGAGATAAGGCCATAATGGATAAGAGTTACATAACCGAGTAAGAAATTTACAAGGGGAGGAACAATGTACTTATTTGAATGATAATTATCATGATGCATGCTCAGTTCTGTACGTCCTCACAAACTTAGGAAAATTTATTCTAATGACATATACGGTGGCATACATACATTCTCTCATATATAGCGTAACTAGTCGAGCTACATGTTTCGTTGTTAGTGTACCTGCATAAGAGTTTCATTTCAGCCCAATCCCATAATGAAATATGCAGAATGTAGATCTAAATACTTCCATATATGTATACCCATACATATACTTCCGTATCAAAGCTACCCGATAATAGTTTATACCCACAATTAAATACGCACCACATACACATGCAAGCATGCATACATAGTCGTACCAAAGCTAACTCTCCCCGACCGCACGCTCACATCTTGCGGTCATGCCACTTATCAACTTACCTTGGAGTAGAGGCATTTGATCCATAAATTACCATTCACATGAATGGCATCCATACAATAGCATGTCGTATGGACGACGAAAGTAAAAACCCCCATGTTAGTACTTAAATAGCCACCTAATAGTCCTTAATTTGGGCATAAGGAAAGTGATCATTGGCACACTTTAGATTTCAAATACCTATTTATATAGCTATCAATTGCTAGAAAGGGTTTTGGAAAACAAAAACTTTTGTTTTAAATACACATGTGTCCATTAACGTTGAATCTTGCTCTAATGCCAGCTGCCGTAGAACCGACCAATTTATAAGAGTACAAGTACAATGGCAGCCGGCAAGCAGTCGCACTGTCATACTTGAACCCATATAAACCCGGTAGTCCATCGAGTACCACGATAGGTCTCGATAAACGATTCACAACAACCAAGATCGTACATGATTCAACATACATGTCATATATTACATAAAGTTCATAGATACATTTCCATCATTAGAGTATGAAACAAAGTTATTACAAACCAAGTTTGATAGATAATAGCGGAAGCAAATTAAGTTTGAAAGTAGCATTTGCCAACATAGTTTAATACAGTGCCAACATATGATCATAGTCCACAAAAGCATGTAGAAGGATTAATAAAGAAGCCAGCCCAAGGCTTACTCCTCATCCATAGCAGGATAGAAGCAACTCTTGCAATAACCATGATACACAGTGCCATCTGCAATAATAGGAAAATAAAACTCCAAGTACGAGAAGGTACTCAGCTTGACTTACCCATCATAAACCAGAAATAAAATGACTCCAAGGTTCATGCAAGGCTGTATAAGTGGAGATAGCTTGACAACGTTTTGCATAAAAAGCGATTAACTCAGTTATACAATTATAATTCTGTTATCAAGTTAATTATGACTATCCATCTCTAAATTAGCAACTATCCTGTACCAAACATGTGGTATATCATTTTAAGAGCATACAATAGTAACCATAGCAGGTATTGTACTTCCATGATTATCCAAACCGTCATATTCCATAATACAATTACTATGATGTTGGGACTAGCCAAGTTTCTCACTATCTAGGAGAGACGGCGATTCGAATCGATTTCAACCAGCTGGGAATTTATTCCTAATACAAACCCAGGTAGAATAGATCAATAGTCACCTTTGGTATAACTCAAGTACACATTTCACAGGTTCGCCCAGCGGCGCACAATCAGGGACAACCAAATGCTAGGGCGTTCAGACCTAGCCTACCCTTAGGCTTAGTCTGGCTCCCCACACATCCTTACTACCATGCAGAGTGTGCACTCTTATAGAGCGGGGCCTAGCCTGAGTTGATCTATTCAGCTTTGTGGTCAGAATGAGTTATCTGGCCAGCTAAGTGATAGGCATGCGTTCAATCTTGTTAGAAGCGCCAACAACGGTACGGTCCTTAATCGGCACATACGAAATCACATGAGTCAACCTACACAGAGACTCCATCCATGCTCGATTTACATCACCCCATGGTTCTTTTCCACGATAGCAAATATAGCCAACCGTGCTTCGGTATCCACCTATATCTCGTAGGTGACAGGAAATCACCCAACTTCTACCGGTCTAAGCATGGCTAAGCAAATATTTGATCCTAGACCTACATAAGGTTAAAGGTAGTATTTCTGGACAAGGAAATCATATGCATCAAGTGGTTCCAATCAACTCTTATAACCTAATGCATTAATCGTAAAGGATTCGAGTAATATTTTGTAAAATACTGGAAGACTTAGAATGCTCCAGGGCTTGCCTTTTAGAAAGGAAGCGGGGTGGTGGTTAGGGCACTCCAGAAGCTCTTTCTGGGGTCTGTTCCTCGCCTTTGGGAGCTACAGCTTGAGGAATCTCCTACTAGACCCCTTCCTCTCCTTCGTTGAACTCCAGCAACATTATCTCCTCGATCGATCCTATATGCCTGGATATGGCATAAGATATTGCGAATGCATACATACTGACAAAAATAGTATGATGACACATGATGAATGGATTCTTGTAAGTATTCTTAACATCATGGTGTTAAAGTAATAACAAGTGCATCATATTTTACTGAGAATGTGCATATCTCTTCTTAATTATTTAATCAACTACTTCAACAATTCATTTACTATACCACAATACAACAGCTACTTATTTTACTCATAACTAAAGTTCTACTTATCCAAATGCGGTGATCTTGAACTTTTTGGAAAGCTTATAAAATTATCTACACCTTTCTTTTAATACCCTCACTGTGATTAAAGAGTTATATATGGTAAACCAATCATTCAATCAAATCTATATAGAAAGTAAACCTTTCGGACAGCAAACTTGTAACAGCTAGAACTAAAAAACCCTAAGTCTTATGGCTGTGAAAATTTAACACAAGGTATATTGGTAAGTTATCTACAACTTTGTTATTAACTAGTTTTACAGAAGAGACAATTATCCATATGAAATCGTCCACACAATCAAAACTATACATGCAGCCTTGTATTTGAATGATAAAGCGATAATTAGTTATTTGTATACAATCAATGGCTTCTAAGCCTTACCATTGACATCAACAGTACAATGCATCATAAGAACCATAGAAAACATCATGCTTAATCACAATCTAATTATCTAAGTGCCTTTATTAATTTAATTAAATAATAAACATATACTAAAGGTGCATCATAAATTATCACAAATTTATAGTGGCTTACTAGTGCTACCAATAGACTACTATAAACGTTTCATGCCATTTTACCAAGTAAAACATCCTATGCAAAAATGACAAGGCACAAAGGCTTAAAATAGCATAAATAGGAAACCCTAGTGAAAAGTGTCAAGCAATAGATCTTATATTTTTCTTAGCATCCATATGGTACTAGGACAACCTCCAATAAATTTCATTTGTATTCGATTCATAAATAATTTATAAAAATTCACACAAGGATCACTTAATTATAAAATGAAAATCTATAACTAAAAATCTATCCATGCACTGACCCTCAAATTTTTGCCAGAGATTATACCTATCAAGAAAAGCTCACCATATAAATTTCATAATTTTTGGAGCACAGGAACTCTAGATATAAATTAAACAAGTTTACATACATTTAAAAACACATTTCAAGTTTCATTTTAATTCTTCCAGAAACTCTACTACAAATGCTAATATCATATTTTTTCCTAAATAATACACTTCACCCAGATCCTAACAAAATTTGAACCACCAAATTTGTAACTCCTAAACTCCAGATATAAATTTTACAAAATATCATGAAATCTGGAATTAATTGATCTATCCTCCTACTCTACAATCGCTGACAGGCGGGACCCGCTAGTCAGTGACCCCATGCGTCAGTGAAACAAAATAGGGCAGCAGCGCTGCTCAACGCTTGCACGGTCAGAGTTCGTCGATAGTGAGCTTCACTGGTGACGGCAAGTGGACCTATGTGTTCTACAGAGCAATGCACGTTGAATGACCTAGGTGGTGGCAGTGAAGGTGTGGCGGAGCATGCTCGTCACCAGCCATGGCGACACGGTGGCGCTGCTCAATGGTGTGCTAGCCATCACTGGCCATGGTCAAGCTAGGCGAGGAGTGCTACAGCAACATGGTGACAAGGCGAATCTATTTAGTCGTCCTAGGTGGCTTGAGGTGCTCTAACAAAACATGGCCACGGCGGCGGGCATGGTGGAGCTCCGGTAGAGGCACACCCATGGTGGCGGAAGGTGAAACACGGCTTACCAACAACACGGCTGTGGACGCTGCAGTGCAGGAAGGATAGAGTAGAGTAAGGTGAAGCTTTGGGTGCAACTGATTGGAGAATGGGGCGACAATGAGCGTAGGTGGGCTCGGTGGAGCGTCTACGATGTCGATGGCGAGCATGGTGAGCAAAGGAGAGCGAGGAGGTAGGTGAGGGTGAAAGGCTGGCTCAGTGGTGACTTAAGCGCATCGCTGAGGTCGTGTCGGCCATCGAGGCCTAATGAGCGGGCTCGGCATCAGCGTATGGCGACAGATGGGGCGCGCAGCCATGGCTGGTCACCTTGCGGCGGGTAGCGCCTGTTGGCCGGTCGGCCATCCGAAGGCCGAGCAAGGCGGCCATCAGAGCCCAAATCCGAGACTGACCATGTAATTTCATGGTGATCAAACTGCAAATCCGTAACTCCATAGTGCAAACAATCTAAATGAAACTTGTAGACCTATGTACCAACTCCAATTACTCTTAAAGAATCATGTGCTAATTCTCAACCGAAACCGATTAATATCATCACCAAAGTGAGCTTGTCAGCCCTGTCAGTTAACCTAACTTAGAAAATTTTGCTAAGTGTTGGAAACAATGCATTGTGGAATTTTGTGAGCCTAATTTAAGCATGTTAGGAGCTAAACTAGTCTATGACCCAAAAATAAAAGTTGTTCACCTTATCAAATACTACAACTTTGCTTTAGTGACCACCTCCATGCAAGGTCTCTATCATATGGTTCAAACTTGGTCAAACCCCTTACATTCAAAAGATGACTTATACATGAACTATGACTTAGTGACCAATTTAGCCCTAACCATGAATACCAAAGTTGTTCATAATGATATTCTAAACATGTTTAAGCTAATTATAAGGTCACACAATCATTTCATACATTGGTTACACATAGAGCTATTCAGGTCAACGTGCATAGCATCACTTAAGTACTTGATCATGCTAAGTGATCTTCATGAACATTGTTTCACTAGTCATCCTAAGTATAGCTATGATGTCTTAGTGACTCACATCAACCATTTACATGTATTCACTCATGATCATATGCATATATACAAAGAAACATAAAATATCAAGCATGTTTCAATCACATGTTTCAAATGTAAGAGCTCAAATATGAATGCTTGATGCTCATGCTCATGCAATGCAAGTCAATTTATGCAAGGCTCACACCTAGGGTGTTACAACTTAGTGGGTTGGCAAGGCTGTCTGCTATTTTATTCGTAAAATTCATTTTGAGAGACAGGTGTTGACGGTAGTTAACACTCATCACAAACCATCATTGTAACTTGCATAAATGGTTAAAACGTATCACCAACATAGACTTAAGGGTTTAAACTGACAAATTCTATGAGTTTTGGTGAATCTGTGTTTTCAGTAGGATTTAATCAGAAAACTATCAAGGGGGACCTATTCGTTAATATTTGATCTAAAAGTGGATGCATAACTGGCATGCTTGCAATGCTGGGCTCCCTCCTGGCTCCATGGGCTTACTGATCACCAACACCCAAAAGACCTACCATGAGCCAATTAGGACTCAAAGTGAAGAGCCCTGCAATGGAGAATCCGCGTGCCATCACCATCTCCTCGAGGGATGTGTTGAGTGTGAAGTACTCCCACTCATAACACCCTCGATGCCTACCTTCATGAAGAACTGCAAGATTGTTGGTGGTGGTCTAGGGGCTAACAAGATTTTCGTACCTTCGCTCACCTCTGATGAGCGAAAGAAACTTCGGGAGTCACTAGAGTCCTTGAGTGCCCAAAAGACGGTCCGACAGACGCGTGATCCACCATTGATCAATGGACACCCATCTAGAGAGTGACGTGGAGAGGCTCCTTCATGTAGTTTCTACACGTAGGAACAATAATAGGGCTTCAAAAGAGTGAGTAGCGGAGTTGAGGATGGCTCACTTAGATCTAGATGACAACTTCCGTGCTCTTCGCATTAGCACCGATGAGAAGATGAAGCACCTTGCTAAGGCCAAAGGGCAAGAGGATCTTCTCTTTCCACCCTCTCCTTAGGAATCTTAGCATCACTCTTAATAATTTTAGGCACTTAGGTTTATTTGATTCCATTTCCTTTATTTTATTTTCATCAATGTAACATGTGCCTATGATTAGTTAATGAGACCAATAAAATTTTGGTTCTACTGGTGTGTTGCCACCAGTAGAGCCCCTGCACTTGACATATCCTTTGTTTCTGTGAACCAGTACATAGTGAGCCAAGTGTGGGGGCATCAGATGACCCCCAAAACACACCTTGGCACCACTATGGATATGGAATATTGATGTCCATGGCCAAGCAAGTCTACTCATCAAATCTGGGCCCTAATGGCCACTTTTTGGCATTAGGCGACCTACATATGGACACATAACTAGAAAGCGTGAGCGCAAGAGTACGTCTTTAGAGGTAAGGACACAGATGGCAAACACTAAGGTAGTGCTATGCAATTAGGGAGAGAGTAAGGGAAGTCTTCAGTAGAAAGCCCTGAGCCTATCGAGAGTCTTCTCCAAGGTGTACCTCGACAAATGCTATCTTCTAGTAAGTAATACATCTGAGTTCTTTATAGTGTATGATATTCTATCTCTACTAGTAGCTATATAGCTTTCTTACCTATACACTGCTTTACTTTAGTAGAGTTCTCTAATCTCTCACGAAGGTTAGAGTAGTAAGTGTACTGTAGACGTGGTGTCTAGACTATATCTTGCCTATGTAGACCGCTTGTCACACGGATAGTTTGTGGTAGCTAGCAGATGGTGATAGCCTTGTCTAGCATTTATAGCCACCACATGTGTAAGACAAGTTCTTAAAAGGTAGGGCCTCAATACAACAAGGTAGCCGCTTCGGGTAGGGTTACATTCCCTATTGTCTCTCCTATCACCTCTTGTAAGCAGGTGGGTGACTAACCCTTTATAACTACTATATCTTTATCAGATATCATTGCTATCTAGAACCTCTCAACCCAAGTTCCATAGGCTCTTTTGTATCATCATAGGATGGTCTTGATCCTTAATTAGTTCACTTCACGTTCCCCAGTAGAAATATGATACCTAGAATACTCCTAGTGAAGGCTACATTGACAACCGTATGCTTGCGGTATACCCGTTTGCCACTTCTGGTGTCAACAATACCAAGCATTTTGAATGTAAAAATGGAAACTTTCTAAGGACTTATCTAGGAATTCTGATTCACCTTAAAAAGCTAAGGAACACAGACTGGCATAAGGTGGAAGAAAGTTTTGAGAAGAAATTGAGTAGCTACAGTGGGAAACATCTATCGATCAGGGGAAGACTAACCTTGATTAATTCAGTTCTAAGTAGTCTTCTAATGTATATGATATCTTTCTTTTCAATCCCAAGAGAGGTGCTTAAGAAGTTAGATTATTTCAGACCTAGTTTTTTTTGCAAAGTGACAAACAAAAAAAGGAAGTATCACCTTTCCAAGTGGAGCATACTGTGCTAACCTAAGGACCAGGGGGTTAGGAATCCATGATTTGGAATTGAAAAATATTGCACTCCTAAGCAAAATGGTTGTTCAAGCTACTGACAATGGATGGGATTTGGCAACAATTAATTAGGAATAAGTACTTAGACTCAAAATCGTTATCCCAAGTTTATTCGAAAAGTGTGGATTCACATTTCTAGAGAAGTCCCACGAAGGTCAAACATGATTTCTTTCAATTTGGCTCCTTTGTAATTAAAGACAGTTCCCAAGTGCGGTTCTGGGTGGACAAATGGTTTTGGAAATTCACCTCTGAGTGAACGATATCCTTGCCTTTATAACATCGTTAGACACAAGCAACAAACTATAGCTGAGGTTTTTAGTTCACTACTACACTACAACAGCACAGTTGTTGGAAAAAGTGTTACTAGCTCTCTTAGTAACACATTTTTTTGTGTTCAAACATAGTGCTTGTTCATATTAAATCATAGTATTTGTACATAAAGATATGGCTCTAGAGAGCAAACACACATAGTCCATACTAGAAAGAAAAATTCAAGAACTAGCTAGGATTCATAAAGTCCATTGCTTCTTCTTCCATTATTCTTTGTACACATCGATGTAGGAATTCAACCATTAATCATTTGAACCGGCAAAGAAAATGTAAGTTGTAAGATTGCAAATTAGGCCACATATGTACAATGATGTAAGTTAAGAAAGTTAGTTTGAACATACAAACATCGAAGGCCAAGCAATTGAGACTCCTTTGGCTTCAACAACACCAATATTGTTGCACCCAGGCCTAGGCCTCACTAATGACTCATCTTTTGCTATAGCATGATCGATACGCACTTTGTAGAATTGACTTCCTATCTTAACTCCACCAATAATGGCTTCTGGATTAGTGCTCAAGAGAGTTGCATAGGCCACATTAGCCTTATTAGGATATTTTGACGTCATTAGTAGCACCATGGACCCAACCTACATTAATTTGACATAATCTCTTAGTGACCAACAACCCTTAGTTGTACATCAAGATCATGCAATTAGAACAAGTGTATTATGTTCATCTACCTTCATTATAGGAAGTTGTTTAGGTGCTTGACGCTTGTTGCATGTAACCTTGTCATGAGCCACCTCCTGGTGTGCAATGGTCGTAGTCTCTCTAGGCCCTCCATGATGACCCTTACACATATAAAATGAAGTATGAAATATTAAGACAAAAATTCCTCTATAAATACAACAAAGTGTGGTTCATAGATACCCTTTGTTTCTTTGTTGTTTTACTTGTGGTGGATAAAAGTAGATTGTCATCATCACTATATTTAGACTCACATGTTTCTTTATTCTAGTAAAGAGAAAAAAAGACAGTAGCATGAGTTAATATAAAAAAAATCCTTTGTGAATAAAATAGTATTAAATTCACAAGAAAGTGACTTTACCAATTCATCCCTATGTTCAAGGAATCCATCTTTCTGGTTGGGTGCAACACAGTGAACTCTCTAAAAATTTGAAACAATATTAAAGCCAAAAGACTAAATTAGGTGAAAACATGGAAAATAGAGCAAATACCTTTCTTTTAGAAAGCACCGCTTGATCACTCCTAGCACAATTTCCCTAGAAAAGAAATAAAGTTTGAGTAACACATTTCAATACGAAGTTACAAATTAAAATGTACATTGTTACCATTGTTGCTTCTTGGTTCTCATGGTGCCTTTGATTGTTTTTTAGTTCTTCAATAACTTTGTCTTGCATTCTAGAATGCTCTTTGAGTTGCCTTATTTCCTCCAACATGTGAGTCTCTACATCAGATGATGAGCCATCTAGTGAAACTATATTAATGTCCTTAAAATGGTGTGTTCTTTGACCATAAACTTATTTAGGAACTGGAAGCAATCCCATGCGATGCACTTGTCTAGCTTTCTCTTCTCCCAACAATCGATGTAATGCATCACCTTCCCATGCAACTCCTCCCTCACTATTTTGTGCTAACTCTAGTTGTGTGTCTAGGTGATTTTCTAGTTCAACCTACATGCAAGAAATCCACACATTACAAAACAGAAATAATTTTATATTTTCAAAAATTCTCATGTGCATGTAGCTTACCACTAGTTCATTTATCCCTTTTCCTATGAGTTGCGAGGTAAACCTTTGCTCTATGTGGCTATTTTTTAGGATCAGTTTGCCTCTGAAAAATAGCAGTAAAGAAAAGTAAGAAGAATCATATATAATTTTTTTAAATAGAAGATGACTCACCATGTCCTCAGACCAACGAGCATAACTCTTTGTACCGGTTGTATGTGTTGTCTTCTTCATTTGACAAGTTATTTTGTTCTTCTCACTTAGGGTCTACAAGAAAAGTAAATTAATATATAATGAACCATTATACATATAAAAATCAATAATGGTATAGATAGTGATAGTAAAAAAGCCAAATAGCATCAATAATGGTGCCTTACTTGTCCTTCGCTGGACTTCCAATATTTTACTAGGGCCTTCCATTGATCTTCATCGATATCATCTGGACAATGCTTGTTCAAAATAGACTTTTTCTTCTTTCGATTAAATAGTGACTTTTTTAATGTTGCCTTGTATTTTCTCCAATCTCTTCCAATTGATTTCAATATCCATTTCTCACATGAATGAGGATATAAGAACTTTGTCTAAAATAAGAAAGTCACTGATGAATGAATTTGACTTCATGACATGATAACTAGCATATATATACATAATCCTATAAAAACATTATGTCTTGTAAAATTTAGCTAACCTGGATGAATTGAATTATGGTTTCTGTATTGTTTTTCTTAACTTCTCTCCAATCTTGGGCACCAACTGGATAGTAACCACTATTTCTTGCTATGGTGCCCAAAAATTGTCCTAAAAGGCCACCTTCTTTTCTAATGGGTTGTCCAAGCATATTACATCTTTCTACTATCCGATCTCCTCCAAGTGGATCCCAAACATGTGTTAAAATAGTCCCCTTTCGTTTACCAGGTACTTCATCGCCATCACCTATTAAAAACAGAATGATAGTGATAGTAATTAGTTAAGATGCAGTCCATATGAATGAGATTGATCTAACTACATTTGTACCTGATGTGTTCTGGTTCTCATCATCATGCTGCTCAACCTCGTTAGCATATAGTGCTTCAGTATGCATTACATTTAATCCTTTTTTTTCTTTGTACCTCCTCTTCCTGCTAAACAAATGTTGGGGACATGAACACATGTTTATAGTAAATATAATAAACAATATGTAATCTTTTATTAAACAACTAGATATTTGTATTAGACTATCAAGATTGTATTTATTAAGTCACATACCACGGTGGGGTTGGATATGCTAATCTTGGATGAAAATAAATCATTGATAACTAACATGACTTGGAATAGTTGTCCTTGAATAATCAAATATACATAGAAAAGGAAATTATATGTTCATTCTAATACCTTTATTTTTTTGGTTTAGATTTGGATGGTTCTTTGTTGGACTTGGTAGGCGCTAAAGTGGTCAGTCTCTACCGCGTCACAAACAAATTAACCGTCTTTTCGCTCTCACACTCATTGAGCATTTCCATCACATTAGAATCTTGTTGTATTACAACCAATCTATCTTTTCTCTTGTAGTATAGATAGTCGACTAATGTGTACCCAGAACCCTCGATCAGATCAATCAAGTTAAAAAAGCATATCTCATCTCTATCTATTTCCCTTCGCACATGTTTATGTCCTTCAGCTTTCCCATCACATTCCAGATTTATGGTCCAATTATCCACCGCCATGGTAGCACAATCTAAATAAAATATAGCACAAATAGGAAAATAAGAATAAAGCATAGGATTATTCACAAATAAGAATGAAGTATAACCAAATAGTAACACTTTGACTAAAGTGCATATTTGTAATGTTATTTGAACTTGACGCTTGAGAACAAGTAAAGTGCTATGGTTCAGATAGGATGGTCTAGAGCATGACACATATATACGAACAAAAATAGTCCAAAAGGTTCTTTACATTAAATAAGATATAAAATTAACATGTATGATAATTTATTTTTCCTAACATTTAGGATAGAAAATCACTGTTATTGTTTTGCTTGATTGAAAATTAACTTTATATATAGTAGTGTCCAGTTAGCTTGAATTAAATAAATGGGCTGACATACCATGACACTAGTGAAACAATCAAGCACTAAGTCGTATACACAGACTGAGTAGAACTGAAACAGAGGTCATAAATAAAATGTGAAAAGTCTGCCCTTTGTTTTGTCCCATTTCAACCATGCACAAAAAGCTAACCTAAGAAGCTAGCAAGTATTGAATAAATAATTACTAAAAGCATGAAAGCAGAAATTATTAAAAGATGGATCCACTACATCATGATAGGACATTTCACAAAAGCATACTAAACTGCTGCTCGGAGTATTTTATAACATGAATGACAAAATGCTAGCACTTTTCCCTTGCTTGTGTGAGCAAATGAAAGCTGCAACTCCATGAGCAGATAAGCTACTGATGCACTTCTACCAGCTTACCTAATTGTCGAAGTGAAGCAGCTCAGCTCCTTGGGTGACCTGAAATTACAATGTTTTTAATCCTCTTTCTCCTCTGCTAAATTCTAAATCCCCCTCCACAAAAGTGTTTCCATGAGAAAAAAAATGTTAATAAATCACCTAGACAGCTATATGCAGCAACACTATACAACTGAGATGAGTTGTCCGTGTCCTGCTCCTTGGAATGTTGGAGTGGCCACTGCTAGGATGGAGCACATCTGTAGGGAACTAAGATCAGATGGAAATAGCATGGCGAGCAATGAAAGGAAGAGCAGGCAAACTACTTCATCTTCTGGAGAAGACGTTTTTAGGAATGGCATAGTATGCAACTGAAGCAGAGCTGCTTCAAACCTCATCAAACAAACCAAATCAAAAACGATGGAAAAGAAATCCAAACCATGGCACCACTATCTCATATCTCATGCGTGTTCTACTCTAACCACTAACACTAATAAAGAATTAAAGATTGAGAATTCATCTCTAGTTTCTAGGAACCCTAGAAAAGGGAAAACCTTGGCCAAACTCCCAAATTGAAGGTTTATGTGAGGGGATCAAATCGATTGATGACAAAGATATCTTGTCACATATCTTACGATCAAAACCCCTCAACAGATTTGCCCCAAATCGCACCCAAAAAGGAAGAACAAAAATTCCACAAAAATTAGCTCTACAAATTGGAGATGCTTGTAGATTGATCTGCTAGTAGAAAACTAACATTCGACGGGATGGCAGGATCCGTAGGTCATAGGAACTCAAAGTTGCATGTAGAAAAGGAGCGGTGGAAGGAGCTCAGCGTCACCTGCAGGAACACGATCTCATCGAATGTAGTGTGATTGGTGTGCAGGCTCCTGGCGAAGAGGAGATTTGAGTCCTGGCGGAGGGAGAGAAGGATCGAAGGAGAGGCAATGTGGATCGTGGGAATGAGAGAAGCGGGAGGGAAGAGAATTTTGGGGAGAGATCAAGGATCGAGGCGGGAGGATTTTCGATTTTCATTCACATGCCCAGCGGGCGGCGGGGCTGATTTGGCGCATAAAGGTTGTAGAGGCATGTGCAGTGTGGGTGAGAAAAATTAGAAAAGCTAGAAGAGAAAGGCTGATTTGGCGCCACTTTGTATGTTACTAGAATGTGAAAAAAGATTTTTCATTCCAGCAACTTCGAACAAATAAAATAAATGAATCAATATCATGTTCACCCTAGCAACAATTGTTAGTAATTGTTTCCAATTCAATTTGAGCATTGGTTAATTGATTTTCTACACTATAAGTTTGATTTTACTTCTCCTATTGTTTAATACTATAAACCTTTGATTAAACAACATAGTATTCTTAAAGGACATGATTAATTCCTTAGTATTTCATATTTTATAATATGGATATTAGTCTTTCTTTATAATATGGGTATCCATATTTGTATTCTAATTCATTTATGATATGGATATTTGTATTCGTTTATGATATGTATATCGCCTGGATATCGAGTTGGCTCGGCTCGGCTCAGTCTGGCTAGGTAGGATAACAAGCTAGATCGTTATAACTAACGAGCTAAAAGCTGGCTCAGCTCAGCTTTGTCAAAAGCTGGCTTGAGCTAGCTCATTATAGCTAATAGCATCGAGTTTTCCATCCAGCCTTATGTATATCCATATTCGCTTATAATATGGATACTAAATGGATACATCAAATACATTTTTAGCTGTTTTTCTCAATCTAATTCCATGTCCATGTTGGGGGTGAAGCCTTGTGCCCGAAGGTTCATTAACCACTTCTAACCCCCCCTGAATGAGTTCCATTACCGCAGGTTCTTCATAGCAAGGCCCATGTGGGGGGCGAAGGCTCCCAAAAGAGCCACACAAGAAGTATAATGTCTTTTATTCCCTTCATGTGTAATGCTCTGTAAAAGAAGGAATAGTCATCTTCATGTGTAATGTCTTTTGTTCCCAGTTGGCAAAGGGCCATTGGGTACAAGTAAATGTGTGTAACCATACCATACTTTTCTTTATGTGGGGATATGCTTATCCCAACAATCTATATTCAAAAATATCCAACATCATTCCTATCCGTGAAGAATATAGACTATATATGAAACCATCTAAAAATTATTAATATTAATTACTGATTTTGTAATCTTACTAATTTGTTCCATTAGAACTATTTAAAAGTATTAACTAATAATATTAACTATGTATAAAATAAAAAATTAATTATTATTATTATTATATAACTAATGAACGTTAATTGAATATAACTAATTTGTAGCACACGATTTTAAGAACAAAATCAGATACACACTATATATGAGCCCAGGAGGTCAAATCTCACATATAGCTACAAATAAGGGTAATATCAAAAGACAATGCCTAAAATACATAGCATATTAGTATAAAGATTATAACAATAGAGTATAGACAGTGGAAAAGATAACTCTGATCTTCAAGCGAGTACTCCAAATCCATAGGGACAACTGACTGGTTGACCACAAGCCTAATTCCTCCAAACTCTAGCAATCTGGTACCCATCTGAGATTTTTATCCAAATATGTGAAAAATAAAGCAAGTGTAAGTACATGTCATACTTAACAATATAACATGGGGATTATGAGGCTCAAAAGGCTAACACTGGTTAACTATAATTAGCTTTTAATGAGCCATGATTTTAGCAATTGAGTAGCAACAAGTTTATCACAAGCCCATATAAACATATGATGAGGTAAACATGAATAATGAATAGCATAAACAATAATCATTAGTCAGCATCTTCATCATTCATATCATTAGTGGTCATCATCTATTCCATAAATGTTCCATGGCTGTTCATGACCATGAGCATAGCTGATATACCGGTTTTACACTCTACAGAGGTTGTACACTTTCATTGTGAGTCGTGATTTAACCTTTCACCCGCGATCGCGAGCCTCTTAACCCACTAACAATTGAGTGAAGCGGTTAAGATACTCACACATTGACATTGATCCTTGCTTTAATTTGAGGAACTCTTCTTGCTTAAGTTCTACCTCACCTAACAGGACATGGTAGGATCTGAAATTCTCCTTGAATTCCTACCAGGTGATAGCAGGAGCATTGTTGGGACGCCCATACTCAAATGACTCCCACCAATCTTGGGTAGTTCCTTGCAGTTGACCAAAAGCATAAAGCACCTTTTCATGGTCATCACACTGAGCTATGTCCAATTGTTACTCCATAGCTCTAAGCCAGTTATCAACTTCTAGTGGTTCGCTTGTATGTGAGAATGTCGGTGGGTGTCCCTTCATAAATTCACTACGCTTGTAAATAGGTGGTGCTTTGTAACACCTCTGTGTTATGGTTGCACTAAAACACTTGCATCACATGAGCATGTGCATCATCATCTCATTCATAAGCATCATTCATTCATGCATAAGCATTTCTATATGAAACATTGCTATGAAACATGGGAAACATGCTATTGTTCTTTTAAGTTTCATTGTATGTATGCTTTATGATCATGTGTGATTGAGTGCAAGTGATGAATGTGGGTAACGAAAATACCTTAGCTACACTTAGAATGTCATTAGGAACAATGTTCATGTTGACCATATTGCCTAAATACACTTCCAAGTAATAGTTGGATTTGTGTTGACCCCTAGAGCTCTATTGTTTGACTATTTAAAAAGTACAGCTTAGAGTGTTTGCATGTCTAAGCAACCTAAAGCAAAGTTGTAGCAAATTATATTTGGAACAAACTTTGTTTAGAGGCCAAGTCATGAAAATGTGTGGAACAGTCTCAAACATGGCCCACAAGTCAGATTTGGGGGCTGATTCTACACTTAGAAAATTTTCTAAGTCTTGCTTTGAGTTTCAGTTTTAGGGTAGGCTACTTTGGTCCTTAATTGTTTGAAAACCATAGAGTTTTAGATGAAGTTAATATTGACAATGTTGGAGTTTACATGTAGCTCTACCACTTTGATTAATGGACCTTTTGCTAATTCACTGTGGTTTAGGACTTAGGAGGGGTAGAAAACTCGCTGACAGTCGACTGATGCTGCACCTGATGATCATCTTAGCCGGTCAGTCATGGCTGACAGAGCTCAGGTCGCGCATGCCATTTGGAGGCCGTACGTCAGCGCTACCCCACCGGTCAGGCCATCGTGGACACGATGATGCCACGTGCCTGCTGGTTGCTTATTTGCTTTGCCCGCGTCCATCTTGCCTCGCCAGTTCGCCAGAAACGAAGCAGCCACCGTCGCCATTGCTCTGTTGAGCCCGTGCACCCTCGCCATCATGCGTTGCTCGCTCTAGCTACCCCACAGTGCCATCGTAGTCCACTTTAGCATGTCCACCTCACCGTTGGGCCAGACAGTCAAG
This sequence comes from Miscanthus floridulus, assembly GCF_019320115.1. Lineage (NCBI taxonomy): Eukaryota > Viridiplantae > Streptophyta > Magnoliopsida > Poales > Poaceae > Miscanthus > Miscanthus floridulus. Next base: position 47,777,739 of record NC_089594.1, on the reverse strand, counting down.
GTAGAGGCCGCCTCTCTCCTTCCCCCACGGCGGAGCTCCATTGCCGCCCAAAGTTCCATCGAGCTCTCGCGCTCTCGCCACCGCGTCTCGCCTCGATCCATCTTGCCCTTAGCTCTACATTGAGCTCCTCTATCACGTCATCATATCTACGCAGCTGCACAACCTCTAGTGTGGCCGCACTATCATTTCCGTCGCCGTCCGAGGCTCGTCAGTGTGGTGCTCACCGTGGCCGACCACCACTGGAGCCCTCTCACTCCCCGTTCTTCTTTCCCTTAGCTTCCCCGCGAACCCTAGAAGCTCATACCAAGCTTAGTCGTGCCCTTATGGCTAGACTTTGCCGGAGTGCTGATGGGTCCTCGCCGTCATTCGCCATTGCTATCACCGTCCTAGCTGGAGCTTGGTAGCGGTTGGGGAAAGGGCATAGATAGGTGCGACTCGTCGTGAGGAACACGCCAGTGCCCTTGGTTTCGTCGGAGAAGCCTCTGTCGGCGAGCTCCACCGATCCACATCACCGGAGAGCCACCTCCTCTGTTTTGGTTTGACTGACATGCGGGCTCCACTGACTGGAGGGCCCCAGCTGTCGGCGTCTCTTGAGTGGAAAGCTAGCTCATTTATTCAGTTTTTGAATGCAATTTATAAAATTCATATCTTGAGTTTGATAGATCTAAATTGGGTGGTTCCAATTTTGTTAGGATCTTGGTGAAGTGTAGTATTTAGGAAAAATATAATATGAACACTTGTAGTGGAATTTTTGGAAGATTTAAATTGAAACTTGAAATGTGTTTTTAAATAAATGCAAAATTGTTTAATTTATATCTTGAGTTTCTGTGCTCCAAAAATTATGAAATTTTGTGGGTGAGCTCTTCTTGATGAGTAGAAGCTCTGGTAAAAATTTTAGAGTCAGTGCATGTATGGTTTTCGATTTATAGATTTTCCTTTTATTATTGGATGATTCTTGTGAGTGTTTTAGTAATTTATCTATGAATCCAATGACAATGAAATTTATTGGAGGATGTCCTAGTACCTTAAATATGCTAGGAAAAATATAAAATCTGTTGCTTAACACTTTTCACTAGGGTTTCCTATTTATGTCATTTTAAGCCTTTATGCCTTTCATTTTTGTGTAGGATGTTATACTTGTTTAAATGATGTATAATTTATGTAGTAACCTATTGGAGACATGTATAAGCTACTATAATGTTTGTGGAATTTTCTGTACACTTTGGACATATGTTTATTATTTAACTTAAGTATCTAAATAAATTAATAAAGGCATGAAAATAATTTATTTAGCATTGGCCACTATGTTTTCTGGTGTTCTTTCAACATGTATGATGAGCTAGTAAAGTTGGTTTTGTCCATTTGTATGTTTACAACATAAGTTAATAATTATTTTCTTGCATTGTGTCTTTCTGGACAGTTCTGGGAACTTTATAAAGTTCACCATGATAATTTAGGTTGCTGGGAAAGTGGTGAATACAAAAGTTGTAGATAACATATGTATGTATCTCCTGTTAAAATTTGGTGGCATTTGTCCTAGTAGTTTGAGAGTTATGTCAGTTGGAAGACAGCACTCCCAACTGCCTCCTCTCTGGAATCCACGGACAGTTTTGCAAGATCAGTCTGTTTGTCCTAGTTTGAGTTTGAATTAGACTTTGGTGATTAAACAAAAGTTGTAGAAAATTTTATAAGCTTTCCAGAAAGTTTTAAATCATGGTATTTGAATCTATAGAACTCCAGTTATGGATCAAACTTGTAGCTGCTGTTTGCAGCCTAAAAACTGTTGAGTGCAGTGAATGACTTATTTGCTTTATATGAGTTGACGTGATGATTTAGATGCTAGGCTAATTAAGATAAATTGTTAGTTGTAGGTGCTAGACCTCTTACTAAAGATGAACAACTTTATCTTAGGTTGTTAGAGCTTGGTGAGTGTGCAGTTCTTATTTTCTAATAGAGATATGCACCTACTCGGTAAAATAGATGTTAAGCTTGTATCATCGTGTTGTTCATGCGTCCATCTATATATGGCTGTACATTTCGTCATCATCTTCTATCTCTTGTGCATGCATGATTCTTATACTATTCATATGCATGCAATAGGTAGCAAGCTCAGGAGTAGGAGGTGCAGGCCCCCGAAGAAGGAGCTGACGAAGAAGTTCTTGAGTGTCCCAATCACCAACCTTCATCTTTTCTGAAAGGAAAGCATTCTAAGTCTCCTATGTTTTGAAAATGATTACTTTGAGTATCTTTATTTGTGATGCATTAAGTGATAGGAACTGGATGCAAACACTTGTTGCATATATATATCTATTCCTTGTCCAGTAAACGTATCATGAATCCTATTTAGGTCCAGGAGCGAATCAAAGCTTAGCCTTGCTTAGACTGGTAAAAGTCAGGTGATTTCCTGTCGCCTGCAAGTTAGGATAATGTCTGGTCACGATTGGCTATATTTGCTATCGTGGAAAATAACCATATGTTAATAATGAATTGTTACCGGATGGGGTGTTGATAGAGAAGCAACAAGGCAAGGAGGTCTTGGATGTGGATCTATCCCCGTCTGTGTCGGTTACGGACCGATTCGCTGTACGTCCTCATGTCATGTTGAACGCATGCATATCACTTAGTTGGCCGGATAACTCGTTCTGACCATGAAGCCGAGTAGCTCAATTCAGGCTGGAAGTCTAGGAAGTGAAAGTGCGCACCCTGGCGGTAGTAAGGATGTGTGGGGAGCTATTGGCATAAGTCCAAGGTGAGATTGACCACCTGGCAGAGTGGACTCCCTAAGGGTGCGGCGCTGCTCAGAGCCGCGATTCCTGAGTTGTACCAAAGGTGACCTAAGGCTGCCTTCACGTGGTATGCCTGGGTTTGTGTTAGGAATACCCCCCCAGCTGGATAGGAATCGATTCGATCGCCATCTTTCCCGGATAGTGAGAACTTGAGTGAGCAGCGGCAATGTAGATGCACTTAATGGAACTTGATGGTTAAATCGATGATGATGATGATACAACATTATACCAGATATGGTTACTAATGTTTGGAGTTAAATGAATTGCTTGCTCTAGTACAGGTGCTAATCTAGTTGACAGGTTAATTTGGATAATTTGCTGCTTACTAATAATTTAAGTTATGCTCTCATATCACTAAAGCTTTTATGCAAAATGGTTGTCAAGCAAGATCCACCGATAAAGCCTTGTATACTCCTTGGTGTCATTTATTTCTAGTTTACGACAGGTAAGTCTAGCTGAGTACATTCTCGTACTCAGGGTTTATTCCCCCTTGTTGAAAATGACGTGCTCTATAATGGCTACTGCAAGTATTATCTCCACCCTGCGGGGCATGAAGACTAGATCATGGGCATGATTCATCTATGTTATCTTATCTTGTTGCTTTTGCTAGATATGACTATGGAACTAGCTTGTATTTGAACTAAGTGTGTGTGATGGTCTCAAACTACTTTGCTTCCGCTATTTGTGAACTCATTTTGTAATAACTATGTGTACTCTGATGTATGAGGTACTTGTGAACTACTTGTGAAATGGATGTAACATGTGGCTTGTTATGTTGAATTACTGTGATCTTAGTAGTATGCAAGTTGGTTTGAAATCCTTCGTGGTTTCAGTTGACTACCGGGTTTATATGGGTTCAAGTATGATGGTTCAATCACTCCGGTGATTGCTTTCGTACTTATGCTCTTATAAATTGGTTGGTTCTATTACAGCTGGCATGAGAGCTAGATTCAACATTAAACATGTCATATGTGTATTTAAAACAAAGGTTTTTGTTTGCGAAAATCAGTTTTGACAACTTATAGCTACTTATATATAGGTGGGTTGAAATCTGAAATTTTATCTAAGTGTGCCAGTGGTCATATCCTCTATGCCCAAATAAGGACTTTCGGGTGGCTTATTTAAGTAATGACTTTTGGGGGGTAATTGCTTTCATTTTATTTCGTCGTCCATACGGTGTGCTATTGTATGGATGTCATCCGCTTGGGTGATAATGTATGGATCAATTGCCTCTATGCCCAGGTAAAGTGAGTTGTGAGAGCATGATCGTCCAACTGGCGGTCTAGGAGAGAGTTAGTTGTGGTTACCGGAATGTTTACATGTTGCACACATGTACATATGAAGGTACTTTATTGTGGGTGTATCTATCGGGTAGCTTTGGATACCAAAGTATATATATCCAGGGATGTATATATGGAGAGTATCTTAGTTTACTGCTTTCATTGTGTGCTTATTTCTCTTTTGTTGGGATGGGCTGCAATGAATTTGTCTATAGGTACACTAACAATGCAACATGTAGCTCGACTAGATACGTATATGAGAGAACGTATGTATGCCACCATCTATGTCGCTAGAATTTTAAATTTTTCTTAAGATTCGTGAGGATGTATGGAACGTGCATGCATCATGTTCACTCATGCCATTACATTTTTACATCGCTCCCTCCCTTATCTTTAATTATTCCATTATAGATTTCTCATCCTATAAGATATTCCTCTCACACCCAAGTTGCAATGTTACTACAGATGGCCGCACCAGCACTACCGCCTAGGAGCGACACATTCCTTGCATGTGTTTGGCACTCCAACCCTATTGTGGAGGGTGCTACATTCAGTGGGATATGTGGAGCCGCCTCGTTATACTTGGAAACAAGGGGAGGCTGAAGGAGGGATGCTGTGGTATGATGTTGAGGTGGGTGTCCCGCCTCATGCAAACAGACCCCAGTGGCTTGGTTGGAGCATCGAAGCCGATGGACAAACCCCTTGGGAAGGGGCACAGATGGCAGCTTTGGAAGTTGTACTTGATATTTGTCAGGAGTTTGGTGATGAGTTGATCGATGGACCAGCTGAGTCCATTCCTCGAGTAGCTCTGTCTGAGGTAGAGTGGCTGAATTTTGAGGATGATCCCTTGGTAATGACTAAGGCAGAAAGGGCACAAAGCATAGGACCTACCATGAGTGCTATGATAGCTGTTCTGAAGCTGTTTCAGGATCGCTAGGGCACTTATGTCGGTGCCTTGACAACCCTTCAGCAGGCACTGAAGGAACAACTCATGTGGAAGAAGCATGCATGCAAGAATGGTAAGGAGCTTAAGACAGCTCAAAATGATATCGGTGGTCTTATGAGAGCTTTGGAAAACCGTAGGCAGCAGTTCATAAGTGTTGTCTAGGAAAGAGATGTTAACCAAGATCGGATCATGCAGTTAACTCATGAGCGAGATGACGCACTCTGTCTAGCTCAAACCAGGAACAATGCTAGGATCATGACAGGAATTCGAGCAGAAATCTGAGAGAATGAACTCCTCCGCCAAATTGAAGAACTGTAGATTGATGTTCACTGCCTCAATAATTAGCTCAATCTGATTTCTCATCCTATTCCTATGTACCCCATGGTGGGAGGACCACAAGTGATTTTTGCGGATGATGATGGCATGGAATTAGATGCCAATGTCATCGCAGTACCAGAAACTGAAGAAGATGAAGAAGAGGAGGAACTCGACCCTATCGAGGATGAAGATGGTAAAGGAGTGATCGATGATGACACTGATGAAGATGTGTAGTTTAGCTATAGCACTAAGCTAGATGCACTAGAGCCTATCTTTTGTTTTCTTCGGGGTGAACATGTAACTTAATTTCAGCTAGAGACTTGGATGTAATCTCTGGAACTTGCATGTTGGCTCCATATGGTTGTGAGCTTTAAATAAAAGTCCAGCTTTGATGTTGGCAAAATTTGGCATGTAAGCATATGCATCACGAGAATGTACAGAGTAAAGTTATTGGCGATGTTATGAGGATGAATTATTGTGCCTCTGTTTATTGCATGAAAATAATCTCTCCAATAAGTTCAGTTTGGCATAATTCTACAATTCCTCTGCAATGTATCTGACATCATCCATCATTACTCACAAATGCCTTCTACAGATGTCACGCAATCTGCGTTTAGGCCATGCTGGGGGTAGTGGTAATGATGATCTTCCACTACCACCACCACCCACACCGTCTGATCTGTTGGCCATGCTCGTGGAAGGTCAGCGTGCGTTGGGGGATGCCATGCGTACCCTGGCCCAACATCAAGCACATGGCCACAATCAATGATAGGGACTAGAGCCCAACTAGTTTAGTGATTTCAAAGACTTCCAAGATACCAAGCCGCTAGTCTTCAAAGAAGCTGAAGAGCTACTTCAGGCAGAAGAGTGGCTGAACACGCTTGAGCATAAGTTCCGTTTGCTCAGGTTGACAGAGCAGATGAAGGTGGAGTATGCTTCACATTAGCTATAAGGACCAGTAGGTATTTGGTGGCATCATTATAGGTCCACCTTACCAGAAAATGCCCAGATCACTTGGAATCAATTCCAGGAGGCTTTCAAGAGTCATTATATTCCTCCTAGGTTGATGGCCATAAAGCACAATGAGTTTATGAAGCTGGTGTAGGGCACTAAGACCCTCACTGAATACCTTCATGCATTCAATCATCTGGCAAGGTATGCTCTAGAATTCGTTGATTCAGAATCAAAGAGAATTGCTAGCTTTAAGAGAGGGCTTAGTCCCAAACTAATGAAGTCCATGGGAAACAACGAGAGTGTCACTTTCAATGAGTTTGTAAGCGATGCTCTTACTCAAGAGAATAACAATAATGTATATGCTGCTTCCAAAAATCGCAAGAGGGCCTTTGAGGCAGGTGCCTCTCAAGCTAAAGCTCCCGTGGCTAAGACTCAGTTTCGCCCATCGGCTACAGCTGTTAGGTACTAGCCACCATAGAAGAAGAATTAGGTAAAGACTAGTTTCAAGAAGGCATTTACTGTACCTCTTCCAAAGGGCACCACCAGACCAGGGAATTCTTTTGTTCCACTAGCGAACAGGCCTTGCTGGAATTGTGGCAAGATAGGTCATTGGTCCAAGAATTGTCCTTATCCTCAGAAGAACAATCAGAAGCAAGGGAATTTTGGCACTCGTCAAGGGCATGTTAACTACACCAACATGACCGAGATACCCTTAGGAGAGGTGGTTATTGTGGGTAAGTTTCTTATGAATCAACATCCTATAGTTGTACTATTTGATTCCGCTACTTTGCATTCATTTATAAGTCTAGCTTTTGCATCAAAATACAATCAGAAGGTAGTTACACTATCCACAGGTAGTTATTGCATTAGTGCAGCTAGAAGTAATATTTCTACCAATCAAATAGTACCAGATGTGAGTATCGAAATAGAGGGACGAGTGTATACGGCTGATCTAGTAGTTTTGCTGGGACTTGGTATAGATATAATCTTAGGGATGAAGTGGATGAGCGGTCATAGAGTGGTCATTGATACTTCCACTAGGGTCATTATGTTGAGGGATCCTATTAGCTAGGAGGCTTTTCTAGTGCCACTTCCTAGAGAGCTAGAACTCCACAACACTGCTAATGCTATCTAGACCCCAAGAATTGAGGACGTTCTAGTAGTGTGTGAATTTCCAGATGTATTTCCTAATGATTTACCTAGTTTACTGCCTGATTGAGATATTGAGTTCAAGATCGAGTTAGTGCCGGGTACTGCACCTATTTCTAGAAGGCCTTATTGGATGCCACCTAATGAGTTAGCAGAGCTTAAAGTTTAGTTACAAGATCTGTTAGAGAAAGGTCTTATCCGACCTAGTGCTTCTCCCTAGAGTTGTCCTGCTATATTTGTGAAGAAGGACAAGTCATTGCGCATGTGTGTGGATTATTGTCCAGTCAATGTTGTGACAATCAAGAATAAGTACCCATTGCCCCGCATTGATATTTTGTTTGATCAGTTGTCTAAAGCAAAGGTATTCTCCAAAATTGATTTGAGATCTGGTTATTATTAGATAAAAATTAGATCGGAGGATGTGCCTAAGACCGCTTTCTCCACCAGATATGGGTTGTATGAGTATCTGGTTATGTCTTTCAGTCTGATGAACGCTCCTACATACTTTGTATATCTAATGAATTCTGTATTCATGGAGGAACTGGACAAGTTTGTAGTTGTCTTCATTGATGACATCTTGATCTTTTCCACAAATGCCTGAAGAACATGCCGAGCATCTAAGAGTTGTTTTATCCAGGCTACGAGAGCATAAGCTTTATGCCAAGTTTAGTAAATGTGAGTTTTGGCTTAAGAAGGTACCTTTCTTGGGTCATGTGTTGTCCGATGAAGGGATTTCGGTAGATCCGTCTAAGGTGCAAGAAGTCATGGATTGGAAAGCACCAACTTCAGTGCATGAGGTTAGAAGTTTCCTTGGTTTGGCTGGATATTATTGTTGATTCATCCCTAGATTTCTCTAAGGTAGCCAAGCCCATGACTAGGTTGCTTCAAAAAGATGTAAAGTTTGTTTGGACTCCAGAGTGTGAGACTACTTTTTGCACTTTAAGGACCTTGTTGACAACAACTCCTATTTTGGCACAACCTAATATCGAGAAACCTTTTGATGTGTTTTGTGATGCATCAGGTACCAGTTTAGGATGTGTCCTTATGCAGGAAGGATGAGTTATTGCTTATGCCTCACACCAGCTAAGGAAGCATGAAGCCAATTATCCAACTCATGATCTTGAGTTAGCTGTTGTTGTTCATGCTTTGAAGATTTGGAGGCATTACCTGCTTGGTAACGTGTGTCATATTTATACCGATCATAAAAGTCTCAAGTATATCTTCACTCAACCAGAATTGAACATGAGATAGAGAAGATGGCTAGAGTTGATTAAAGATTATAATTTAGAAGTCCATTATCATCCGGGTAAAGCAAATGTTGTTGCCGATGCTTTGAGTAGAAAATCTCATTGCAATTCTCTCTTGGAAGCAGATTATCATTTGGTACATTTGTTACATCCTGCTGTGTTGCACAGTATTACCCTTAGTTGCTCTCTAGAAAGTAAAATCATCGAGCTTCAGAAAACCAATGTGGGTGTGTTCCGCATCAAAAGAAAGATGAAGGAACAAGAGACAAAACACTTTTGTGTTGATGAGAAGGGTGTTCTATGGTTTAAGGACAGACTTGTAGTACCAAAGGACAAAGAGCTTCGAAACCAAATCTTAGAAGAAGCTCACTTGTCCAAGTTATCTATCCACCCGAGAAGTAGCAAAATGTATCAAGATTTGAAATCTCGCTTTTGGTGGACCAAGATGAAGAAAGAAATCGCAGCTTATGTTGCAAGGTGTGACAATTGTTGTAGAGTCAAAGCAATTCACATGAAGCCTGCTAGACTTCTCCAACCATTGTCTATACCAGGATGGAAATGGGAAGAGATCAATATGGATTTTATTATTGGACTTCCCCCTACCCAAAAGAACTTTAATTCTATATGTGTAATAGTGGATCATTTAACAAAGTCTGCTCATTTCATACCAGTTAGAGTTGACTATCGACCAAGTGACTATGCTGAGTTATATTTTAATCAGATAGTATGTCTCCATAGTGTTCCTAGAACCATTGTATCTGATAGAGGACCTCAGTTCACCGCTTGTTTTTGGGAACATTTGCACAAGATGTTAGGCACCAACTTAGTTAGAAGTTCTGCTTATCATCCACAAACCTTCAGACAGACGGAGCGAGTGAATCAAATATTGGAAGACATGTTGAGAGCTTGTGTCATATCATCCAAAGGTTCATGGGATAAATGGTTACCCTTGGCTAAATTTTCCTATAATAATAGTTATCAAGAAAGCATCAAGATGGCTCCGTTCGAAGCGTTGTATGGCCGCAAGTGTAGAACTCCTTTGAACTGGGTTGAATCTAGAGAAAGGAGATACTACGACATTGATTTCATTGAAGAGGCTGAACAACAAGTCCGTACTATCCAGAAACATATGGAAGCCGCTCAAGCTAGGTAGAAAAGCTATGTAGATAAGAGAAGGAAGCCCATTGATTTTGAAGTAGGTGATCACATTTATCTAAAAGTATCACTAATGACAGGTGTGCAGCGATTCGGAGTAAAGAGGAAGCTTGCACCTAGGTATGTAGGCCCATATCCAATCATAGAGAAGAGTGGGAATGTAGCTTACAATATAGAGTTACCTTATGAGATGAGAGCTATCTTCAATGTTTTTCATGTCTCTCAATTGAAGAAATGTCTCCGTGTTCCCAAAGAAAGAGTTTCACTTAGAAATATCAAGTTGAAGTCAGATCTATCCTATGAAGAAAGGCCAGTGTGGGTTATTGATACCAGAGAGAGAGTAACCCAGAACCATGTGGTCAAGTTTTACAAGGTTATGTGGAGTAACTAGGGTTGTGAGAGCATGCAATGTGGGAACGGGAAGATTGTTTGAAGGATTTATACCCTACTTTTTATTCAAAATGGTACGCTTTTCAAATCTCAGGGCGAGATTTTTATAAGGGGGGTTGTAACACCTCTGTGTTATGGTTGCACTAAAACACTTACATCACATGAGCATGTGCATCATCATCTCATTCATAAGCATCATTCGTTCATGCATAAGCATTTCTATATGAAACATTGCTATGAAACATGGGAAACATGCTATTGTTCTTTTAAGTTTCATTGTATGTATGCTTTATGATCATGTGTGATTGAGTGCAAGTGATGAATGTGGGTAACTAAAATACCTTAGCTACACTTAGAATGTCATTAGGAACAATGTTCATGTTGACCATATTGCCTAAATACACTTCCAAGTAATAGTTTGATTTGTGTTGACCCCTAGAGCTCTATTGTTTGACTGTTTAAACAATACAACTTAGAGTGTTTGCATGTCTGAGCAACCTAAAGAAAAGTTGTAGCAAATTATATTTGGAACAAACTTTGTTTAGAGGCCAAGTCATGAAAATGTGTGGAACAGTCTCAAACATGGCCCATAAGTCAGATTTGGGGGCTGATTCTATACTTAGAAAATTTTCTAAGTCTTGCTTTGAGTTTTAGTTTTAGGGTAGGCTACTTTGGTCCTTAATAGTTTGAAAACTGTGGAGTTTTAGATGAAGTTAATGTTGACAATGTTGGAGTTTACATGTAGCTCTACCACTTTGATTAATGGACCTTTTGCTAATTCACCGTGGTTTAGGACTTAGGAGGGGTAGAAAACTTACTGACAGTCGACTGATGCTGCACCTGATGATCATCCTAGCTGGTCAGTCATGGCCGATAGAGCTCAGGTCATGCACGCCATTTGGAGGTCGTACGTCGACGCTACCCCACCAGTCAGGCCATCACAGACACAACGACGCCACGCGCCTGTTGGTTGCTTATTTGCTTCGCCCGTGTCCATCTTGCATGGCTAGTTTGCTAGAAGTGAAGCCGCCGCCGTCGCCATTGCTCTGCTGAGCCCGTGCACCCTTGCCATCGTGCGTTGCTCACTCTAGCTAGCCCACAGCACCACCATAGTCCACTTTAGCACGTCCACCTCACCGTTGAGCCGGACAGTCAAGGTAGAGGCCGCCTCTCTCCTTCCCTGCGGCGGAGCTCCATTGCCGCCGAGAGTTCCGTCGAGCTCTCGTGCTCTCGCCATTGCCTCTCACCTCGCTCCATCTCACCCTTAGCTCTGCCTTGAGCTCCTCTATCACATCATCATATCCGCATAGCTGCCCGACCTCTGGTGTGGCCGCACTATCATTTCCACCTGCCGTCCAAGGCTCACCGGTGTGGTGCTCACCATGGCCGACCACCACCGGAGTCCTCTCACTCCCTGTTCTTCTTTCCCTTAGCTTCCCCGCGAACCCTAGAAGCTCATACCGAGCTGAGCCATGCCCTTATGGCCAGACTTTCGCTGGAGTGTCGATGGGTCCTCACCACCGTCCGCCATTGCCGTCGCCGTCCTAGCTGGAGCTTGGTAGCGGTTGGGGAAAGGGCATAGATAGGTGCGGCTCGTCGCGAGGAACACACCAGTGCCCTTGGTTTCACCGGAGAAGCCGCCGTCGGCGAGCTCCACCGATCCACATCACTGGAGAGCTGCCTCCTCTGTTTTTGTTTGACTAACATGCGGGCTCCACTGACTAGAGGGCCCCAGCTGTCAGCATCTCTTGAGTGGAAAGCTAGCTCATTTATTCAGTTTGTTAATGCAATTTGTAAAATTCATATCATGAGTTTGATAGATCTAAATTAGGTGGTTCCAATTTTGTTAGGATCTTGGTGAAGTGTAGTATTTAGGAAAAATGTAACATGAACACTTGTAGTGGAATTTTTGGAAGATTTAAATTGAAACTTGAAATGGTTTTTAAAATGAATGCAAACTTGTTTAATTTATATCTTGAGCTCCTGTGCTCCAAAAATTATGAAATTTTGTGGGTGAGCTCTTCTTGATGTGTAGAAGCTCTGGTAAAAATTTGAGAGTCAGTGCATGTATTTTTTTCGATTTATAGATTTTCCTTTTATCATTGGATGATTCTTGTGTGAATTTTAGTAATTTATCTATGAATCCAAGGACCATGAAATTTATTGGAAGATGTCCTAGTACCTTAAAGATGCTAGAAAAAATATAAAATCTGTTGCTTGACACTTTTCACTAGGGTTTCCTATTGATGTCATTTTAAGTCTTTATGCCTTGTCATTTTTGTGTAGGATGTTATACTTGTTCAAATAATGTGAAATTTATGTAGTAGCCTATAGGAGACATGTATAATCTACTGTAATTTTTGTAGAATTTTCTGTACAATTTGGAGATATGTTTATTATTGAACCCAAGTATCTAAATAAATTAATAAAGGCATAAAATAATTTATTTAGGATTGGCCACTATGTTTTCTGGTGTTCTTTCAACATGTATGATGAGTTAGTAAAGTTGGTTTTGTCCATTTGTATGTTTACAACGTAAGTTAATAATTATTTTCTTGCATTGTGTCATTCTAGATAGTTCTGGGAACTTTATAAAGTTCACCATGATAATTTGGGTTGCTGGGAAAGTGGTGAATACAAAAGTTGTAGATAACTTATGTATTTATCTCCTGTTAAAAGTTGGTGGCATTTGGCCTAGTAGTTTGAGAGTTATGTCAGTTGGAAGACAGCACTCCCAACTGCCAGCTCTCTGGAATCCACGGACAGTTTTGCAAGATCAGTCTGCTTGACCTAGTTTGAGTTTGAATTAGACTTTGGTGATTAAACGAAAGTTGTATACAATTTTATAAGAGTTTCAGAAAGTCTTAAATCATGGTATTTGGATCTGTAGAACTCCAGCTATTGATCAAACTTGTAGCTGCTGTTTGCAGCCTGAAAACTGTTGAGTGCAGTGAATGACTTGTTTGCTTTATATGAGTTGACGTGATAATTTAGATGCTAGGCTAATTAAGATAAATTGTTAGTTGCAGGTGCTAGACCTCTTACTAAAGATGAGCAACTTTATCTTAGGTTGTTGGAGCTTGGTGAGTGTGCAGTTCTTGTTTTCTAATAGAGATATGCACCTACTTGGTAAAATAGATGTTAAGCTTGTATCATCGTGTTGTTCATGCGTCCATCTATACATGGCTGTACATTTCATCATCATCTTCCATCTCTTGTGCATGCATGATTCTTATACTATTCATATGCATGCAATAGGTGTTCCGGAGGGAGCCACGCTTCTGGAATTCGAGCAAGTACTTCCGGAGGATCAGCAGCAGGAGGTGTAGGCCCCTGAAGAAGGAGCCGATGAAGAAGTTCTTGAGTGTCCCGATCACCAACCTTCATCTTTTCTAAAAGGCAAGTTCCAGAGCATTCTAAGTCTCCTATGTTTTGAAAATGATTACTTTGAGTATCTTTATTTGTGATGCATTAAGTGATAGGAACTGGATGCAAACACTTGTTGCATATATATATATATATATATATATATATATATATATATATATATATATATATATATATATATATATATTGTCCAGTAAACGTACCCTGAATCCTATTTAGGTCCAGGAGCGAATCAAAGCTTAGCCTTGCTTAGACTGGTAAAAGTCCGGTGATTTCCTGTCGCCTGCAAGTTAGGATAATGTCTGGTCACGGTTGGCTATATTTGCTATCGTGGAAAATAACCATATGTTAATAATGAATTGTTACCGGACGGGGTGTTGATAGAGAAGCAACAAGGCAAGGAGGTCTTGGATGTGGATCTATCCCCATCTGTGTCGGTTAAAGATCGATTCACTGTACGTCCTCATGTCTTGTTGAATGCATGCCTATCACTTAGTTGGCTGGATAACTCGTTCCGACCATGAAGCTGAGTAGCTCAATTCAGGCCGGAAGTCTGGGAAGTGAAAGTGCACACCCTGGCGGTAGTAAGGATGTGCGGGGAGCTATTGGCGTAAGTCCAAGGTGAGATTGACCACCTGGCAGAGTGGACTCCCTAAGGGTGTGGCGCTGCTCAGAGCCGCGATTCCTGAGTTGTACCAAAGGTGACCTAAGGCTGCCTTCACACGGTATGCCTGGGTTTGTGTTAGGAATACCCCTCTAGCTAGATAGGAATCGATTCAAATCGATGTCTCTCTCGGATAGTGAGAACTTGATTGAGCAGCGGCAACGTAGATGCACTTAATGGAACTTGATGGTTAAATCGATGATGATGATGATACAACATTATACCGGATATGGTTACTAATGTTTGGAGTTAAATCAATTGCTTGCTCTAGTACAGGTGCTAATCTAGTTGACAGGTTAATTTGGATAATTTGCTGCTTACTAATAATTTAAGTTATGCTCTCATATCACTAAAGCTTTTATGCAAAATGGTTGTCAAGCAAGATCCACTGATAAAGCCTTGCATACTCCTAGGTGTCATTTATTTCTAGTTTACGATGGGTAAGTCTAGCTGAGTACATTCTCATACTCAGGGTTTATTCCCCCTTGTTGCAGATGACATGCTCTATAATGGCTACTGCAAGTATTGTCTCCACCCTGCAGGGGATGAAGACTAGATCATGGGCATGATCATCTATGTTATCTTATCTTGTTGCTTTTGCTGAATATGACTATGGAACTGGCTTGTATTTGAACTAAGTGTGTGTGATGGTCTCAAACTACTTTGCTTCCACAATTTGTGAACTCGTTTTGTAATAACTATGTGTACTCTGATGTATGAGGTACTTGTGAACTACTTGTGAAATGGATGTAACATGTGGCTTGTTATGTTGAATTACTGTGATCTTGGTTGTATGCAAGTTGGTTTGAAATCCTTTGTGGTTTCAGTTGACTACCGGGTTTATATGGGTTCAAGTATGACGGTTCTATCACTCCGGTGATTGCTTTCATACTTGTGCTCTTATAAATTGGTCGATTCTGTTACATGCTTGATGCGGGTTGTTCAACTCATTTTGCGCAATAGTCTATAATAACTGAGTCTACATTATCAAAGCTTGCTCTATAGATGGGGAATTGGATGACGGTGGATTAGAATTGGTAGGATTCCTTCTAGCACCTTGTGAAGCACTTCTCCTGGTAGCAACCATCTATTTTCAACATGTATGAATTAGGACTTAGTCATTCATAACATCCTTAATTTTAGCTTCAAGAGATGAGAAGATAGGATTGATGGCAATTGAGATAAGAGAACACCAAACCCCAGAGATAACTAATACTTCCAAATGAAGCGCTAGAATGTAACAAACTTCATCTTACGAATGCTTCAACTTAGCTACCCCCTTAAGGAAAGATCAACTAGCGGACACAAAAAGGGTAGCTTGCACCTTCTTCCAGAAGTTCTAACAAGTAACAAAACGTTTTGACATCCCAATGATACTCTTGTAGATGGGCAAGAACAAGAAATCTAAAATTCCTCACAAGAAGAAAAATAGCAGCGTAGTAAAACAGGTGTGACTCTCATGCTATTAATCCAATGAAATTGTAGCTTATACCTTTGGAAAGCTTATAAAATTCTCCACAACTATCTTATAGAACACTTTTACAAATTCTGCAGTTAACTTGGTCGAAAATAGTACACAATAGAAACTGCTCCAAATTATAGACAGCGCGGTTGCATCATCTTGTGATTTTCATAACTCCACAACTAAACTAGATATCAAGGTGATTCTTGTGCTCAGGGAAAGATATGGAAGTGTACTATTGTCTAGAATTTTCTCATGATTTATGATAGTCCAAAATCAGAGATATAAGCCGAAGAATGCAGGCTGCTTCGAAACGATAGGATAGGGAGAACAGAAGAAAACCATATCCCAACTATTTAGTTCACTAATCCTTATACCTTAGGCCTATAAACTAAATGATATTGTGGGAACACTAAACAAGATCATTGCATCATTACAAAGATGCAAAACAATCATAAGCATAATGATAATTCAATAAGCAATAAAGATGCACAATTCAATCATTGACTCAACTCGCGATACTATCATTTTTATTGTACTAGGGGTAAAAATCTTAAGACTTATCTTCAGATTACGCAAGGTGGTGAGGAATAGTTCTAAATGCATACCAAACCAAGGAGTGAAGATGAGATCAAAGACTTTAAAATATGCACCAAGGTAGAGATGAATATCAAGGGTAGAGATATAGTAGAGAGGAAAATATCAAGGTTCATAGAGCAAGAGTTTTTGTAGCAACTTCTAAACCTTAGAACGATTAGTTTCTACTTGGCTAGCGTACTATAGTTAGCATTGCTCTAATACCACTTTGTAGCACCTAGTTTTAAGAACAAAACCAGGTACACACTATATGTGAGCCCAGGAAGTCAAATCTCACATATAGCTACAAAAAAGGGTAATATCAAAAGACAATGCCTAAAATACATAGCGTATTAGTAACCTCAGAGTATAAATAGTGGAAAGATAACTCCAATCTTCAGACGAGTACTCCAAATCCACAGGGACAACTGATTGGTTGACCACAAGCCTAGTTCCTCCAAACTCTAGTAATCTGGTACCCATCTGGGATTTTTACCCAAATATGTGAAAAATAAAGCAAGTGTAAGTACATGTCGTACTCAACAAATATAACATGGGGTTCATGAGGCTCAAAAGGCTGACACTGGTTAACTGCGATTAGCTTTTAATGAGTCATGATTTTAGTAATTGAGTAGCAATAAGCTTATCACAAGCCCATATAAACACATGATCAGGTAAACATGAATAATGAATAGCAAAAACAATAATCATTAGTGAGCATCTTCATCATCCATATCATTAGTGTTCATCATCTATTCTGTAAATGTTTCAAGGCTGCTCGTGACTGTGAGCATGGCTGATATACCAGTTTTACACTCTGCAGAGGTTGTACACTTTCACTATGAGTCATGATTTACCCTTTTGCCTGAGGTCGCGAGCCTCTTGACCTACTACCAAGGAAGGCCGGCTGGGTTCACTATGAAGCCTTTCAAAGGTTCGTCTAACAAGTTAGGGCCGCTAAGTTTCCCTCATCAGTAAGCTTGAACCCCTCCAAGTAGTGACTAACAAAATACAAAGAAACCAAAGTGCACCCTCTTAGTAGACCAAGATCATGAAATCAGAGCCCCTCTTGCGCCAAAAAGGTAACCACTAACAAGCTAGAAAATGTCCTCATACTGAGCAAAAGCTAGAGCCATATAGTCCTCATAGCTGTACTATAAGTCCTGGATGATCACTTATAGATAAGTCCTTAGGGAGAGAAATCTAGAGCATTTAGAAAGTAGCTAAACACTCCAGCCCCCTATTTCCATATTGCTAAAAAACATCTTTTAGTGTTTCTTGCATATACCATTAGTCAAGTTGGAAGATCATGGTTGTAGTTGAGCACTAGCATCAAACTACCTAATGCAATACCCCATAGGTATCAAGGCACAAGGTACAAAGTACTAGGAAATCCTTAGTGGTAGTCAAGGTAGACACATGTAGTATGAATTAAATGATTAAAGGTATATAGGACAACAAGGAAGATCCCATGCTATACTTGCCTTAAACTTAGATCCTTCTTCAAGTCCAAAACTTCAAAGATCTACTTGATCAACACGTAAAGCTCACCGACTGGACATGATCATAAAGCACCACACAAGCATCCATGCAATCATACATGAAGCAAACAATAGATCTAAATTAGAACAATACACCAATCATAAAATCAAGATGAAAAGTTTGTAAAATGAATCTACGTCTTGCCACGAACATACAGACGCGACAAGCACTCTAAACAGAGCTACGGTGAAAAAGATACATCTACCAAAAGATCTACTTATAAAAGAAAATATAAAACTATTAGCTTCATGTGTTTTAACTATATAAAAACATATATAAGATATTCTATAGATAATATAAATTAATTCAAATTTAGATCTAAATTATAAAACTAAAGTAAAACAAATCATATTTTATTTATAAAATCTAGTTGCATAATTATTATTCAAATTAAAGTTTAAACCATAAAATTCTAGAAATAGTGACATGATAAACATTGTTACTAACGTGTAGATCTTGTTGCAATGAATCTAGCACAACTTGAACGGGTCAATTCAGAGCTAAAACATAGAAGATATGAATTAAACAAGATTTTCTTTATTAAAATAATAGATTAAATCTAACCTCAAATTTTAAAAGTTGAAAACATGTATAACATACTATGAACATGTAGATTATGAAATTATGAACCTAACGCAAGTTGAACGGGTCAAATCTAAGTTAAAACGGAGAAGTTATGGCTAAAACAAAATCAGTGGCAAATCTGTAAATAAGTGAAAACATATTTTGGATCTAAACCGACAAAACTACGCTTTTCAAAGAAGAAAACATAATCTGTGATTGCGCTTTGGACCATGGGTTAAGATTCAAATAATTGTAAGGGGATTTTTGCAAAAGAGCCAACGAAGGGGTATGTTCTAATCTGGACTCTTAATTTTGAATCGGACGGCTATGATTGGTTGGGGGAGATGAGGTCGCCGGCGGTGACATAGATGGCGGTGGCGCCATGGCTGGCATGGAGGCATTCTTGCGGAGGAGCCTATGGGCCATGGTTTTCGATGAGGAAGACATTGGAAGAGACAGAGCATTGGGGCGAACTTACAAAGGGCAACTATGGGGCCAGAGATGGCTCAGAGACGGCGTGCGGCTTCAGAAGGAGGACGACGAATGGTGGCGCTAGATTGCAGCACGAGTGTGGTGGCTCGATGAAATGGCTGCAGTGTTGCTGCTTGGATTGGGAAGGCACAGGTGTGGGCATCCGCTATTTAAGGAACAGAGGGACTTACAGCGCAAGGCAACGGCGTGAGGTGGCCTCGGACTCTCGGTGGTGGCGGTGGTGGAGTTTGGGTGGTTCACAACTAGAGGTGGGAGACATAACTAACCAATGGGCTAGACACATCAGCGGGAGAGGGTGGGGCTCAGCTACATGGCCTTGCTGGGCCCACCCAAGAGCGGGCGGCGTCCGCGTGTGGTGAGCAAAGAGAGAGTGGGGGGTGAGCAAGCGGTCTGCGGCTTGGTGATGGTGGCCCAAGAGAGGATAGGCAGGCTGCTGGTTGCTGGGCTACGTGGGAGGGGAAGAGAAGTAGCTGGGCCGCTCGGCTTGCCGGGCCGGCTGGGCCAAAAGAGAGAAAAAGGGAGAATGGAGTTTTCTTTTTCCAAATACCTTTCTATTTTCCTTTCTTAATTCAAACCAAATTTAAAACATGAACCAAATCAAATTCTAATGTAGTTTCAATTATACTTTTCCACTCAAATAAAAATGAGCAATTTTGGTAAGTTTTCAAAAATAATTTTTTACAACTTTTTTAAATGCTTTTATTTCAAAGCCATTTTAATTTCATTTGCAAAAGAAATTCAAACCATTTTGAATTTTCCGTCAAAACCACTCAACCAAATAAATCAAATACAAGGGCATGTATGCTCAAACATGTTGCTACCTTATGATAAATTTTAATTTAATGAAAAATTTTCTTCTATATTTCATGAGCACAAAAATACAGAATTAAATCATTTTAATCCTATTTTCAAAAGAGTCAAATTTTGGGGTGTTACGTAATTATTTTGGTTTTAGTTAATATGACCAATGGTATATAATATGTATCCGTGTGTGTGTGTGTGTTTTTGCGAGTAAGACAAGTTTTGTGTTGAACATGAGTCCTGGTCGGCATGGCGGATGGCCACGCCAGCCTACACATTACCGATCAAATCCGCCTTTCCATCTGCTCATACCATGAAAAAGAAATCTGCATCTACAAAATCACCACCAACCACACCCTTCTTGTCAAATCACCAACCAAAAGGCCCGGCTAGCGGCTGACGGCTACCGTGGTTCCGTTCCGATTTCCAACAACATTGAGACGGCAATCGGCGACCCAGCAACCATCGCCTACGAATCCTGCTCTCCATCGCCTTCACCGCAGAGTGCTTCCCATGCTCCCCATCGCCTAGACCCGCTCTCCATCGACACTGCTGTGGAGTGCTACCCTCGCCCGGACCCACTCGCCTCCACGGACGCGGGAGAAAACATCAGGCCAACGCCATCCTCTGCGCCTCCTTCCCCGCCTACTAATCACTAATGCTATCTTACATGTGTATGTTATTTTTTAGGCAAATATATATGTATGTTTATTAAGATGAGTCTGCCCTGCTTAACTCAGGGCATGTGATCTTGTTAGCACATCATTTGGCCTGTATGGGCATATGGCTATGTCATGTGTTATGCATTGTCTGAACCCTGAACATAAGCCTTGTTTTGAGGGCAAAAGCAGCCTTCCAATCCATGACAAATTTGTGATTTAGTATATTATAGTAACAAATGCAAAACTGAAGGCCTAAATAATTCCACGGTTTGTCATTGCTGAGTCAGCCATATGGGTTTCAAAACTACATATCCTTGGTGCTATTTTTGAATCTCCACAAATAATGTTGTCAGTAACATTTATGATGAAAGTTTTTCGCCACATTAGTCATAATTGTGTCTAACTAAAAGGCAACCATGTGAAACTGTACACTAGCAAACATGTAGAAGAGCTGTATACGCATGCCTTTTCAATTATGTTTGTCATATTTGTACTATGGCAACCATAGTACTCCGTAGTTATTTGCCTTGTGGTTGTTTCTCTTTGGTTTGCCTGTACAATTTCTTTAGGTCTCTTGTACCTAACTCCACTCCTTCACAAACCAAAATTGGCACATCTGATTCCAATTCATTAGAAAAAAGGCAAGCTTACTAAGTTGATGAACTTCGATTTCAACAGATAGAGAAAATATAATCAATGGAATATCTAGTACTTGCTTTGTTCATTATAGTATCATGGAAAACATAGCTGAATGCATATAATGATGCTTGCTGCAACTCTGAGCCATATATTTTCATACTAAAGTCTAAAATAGGAATTGTCGAAGTATTTTTCATACAAACATTTTTCCAAGAACATTGCCCAATTAGTTAAGTTTGAAGTAGGAATTATCAAAATATCTCATATTCATTTGTAGTTATTAGAATATTAAATTGTTTCCTCATAGTTGAGATGAAACAAACTGTTTGACTCCGCTTTATATAATTCATAGCTTTTTATGTATTTCCAACATTTTGTCTCAGCTATTGAAGTACTACATAACTGATGCAGTGATAGTATCTCTTGATTTTAGTGAATTAATGGACTTAAATGCTATTAAGAGGTTGTTGCAATCCAGAAGACCAAGTGATGAGTACATAGCTAGGGTACAGGGTTTTCTTAAGTTTTCCTACAATGGGAAAAAGTCCGATGCAAAGATTCAATGCCACTTGTGTCAAATGTGTCAATAGGTAGTTACAAATGCAATAAACAGTGTATGAGCACTTAGTGTGTGATCGAATGCTACGTGGATACACTATATGGAGCTATCATGGGGATACAACATCTTATATCTTTGCTAACAAAGATTCAGAGTCACCATGCCCAAGTTTAAAAACTAATATGCACCAAGTAGTCCAAGAAGCCTTTGGATATATAGATGATGAACATCACACAAATGGACCACACGCATCAGGTTTATTTGAAGATGGACCAGATGCAGAAACACAATATTTCTTTGATTTGCTTAGGGCTACTAATGAACCTTTATGGGAAGGATGTGAGCTATCAAAAGTTTCTTTCCTAGTCCTATTGTTTCATGTGAAGTCGACCAACAAGTGGAGCAATAAATCAATTAATGATCTACTTCAAATTTTGCAGCTAGCTCTCCCAAATGGTTCAAATATACCTAGAACATTTGTGGAGGCTCAGAAGACCATTGCGAAGCTTGGTCTTAGATATGAGAAGATTCATGTGTGCCTAAATAATTGTTAGCTCTATCGGAAAGACAAGAAATATGATGACTTCTGTTCAAAATGTGAAGCTTCAAGATGGAAAAATAAGCCAGATAAAACATCATTAACAAAAAAGGAAAGAAGAAAGGCAACCCCAAATAAGGTATTGCGTTACTTTCCAATCAAACCTAGACTTAAAAGGCTTTTCATGAACAAGGAAGCAACCAAGTTAACTAGATGGCATGATGAGAAGCGTACAAAGGATGGTGCTTTGTACCATCCTGCTGATTCAGAGGTTTGGAAAATCACTGATTCCTAGCACCCTCATATTGCATTAGATTCTCGAAACATGAGGTTTGGAATAGCAATAGATGGTTTTAACCCATATGGGAAGTGTAATCTACCCATAGTTGTTGGATAGTTGTATTAGTACCATACAACCTTCCACCATGGTTATGCATGAAAGCTTCTTCTCTTATGCTAATTCTAATAATTCCTGGTTACCCTATAAAGGACTTCCATACATTTATGCAACCGGTTTATGATGAGCTAAATGAGTTGTTTGACACTGGTATGTCTACATATGATGCATCTCGAGATGAGATATTTCAACTTTATGCTACAATATTGCATACTGTGAGTGACTACCCTAGGATAGGGATACTAGCATAGTACAGTGTTATGGGACAGTTGGGTTGTGTGTCCTATGAAGATGAAACAAGTTCAATACGCTTGAAGCATGACCTCAAGCAATGTTTCATGGGACACCACCGATTTCTACCCATTGGCCATGAGTTTTGTTATGATGCCAATTCATTTGATGGAACCGAAGAGCATCGGTTGAGACCTATTTCTTATTTTGGAGTATCTCTTTTGGAAAGGATAAAATCAATTAAAGACTTTGAGAAGTCCAAAACATGGAAGGGTGTTAGTGGCCTATTTTGTTTATCTTACTAGAAGTATAATTTGCTACGGCACAATCTTGACTTTATGCATATAGAGAAGAATGTGTGTGAAAATATATTTGGGACACTTTTAGAAATGGATGCCAAATCAAAGGACAATCTATAGGCGAGGAAAGACTTGTAAGAAATGAACATTAGGCCAGATCTACATCCATAAAAAAGGCTAATGGTAAGTATTACTTGCCTCCTGCTTTGTATAACATCTCTAAAGAGGAGAAGCAACAATTATGTAAAGTCCTTTGTGACATAAAAGTTACAGATGGTTATTCTAGTAACATCTCTAGATGTGTAAATTTTGGTCAAGCAAAAATTTCAGGCCTCAAAAGTCATGACTGTCACATACTAATGCAACAACTTACAACTTATACCACTTGCTCTAAGAGGTCTTCTCCTAGATGAAATTACATTTGTCTTATTTGATCTGTGTGGATATTTTAGAGAACTGAATGCAAAAGTTCTCCACATGAATGAACTTGAGAAGTTAGAGGACCGAATCATAATGATGTTATGTTGGATGGAGATGATATTCCCTCCTGGGTTTTCACTATCATGGTGCATCTAGTTCTTCACTTAGCAACAGAGGCAAAAATAGGTTGTCCTATATGTTATCGATCAATGTATTTTGTGGAAAGGTATGATTTTCTTATAAAAATTAAGAGCCATGTTTGGTACCTTCGCTTTGCATGCTAAATTATAGTTTTTATTAATGTATACTAGTTTGTGTAGGTACCTTGGTGATTTGAAGTGAAACATGAGAAATAAAGCTCATCTAGAGGGCTACATTGCAGAATCAGTTCTAGCAAAAGAGGCTATGCACTTTTGTTCAACATTTCTTGATGGTTTTTAGACATTGTCTAATAGGCTTTCGTAGAATGATGATAATGAGGAGTCACTTGGATGCTCTACTAGACATGCATCAACTCTTTTTTCTCAATCTTGGAAACCACTTGGATGCTCTACTAGATAATGAGGAGTCACTTGGATGCTCTACTAGACATGCATCAACTCTTTTTCCTCAATCTTGGAAACCACTTGGGAGGCCAAGTAGTTATGTCTTGAGAGGTTTGGCTAAAGTACAAGCACATAGATATGTGCTATTCAATTGTTCTGATGTCGATCCATACCTTAGGTAAGATCTCAAAATTGTAAACATAAATTTATTTTTTTGCCTCCCATAAATTTTCTTACATGTAAATTGTAGAGCTCATGCTGAAGAGATCATTAGAAAAGGTACTGGACATAGAGCCAGTCATAGAGATGTTGAGAAAATCCAAAATGAGAAGTTCCATCAATGGTTTAGAGGTCATGTAAGTACCTTAACTCAAAATGCTTATGTAGCACTAACGTGCAGGACTAAACTTGTATAATTGTATAGATAATGAAGTTAGAGAGGGAAAATGGCATTCATGGTGTTGAAGATGACATTAGATGGCTAGCTCGTGGCCTAGTTGATGCTGCAAAAAGGTATCAGTGCTTTCAACAGTCGAGGTTTCCATTTTAGGCCCAAACGGTTGGATAGGGTGACACAAAAAAGTGGTGTAGTGCTAACTGCAAAAACATGAAGTTATGCCAGTGCAAGTGATGGCAGGCTAGTTTTAGGTGATGTGACTTACTATGCGAGGATAATTGATATTATTGAGCTAAACTACTCTAGGAATTTTTCTGTGGTACTTTTCAAATGTGAATGGGTTGATGTTCTTTCTAAAAGAGGAATAAAGAAGGACAAGTATGGCTACACACTTGTTAATTTCTCACACCTGATACATACAGGAGAAAAGATTGTTCATGAACCATATATTTTTCCTAACCAAGCTGACCAGGTCTTTTATGCTAAAGACAATGAAAACCCTGGGTGGTCTATAGTCATGAAGATGAAACCAAGAGATATATATGACACAGGTTGTGATGAATGGGAAGATGATGTAGAAAATGAGCCATTCCATGTCACACACCTTGGAGATATGTTCAATAATGCAAATGTAAGACATCAATGGCCTAGAACAGACATTGAGGGAACCACGGTGGATGCTAGTGATGTTGCGGATGCTAGTGGCAATGGATTGAATGACCAATCATAGTTCATGAGGTGCAGTACCTGACTCTTTATTGTGCAAGCTCATTTCTTCAATGGTTTGTGTTTCTCCTTTTTCTTTATTGTGTAATTGTACAAGTTCTTCTCATATTTATTGAATTTTTACTATAATGATAATTTATATATGTGAACTTTATTGGGGTGGTCAATGGTATGATTGTAACAATATATGTTATACCTGTATGATATGATAATGAAAATGTATAAAGAAACCACAAGTTAATTGTTACTTGGCCATGCTAGTTCTCTACACATTCTTAAGTTGATTTATTACTAAGTTTAGTTTTCTTTACGCAGTCCAGCAGCACAAGTTAATTATTTTTGAACTAATCTATAACTCTCCCTTAATGGGGAAAAGAAATGCTACTTTGGTATGTGTACTAAGAACTACTAAGTACCTATTGTATTTTCTATTGCTATGGCACTCATGCCTGCTTTGTTAGTTCATTAATGGCTGACTTGTGCTTCAAGAGTGTGGCACTGTTTTGGATAAATAGAGACTGGCTAACAACATGATAGACTGCTGCACAAGCACATGGATTAATGATGCATGTTTTTACTAATTCAATCTTTCTATTGAACTGTGATCCCAAAAAACATTGGTTTAACACTACATATTTTCACTAATTCAGTCTTTGACCCTAAAATTTTATGGGGTTAACTTTTAATGAAGTTCCTAATTCATGTCTTGATGCTGATAGAGGAGGTGAATGAGATGTTGGGTAGGTCTTGGCTACTACCATATGGGTCAATTTCTGTTGCAGGTGAGTTGTGCTCGTAATGGATTGAGGATGAATGACTAGGCGTTCTATTGGAATGTTGATGCTTGCTTAGCAACTTTAGCAATTGTGCTTGTTTACAGTTTTGCAACTAGTCAAATTACCATGTGCATTTTCTTCTTTTTTTAAATGGTTCTATTCTTACATGTCTCGATTGTTGATGGATGACTTATGCAACATGATACTCATAACATGAGCTAAGATATAATTGAAAAATGTGAACTACCATATTTCTGACACAAGAGCTATAGACTCTCTAGAGTAATTCTTTAGTTCCATTGCTACCAAATGTTAAAGGGAGTGTTCACTAAAGCTTCCTGCACCTACTATTGTGCAGCTACTGTAGTAACTACAGAGAGCAAAGTGCAGCCGTTGTTTGCCACTGCTGTTAAGTTTTATCTTGCATTTGCCAATTAGTAACTGCAGAGAACTGCTGGCTTGTTATGTAGGACTTCAGGTGGCAATCAGCATGGGAGTGCAGGAGATCATTGTGGAGACCAACACCATGCTTGTTAGAGATGCTCTCTTAGGCGACAACTATAAGCTGTCCACAGTTGGGGGTCTAGTCACAGAGATGAAATTTTTTATTAGCTGTAGAGCTTAGATCATGTAATCTTAGTGTATGCAAACATGACTGTAATATGGTGGCTCATGCTTTAGCAGCTATCGGGTGTAAGTTTTCCCGTGGCATTAGTATCACTTGGCATGGTGTACCTCAGGAGTTTGAGCATGTGGTAACCAGCGATTTGGTCGGAGTCGATGAGTAATAAAATGCTCAGTTCAAAAAAAAAAGATTATACTCGTACTAGGATGCTCGTCATGGTTGTGACTTAGTAAATTATCTCATTATGTGTTCGTAACTTGAGTGGTTACGTGCCTGTAAACTTGAATTATATGTACGGATTTTTATTAGGTTGTTCTAGTTTATTATGATGTGGACTAATAAAAAAATAAAAGCTGAAATCTAGACTAATAAGAACACAACACGTGGAAGAACTAGGTGGTCTATTAAAAAATTGATGAAATACGTGGAAGAATCGGGTTAGCCCACAATATGGGACTGGACTATAATGTTGCTAATTTGTAGCTGGGCCAAAAAAAATTGGGCCAACTGGGCAGATTGTAAATGAAAATAATAATGAAAAAAACCCATGCTATATGGGCCAAATGTTAAATGCCACATCATCCGTCACGTCCTCCGCCATGTCATATGTGCAAGGTCACCATACACGTGGCAGTATTCTATTTGATATGTTGTGACGAGTTTTGTCTTGTCACGAATTATTGACATGAGAACTATTGTCACTATATTAATGAAAATGTCCTCTGGTAGTCTCCAAAGAAGCCCCTCAGGAGGAGCCCTGCCAAACACCCCCTTACTCATTGCTACTTGGTTCTCATGTGATGACCACAACATGATTGCCTAACAACCTTGATGGCAGCTAGGTGCGATGTTCGTGTCGCCTATGAATAGGAAGGTCCATATGTATATGTTTCTTTGTAACACTTGGACTGTAACATTATTTTGTGTTACTACAAGGTATATATTTGTAACACATTTTATATGTTCCATTTATGTGTTACAACATAGTACACTTTTGTAACATTTTGCTTGTAACATTAATTTTGTGTTACTATAATTATTGCCAGTAACACATTTTTATAAGAAAAAGTGTTTTGTGTTACAACTAAAGTCTGCGACACACTATTTTGTGTTACTATGAAATTTCACTGGAACACATTGATGAATATGTTACAAGAAAGCGATACAATATCCTTGTTTTGTAGTAGTGCTAGTACTTTTCTCATGGAGACGTGATTTGATTGGCCCTAAATTAACACCCAAGAATGATCTGTTTCCTCACATTGCTAAGCTAAGGCTCACTCATGAATAAGATGTGTTCTACTGAATTTGGACCCAAAAGGCTAATTCTTGGTGAAGTCACATTATTTAGTTGTAATCCATTGAGATGTTCCAAACCTATCATATGGAAAACAAAGTCCTCGCTGAAGATATAGATTTTTATGTGGTATGTTCGAAGGGGAGTTATCTTAACAAAAGACAACTTAGTAAAATGCAATTGGCAAGGCAGTGAGAAGTGTTGCTTTTTCACAAGAATGAGACAATTAACCACTTTTTATTTTGAATGCCGCTTTACACGAGTAATATGAGGTTGCATACAAGTTGCATTAAATCTCCCCAAGCCTCGTAGCATTCCCCATCTTTTTGGAGGTTGGCTTCGAGGGTTTCCGAAGGATCTCAAACCTATAATTATGTTGGGCGCAGCAGCTACTTGTTGGTTGATTTGGTTATGTAGAAATGATTTGGTCTTTGGAAAAAACCTCTTTATTCTCCCTTGCAAGTGGTTTATTCAGTAATCCATTGGCTCTATACATGGGTTATCCTCCAAGAGGTCTACTGTTGATGGTAGTTAACACTCATCACAAACCATCAATGTAACTTGCATAAATGGCTAAAATGGATCACCAACATAGACTTATGGGTTTAAACTGACAAATTCCATGAGTTTTAATGATTTGTGTTTTTAGTAGGATTTAGTTAGAAAACCATCAAGGGGGACCTATTCGTCAAAGGATATCATGGAATTCTGCTTTGGGATCAACGTGGGAAGGTTCTAGAAAACTCCAGGAGGCTATCCATCGAAGCAGAGCTTGACCCACTGACATGTGGGGCTGCCCCCACTGCTAGGCCGCTCGGCACCTATGCAACCCACCTATCATCCTCTTTGTTATGTCAGGTTCTCCACCGCCTCCTAGGATGCATCTCGGCTATTATTTCAAGTCGGTTTGATCCAAAGGCTGAGGATTGATGCTTCGGGCAATATATACCTGCCTGCACCTCTCCCTAGAAACCCTAATTCATTACCATGTTTAGATCCTAGGAGTTGAGAAGCTAAAAACCCTAATTCATATGTCCACCAGGATTAGGCCTAGGAATCAAGAAAAGATTAGTCCTCGATAGGATCTAGTCTTGTATTAGAGATCGAGAGATAGAGTGAGACTGAAGAGTTTTGGAGGAGTCCCGGCCTATCGGTGCTCTCTCTATGGCTTGTACCCTAGCGGAATCAAGTTCTTCTTGAGCTTGCTTCTTAGATTTCTCTAGGTAATCGACTTCTTATTCAAGTAAATATCTTGTTCATATTATTCTTCAGGTTTGTGACTCTCTTTTGAGTACTTTAATCATTGTAGCTCCTGGGTTAAAGTAGTATTCATAGTGTAAGCATGGTGCTTAGTCTCGGTTACTCATGGATGTACCCTATTTGGTAGCTCATGAGGGTGACTCTTGTAGCCTCATTGAATCCTCTATAGTCCACCTCTCGTTAATAGGCTTAGCAGGACTTTGTTACTATAGGAAACATACTCTGCTTGTGTTTTCTCTTATAATATCCATAGAATTGAATAATAGAAGACAAAGCTTACCAAAGTTAGAACTAGAAGACCTTAGTAGTCTCCTCTATGCTCCTATTATCTAGCCTTGATTGTGAAGTTGGGCTAAATTAGAATTGGTTATTCTCACCCCCGTTCCTTTGGGTTCGATATAAAACTAGGTTACTCTCGGTGAAGTGCTACAACGGTATAATATCTATGTGCTTGTGGATTATTCTTTGTGCATTAATTTATACCAACAAGCATTTCTAGAGCCAGTTGTCAGGGAACGGTTGCTGAGTTAACTTCAAGTCTAGCTTAACCTTGTATTATACTTTTATCCTTTTATCTTTTCTTTCCTTTTTACCATGGATCTAGAATTCACCCCTATCTACTAATATGGTGCACCCATGGGCACTAGCCTACAACCACAAGAATCTTTAAAGCCTATGCTAACACCTAGCTATGAGCTACGCTAGTGGTTAATCAACATGGTTCAGGATCAACCCTTTTTCAAGCAAAGGTGATGAAAACCCCTATTCTCACTTAACAAGAGTTTGAGCAAACTTGTGCATGCCTACGCATTGAGGGCATGTTAGATGAAACCTTATGATGGAAGCTCTTTCCCTTTTCTTTGATGGGAAAAGCTTAACATTGGTACAATCTCACCATTGAGAGTAGACAAGGAGATTGGGAAGCTCTGTGCTCTAGCTTTTGCTTGCAATTCTTTCCCATCTCCAGGCTAGTCAGACTTCATTTAGAGGTTCTATCTTTTAAACAAAAGAAAAAAGAATCTCTAGGATTGCATGGGAACATTTTAATACTCTCATTAAAACTAGCCCTAACCTTGACATTCAAGACCCTATTCTTCTTCAACATTTTTATATGGGTCTTAATAGGAAAACCTCGAGACGTCTTAATACGGCCTTAGGAGGCTCATTCTTGCATGTCTCCTGCTAATACGGGGAGAAGCATTCTTACTAAAATCTTAGAGG
Organism: Miscanthus floridulus; assembly: GCF_019320115.1. Lineage (NCBI taxonomy): Eukaryota > Viridiplantae > Streptophyta > Magnoliopsida > Poales > Poaceae > Miscanthus > Miscanthus floridulus. Next base: position 47,747,434 of record NC_089594.1, on the reverse strand, counting down.
ACGTCCCTAAAGAAATAGAAGAGAAGCCATTAGAGGAGGAATCCCAGATAGCTAAACTAGAACCCTTACCAGACCCATCACCAACTTCAGCTATCTTAGATCCTGAACCACCGGAAAAGGAGGAAACTCCAATTTTGGATTTTATGCTTGAATTCAAGGATGAACTTTTTGAGGAGACCCCAGAAGTCTAGGAAATTATCATTTCATGAAGAACCTTTAGACCCTTCTGAGGAAGCTTTCCTTAAAAAGACTACGAAAGAGCTAGTGTCTATTATAAGTAATAATGGTTAGAAGAATCAGAGCTTTCCTCTAATGTGATTCACCTTCTATATCCATTCATTGCCAAAATAATAAAGCTCCTTTCGATGCTCTTTACAATCTAGTTGTGGGTGTTAATATCATGTTTGCATCTTTTGCTCATGATTTATTGAAACACATGTCATTAACCCCAACAACAAAATTATTGAAAGGTCTTTTAGGACACATTGTCCCAAGTTTGGGAATACTTTATGTCCTTCCTATCTAGGTAAAAGGAACCAAGGCTCACTTGAGCTTCGATATCTTTGATATTATGGAGTTCGACCTGTTGATAGGACAACCAATTGAAAGATTTATCCAAGAAGGACAAACAGGGAAGTTGAATATAAGACTTGGGAAAAACTTTTAGCTTTCTATACCCATTACTCATTCTCAAAATGCCAAGACTGAGCCAATTCCTAAGGAAGACCCAATGGAAGACGTTAAGGCTACATCTCTTGATGACTTGATTGAACCCAATCTTAAAGATGATGCCCAGTTCTTCATCGAAGAAGAAGACAAAAATCCTATAGACCCTAAACCTCTAGATGAATTGCTGGAACCACCTAAGCCCATCATTGAACTTAAACCCCTGCCTTCTGGTCTTAGATATGCTTTTCTCAATAATGATCAGGATTCCCCTATGAACATAAGTGATAAACTCTCCTAGGAAGAATCCCTACGCCTGCTAACTGTCTTAGAAAAGCATCGTTCTGCTATTGGCTACTCGCTCCAAGACCTTAAGGGAATTAGCCCTGCTCTTTGCACCCATGGCATCCCTATAGATCCTAACTCTATACCTTCTAGGGAGCCACAATGTAGGCTTAATAATGTGATTAGAGAAGTTCTTAAGAAAGAGGTGTTGAAACTCCTACACGCTAGGATCATCTATCCTGTGCCGCATAGTGAGTGAGTTAGCCCTAGTTCAAATTGTGCTAAAAAAAGGGCAGCATGATTGTTGTTAATAATGAAAAGAATGAATTAATCCCCCAAAGAACCGTCACTGGATGGTGAATGTGTATAGATAACCGAAAACTTAACAAGGCAACAAAGAAGGATCACTTTACATTGCCCTTCATTGATGATATGTTAGAGCGACAAGCGAATCACCCTTTTTCTATTTTCTTGATGGGTATTTAGGTTACCACCAGATACCGATTCATCTAGATGACCAAAGCAAAACCACCTTTGCATGTCCATATGGAACTTATCCTTACTGTAGAATGTCTTTTGGATTATGTAATGCTCTAGTTTCTTTCCAAAGATGCATGATGTCTAAATTTTCTGATATGATTGAAAAAATCATAGAAGTTTTTGTGGATGACTTTTCTATTTATGGAAAAACTTATGATGACTGTCTTAAAAATTTAGACAAGGTTTTGCAAAGATATGAAGAAAAGCACTTAGTCCTTAATTGGGAAAAATGTCATTTCATGGTTAGAGAAGGCATAGTGCTTGGACACTGTAATAGAACCGTCCAATTTATAAGAGCACAAGTATAATAGCAATTGCCGAAGCGATCAAACCGTCATACTTGAGCCCATATAAACCTAGGTAGTCTAGTGAAATCATGAAGGATCTCAAACAATTCAACATACAAACCAAGATCGTACATGATTCAACATAACCAATCACATGTTACATCACAGTTCACAAATAGTTCACAATTTTCTCACATACATTGGAATTCGCAAAGTTATTACAAACCACATTTAAATAGCAGAAGCAAAGTAGTTTAACATCAACACCACATTTAGTTCAAATACAAGCCAGTGCTACTATCATTCCAACAAAAGCAAAACAGAGGGGATAACTTAGGAGTACCATGCCCCATGGTTTAGTCCTCAACCACGGAAGGATGGAGGCAGTTCTTATAGTACCCATGGTACATCATGTCATCTACAACAAGAGGGAATAAACCCTAAGTATGAGAATGTACTCAGCTAGACTTACCCATCATAAACCAGAAATAATATGACACCAAGGAGTTTGCAAGGCTTTATCGGTGGAGTTAGCTTGACAACATTTTGCATAAAAGCTTAAGTAACATAACTTAGAGATTTAATATCTCTAGCATCAATTTGGATACCTATTCAATTGAGCATCTCTAGATTAGCACCTGTACTAGAGCAATCACTTGATTAAGCTAACAAGCATTAGTAACCATATCTGGTTATTAGAATAATTTGAGCATCATCATAACCATCTAGTATTCATTAACTTACTCTACGTTGCCGCTGCTCAGTCAAGTTCTCACTATCTATGAAAGACGGCGATTCAAATCGATTCCTACCCAACCGGGGAATTATTCCTAACATAAACCCATACTTCCCCCTGTTGGGGTCGCATCGGGTCACCTTTGGTACAACTCATGAACCAACTTCGCGGGTCTGATTAGCGCCGCACCCTCAGAGATTCTACCAATCTGCCAGGAAGATCGAGACTTAAACCCACCCTTAGACTTACACCATTGGCTCTCCACACATCCTTACTGCCTCTAGTGTGCGCACTTTCACTTACCAGGGCCCGGCCTAAATTGAGCTAATCAGCTTCACAGTCGGAACGACTTATCCGGCCAACTAAGTGTTAGGCATGCATTCAACATGACATGAGGACGTACAGTGAATCGGTCCTTAACCAACACAGACATGGATAGATAGACACAAAGACCTCCAGGCCTTGTGCTTCTCTATCACAATTCCGCTCGGTCTCCTTTTTATTCATCAACACATGGTTATTTCTACTGATGGCAATTATAGCCAACCGTGATCAGTTATCTACCTATTTGTTTCAGGTGATAGATCACCTGACTTCTACCGGACTAAGCAAGGCTAAACATATATTCAATCCTAAACCTACCAAGGATTCAAGATATATTTAACTAGACAAGGATAATATATGCAGCAAGTGGTTCCAATCAACTCTTATAACCTAATGCATCAAACAAAAAGGACGCAAGTGATATTTGTAAAAACATAGGAGGATTATAATGCACCGGGGCTTGCCTTTCAAGAACAAAGAAGGTTGGTGGTCAGGACTCTCAGGGAGATCTTCTATGTTGAATCCTTCCACCTGAACTTCCTGCACCTGGGTTGCCTGCTGCTCCTCCTAATGCTCGGGTTCAAACTCAAGAAGCGTCACTCTTTCGGGGAACCTATTGCATGCACATGCACAAATGAGTACCATGAATGGACAAGAGATGAGATGGTATGATAAATTGTCTATGCATGAGCATGGTTATCCACAATAATGGAGATAGGGATCCCGATCTTCCATCAGGTGATGGTAACTATCGTTGTGGCGGAGAATGACACACCGATCCGGCTTCAGATCGAAAGATCGAACCCTGCAATCTTAGCACCACAGCTCCTCTAGTTATCAACCAAGTCATGGACCAGGTTGACCTCACCAAGAAGGCTAATCCCTGCCTACGCAACGAAGAACACAAGCAAGAACAAGAAAGAACGCAACCAAATTGCAGATGAAAGATTAATCTCACGAGTTGGGGTCTCACAAACCGAAGAACGGCTGAAACTATTTCTTGACAGAATAATCTAAGCAAAACCCAAACCCTAATGGAGGGGTGGTACGCTGTTTATGAAGACTCTAGGGTCAGTGCAAGACCCCTGGACATGCCCCTAATGGGCCCAAACTCGATACATGGTCCAACGGACCAAAAGACGGTGTCGCAGCACCCTGACAGATTCTGGACGCTGACTTATTTTGATGATTCCTATTGATTCTGAACAGCTTTTGACGTGAAACCACATGGATTAGCTTCCTTATCAAATTAGTTTTCCATCCATATGTGGATCATAGAAAACGGAGTCCGGATGCGTCCTAGGTGACCAGTTTAAGGCAGACTGGTCCTGGAGGCCGAGGCAGACTCGAATTCGTGTTGGACTGGGCCTCAGCTTGTGTTGGACAGTCCTTGCTGGTTCATCATCACCTCCTCCACAGTCCTCTTAGTCCCTCTTGACCCTCTCCAATGTTCCTAAGCAAGATAACATCATTAGGTAGTAGTCTATTCTCAAAAGTATGAAAAGGATCGCTTAAGAACTGAGCTCACCTGTAAATTGAGTTGACGCATTCGAGCCCAGGTCATTGGACCTTGCATGACGGTTGGAGGATCAGCTGGTACATCCAAAGGAGTGATGTCCTCATCATCCTCCCCCCCTTGAATTGGAGTCGTCCTCAACTCAAGCTCATCTTCTTCTCCCAAATAAGGTTTCAAATCTGCAATGTTAAATGTGGGACTAACCCCGAACTCGGGTGGCAACTCAAGTTTGTATGCATTATCATTTATTTTCTCAATAATCTTATACGGACCAGCTGCTCTTGGCATTAATTTAGACTTACATAGCTCAGGAAATCTATCTTTTCTTAAATGTAACCAAACCAAATCACCCGGTTCAAGTTTAATATCTTTTCTACCTTAAATACCAGCAATTCTATACTTTTCATTCATGCTTTCAATATTTGCTTTAGTTGTTTCATGCAACTTATGAATAAAATCAGCACGCTCTCTAGCATCACTATGTATTCTCTCAGTGGTAGGTAAAGGCAAAAGATCAATAGGAGCATGGGGGTTAAAACCATACACTACCTAAAAAGGACTTACCTTGGTGGTGGAATGTTCCGCCCTGTTATCTGCAAACTCCACATGCGGCAAACACTCTTCCCATATCTTCAAATTGTGCTTCAAAATAGCTCTCAACATGGTGGACAATGTTCGATTCACAACCTCAGTTTGCGCATTAGTTTGGGGATGACATGTTGTAGAAAACAGCAGCTTGGTCCCCAATTTGTTCCACAACGTGCGCCAAAAATGGCTCAAGAATTTTGCATCACGATCTGAAACAATAGTAGAAAGCATACCATGCAAGCGAATAATTTCTTGAAAGAAAAGGTCAGCAATATGAACAGCATCATCGCTCTTATGACAAGGAATAAAATGTGCCATCTTAGAAAATCAATCAACCACCACAAATTTACTATCCCTCCCCCTCTTAGTCCTTGGCAATCCCAACACAAAATCCATAGATATATCTGCCCAAGGAGTAGAAGGAACAGGAAGAGGTATGCACAAACCATGTGGGTTCAACCGCGACTTAGCTTTTTGACATGTGGCACACCGAGCCACATACCGCTCTACATCTTGCCTCATCCTTGGCCAAAAGAAGTGTGTGGACAGCACCTCCTCCATCTTCTTGGCACCAAAATGTCCCATCAATCCGCCTCCATGTGCCTCCTGCAACAACAAAAGATGAATGGAACCAACTGGAATGCATAGGCAGTTAGCTCTAAACAAAAACCAATCGCTAATCATAAACTTATTCCATGTGCGTCCCTCTCTACAATTAAGCAACACATCCTTAAAATTAGGATCAAGCGCATATTGTTCTTTAATCGATTGAAGACCAAAAATCCGGCAATCAAGTTGGGACAGCAATGTATATCTTCTAGACAAAGCATCAGCAATCACATTATCCTTCCCTTTCTTGTGTTTGATAATATAAGGAAAAGATTCAATAAATTCAACCCATTTAGCATGCCTATGATTCAGATTATTTTGAGAGCAAAGATACTTAAGCGATTCATGATCAGAATGAATAACAAATTCTTTAGGCCACAAATAATGATGCCACGTCTCTAAAGAACGACCAAGTGCATACAATTCTTTATCATACGTGGAATAATTAAGAATAGGACCATGTAATTTTTCACTAAAGTAAGCAACAGGTTTACCATCTTGCATAAAAACACCACCAATGCCAACTCCACTAGCATCACATTCTAGCTCAAAAGTCTTACCAAAATTTGGAAGTTGCAGCAATGGTGCGTGTGTAAGCTTGTCCTTCAAAGTGTCAAAGGAGTCCTCATGTGCCTCTCCCCAATGAAACACCACTCCTTTCTTCGTCAACTCATGCAATGGGGCAGCAATGGTACTGAAATCTTTGACGAAGCGGCGGTAGAATCCTACAAGACCAAGAAAACTCCTCACCTGTGTGACGGTTTGGGGAACCGGCCAGCTCTTTATGGCTTCAATTTTCATCTCGTCCACCTCAATTCCCTGTGGAGTTACAACATAGCCAAGAAAAGAAACTCGATCCGTGCAAAAGATGCACTTCTCAAGGTTACCAAATAAACGTGCATCACGTAAAGCATTAAAAACAGCACGTAAGTGATCCATATGTTCATCAAAAGACTTGCTGTAAATCAATATATCATCAAAGTAAACTACCACAAAATGTCCAATAAAAGCTCTTAAAACCTCATTCATTAAGCGCATGAAAGTGCTAGGTGCATTTGTCAAACCAAAAGGCATAACTAACCACTCATACAATCTGAATTTGGTTTTAAATGCAGTTTTCCATTCATCTCTAAGTTTCATTCTAATCTGGTGGTAGCCACTTCACAAGTCAATCTTAGTGAAAATTATAGAACCACACAACTCATCAAGCATGTCGTCTAGCCTAGGAATAGGATGACGATACCGAATAGTAATATTATTGATGGCTCTACAATCAACACACATACGCCAACTTCCATCTTTCTTAGGAACCAAAAGTACAGGAACGGCACAAGGACTAAGGCTTTCACGTACATACCTGTGGTCCAAAAGGTCTTGGACTTGTCGCTAAATTTCCTTAGTCTCCTTAGGATTGGTTCAATAAGCAGCACGGTTGGGTAAGGTTGCTCCTGGAATCAAATTGATTTGATGCTCTATCCCTCTCATAGGTGGTAGTCTCGGGGGTATCTCAGCTAGAAAAATGTCCTCATACTCCTGCAAAAGGTTAGTGAGAGCAGGAGGTACCAAGCTAACAATATCATCAAGCGAAAACATAGCTCGTTTGCATAGCAAATATCATCATCAGAAATTTTAGCAAAGTCACATTTTGTTGCAAGCATAACACCACCCTTCAATTTAATCCCCTCAACCTTAGAAATACATGTAGACTTATCCTTTTTAGGTGGGAAAATAGAATTAGCAACTTGCTAATTTTCAGATAGAACATCATTCAAACTAGCAATGCGTTCTCTATCAGCTTGTACAATTTGAGCAGGGTTCAAAGGTACTAAAGTAATTTTCTTTCATTTATGCACAAAAGTGTATTTATTACTTCTACCATGGTGTGTAGCATCATTATCATGTTCCCAAGGATGACCCAATAAGAGTGAATAAGCTTGCATAGGTACCACATCACAATCAACAGAATCAGCATAAGAACCAATGGAAAATGAAACTCTGCAAGTTTGTGTTACCTTTGCTTTACCATAATCATTTAGCCACTGAATATGATATGGACGTGGATGTGGGCGTGTGGTCAAGCCAAGCTTCTTGACCAAATCAGAACTCACCAAATTGTTGCAGCTACCTCCATCAATAATGACACATGCTCAACGGTCGCTGATGACGAAGAAAATCTAGAACAAGTTATGGCGTTGTAGCTTCTCAGGTTGCTGGACTTGTGAGCTGAGCACCCGCTGTACAATAATGCTCCTATAGGATGCCGTGGCCTCGTCACCAAGGACTTCACCATCCTCCTCGTCTGCATCTTGGTCTTCTTCATCCTCAATGTCAGAGGTGCTGATGTAACCATCTTCTATAGCAATATATGCCCATTGACTTGGGCAGTCCTTCTACACATGGCCAATGCCATGGCAGTGGTGGCACTAAATACCCAAAGTGCGTCCCATCGATGCAACGGATGAGGAACTCTTGGTAGGCACCTGCAAAGAATTTTTACCTGAATCTAAAGGTCATGCGGGAGGTGTCTTAGGTGTAGCGGAAACTCTAGAGGCTGTTGGTCGCTTGCTCGCTGGTGGAGGCATCCGAAAAGTGGTTGGCTTGGTCAGCCCCAAAGATGGTACTGAGCATGGCGTGTATGTGCTGGTGCTGACCTTGCTCTTGCCCTGCTGTTCACGCCCCTACAATTCCTTTTCTGCAAGCATAGCAAACTAAAATAACTGGTTGACAGTGTTAAATTCTTTATAATCAACAATGTCCTAAATCTCACGCCTCAAACCCGAATAAAAACAACAAATGGCATCTTCGTTTCCCTCCACAACACTATAGTGCATCAATCCCTTTTGGAGCTCACCATAGTAATCCTGTATAGATTTATCTCCTTGTTCTAAACGCATCAATTTCTTACGCAAGTCTCTATGATAAGAAGGAGGAACAAAATGATCACGCATAGCTACCTTAAGTTCTTCCCATATACCAGGTAAAGCATCCTATGCAGCTAGCCCATTCCACCAAATAATGGCAAAATCCTTAAACTCACTAGTAGCTTGTCTAACTCTATGCTGCTCAGGTACAAGGTGGGCACTAAACTTTTGTTCTACCGTCATCTCCCAATCAAGATATCCCTCAGCATCATAATGACTCGAAAAAGATGGTATTGTGAACTTAATCTTAGCATAGGGATCATTGGGCACACGGTGATTATTACCTTGACGGTGGTGGTGGTGGACACCACCCATACCTATCGTGTTGCGGTGAAGACGTTGCCGTAATCTCTCTTGTTGGATAGCTGCTCGACCTATGTTTCCAGCGGCATCATGCACCGTGTCTTGACCATTGGTGTTGCTGCTGGAAATGTCGTTGTTGCCCGCCACAAAGGTTTCCAACTCAGTAACCTTGTCGGTTAGCGTGGAAATTTGCTTGTCCAATCTCTCCATGCTATTGCCAATGTTGAGTTCAATGAGTGCATCAGTGACGGCCTTCCTAACAGCCTCATTCATCCTTTTTTGGGCATCCTCTACAACAGCTTGTAGTTGCTCTTGGCTGACACATTCGCTAAAACCCTTGGGATTGTTATCTCTAGTCTGTTCACCTCCTGCCATTGAAAACACAAAAACAAGAACAAACAGGTGAAAGTTATCCCTACCAAATGACTACGTGGTTGTAGTGGTGTCACTTTTCACAGCAAGTGGAAGCGTCTTACCAAGCTCTTACCAAGTTCTTACCAACGCAAGCAATGGGCGGTACAACCGGCGGGTGGTTCATGATACCTGTGAGGTAGTGGTACCGAGATTGTAAGGCCCTTTATCTGTACTGATCTGAAGAATTTGTGGAGCTTGGAAGGCAAACAAAGAGTAATATATATATCTGGCACATAAGTCAGTAACAGAAAGTAATGCTGAATTATAGTCTAAAGTACTTGTTCTCGTTGCTAGTCTAAAGTGTTGCAAGTACCAGGTGTGTGACAAAAGTATGGTGGATAGCAAGGTGATAGGTATAAGAAAAACAAGTATGGTGGATGGAAACAACAACACAAACAAGGAACCAGACAGCACACGCAAACACAGCTCACTTTGGGCTTCTCTATGTGCTCCTCTAGATATTGTTCCTCTTTTGCCCCTCTCTTTTTTCTATTTTTTGGGCTGTCATTGTTTTTTTGGGAAATTTCAACTTTTTTATTTTATTTTATTGATATTTTTCCTTTACTTAGGAGCATAAAAGCAGTAACCACAGAAAATATGAGCTCAAACAAGTGTAAGACGTGGCCTGTGGAATTTTCAGAAAACTAGATGAAAATCGACAAAAACCTTGTGACCACGAAACGAGGATCTTGTGACCACTTTTTGACCAATCTAAAAATTCCAAACCCCAAGAACATGGGGGATGGACGGATTCGAATTTTTTTTCTAATCGATTTGCATATATGGAACGTCGAAAACGGAGTTCGTATGCGAAAACTGGACCAGTTTTAAGAATTGGCTCCAAATTAAGGACAAAACGGGAACAATGTGTGCAAAATTAGTCATAACAGCCAAAATTTGATGGAACGATGGGGGAAAACACACAAACTGGACTCTAACATGACCTAACCAGCAACAAGACCTCAACCAGGACACAAACTCAACACGATGGACTCTGAAACTGAAATATGCAAAGGCTACGGCGTGGAAGGTTCTAGGATAGGAAAAACGAGTATGGCACTGGACTATGGGACAAATACGAAACACTCAAACTAGGGGAAAAAAGTGAACCTGACAGTATACCTTAGCTCTGATACCACTTAATGGAGACGGGGATCCCGATCTTCCGTCAAGTGATGGTAACTATCGTTGTGGCGGAGAATGACACACCGATCCAGCTTCAGATCGAAAGATCGAACCCTGCAATCTTAGCACCACAGCTCCTCTGGTTATCAACCAAGTCATGGACTAGGTTGACCTCACCAAGAAGGCTAATCCCTGCCTACGCAACGAAGAACATAAGCAAGAATAAGAAAGAATGCAACCAAATTGCAGATGAAAGATTAATCTCACGAGTTGGGGTCTCACAAACCGAAGAATGGTGAAACTGTTTCTTGACAGAATAATCTAAGCAAAACCCAAACCCTAATGGAGGGGTGACGGCTCTTTATGAAGACTCTAGGGTCATGCAAGACCCCTGGACACGCCCCTAATGGGCCCAAACTCGATACATGGTCCAACGGACCAAAAGACGGTGTCGCAGCACCCTGTCAGATTCTGGACGCTGACTTGTTTTGACGATTCCTATTGATTCCAATAGCTTTTGACGTGAAACCACTTGGATTAGCTTCCTTATCAAGTTAGCTTTCCATCCATATGTGGATCATCGAAAACGGAGTCCGGATGCGTCCTAGGTGACTAGTTTAAGGCAGACTGGTCCTGGAGGCCGAGGCAGACTCGAATTCGTGTTGGACTGGGCCTCCAGCTTGTGTTGGACATCCTTGCTGGTTATCATCACCTCCTCCACATCCTCTTAGTCCCCCTTGACCCTCTCCAATGTTCCTAAGCAAGATAACATCATTAGGTAGTAGTCTATTCTCAAAAGTATGAAAAGGATCGCTTAAGAACGAGCTCACCTGTAAATTGAGTTGACGCATTTGAGCCCGGGTCATTGGACCTTGCATGACGGTTGGAGGATCAGCTGGTACATCCAAAGGAGTGATGTCCTCATCACACAAGGTGTATGATAAGTTAAACACTCGTTGACCAAGTAGATGTATAACTTTCTTCTAGTTGATTTTTACTAAGTATGTGCATATCTTTCCTATAATACAAGAAACATACACTCACCAAGTTCTAGCAATCTAAGGTAAAGTTGTTCCATTTTATATGCTTAGCCTTTAAAAAGCATTTACAAATTGGAAACTATTTAAAATGCATTTATCTAGCTCCATTTTATTCTCCTAGAAAAATACCAAAAACAGTGGATTTCATATTTTTATCAAATACTACACTTCATGAGAAATCCAACAAAATTTGGTTCACTCAAATTGGACACTCCTAGCTCTAGATATTAATTTTTGAAATTGGTATTCAAATCTATGAAAAAATAAGAAAATCAAACAAACATACAGACTGATAGATGGGGCCCGCGGTCAACTGGGACACACCCATCAATGAACCAGAATAGAGGTAGTGTACGAATGGCAATAGCTCGCCGACGGCGAGGTCTTCAGTGGTAATGTCATCACTGTGCACTCCCCCGTACCCAGTCGTGCCCCTCGTTGGACCGGTGGTGCACTAGAGCACCCTCGCCGATGGTAATGGCAGATGGCAGAGGCGACGTGGTGGTATGCCAGTGTTATCTAGCCGTGGTGTGTTCATATGAGGTGCGTCACAACTTCATGATAATCTAACGAAGCTATCTAGGGTGATTAGGGTTTTGGTGAGGCGGCAGTGAGCTCCGACCACGTGCATGTCGCTGCGGCGACACACAGAGCATGGTGTTGTTCTTGGCGTTCTGGCTAGCCGACAGTGAGAGGTGGGTCTCCGTCATGCCACCTGCTAGATCTATGGTTACTCTTCCTAAGGCACATGAGAGTGGAGGGAGGCAATAGGTCAGCTCGGCAACAACGAGCTTGAGTGTCACAGCAGCCATGGCGGCCACGGTGGGAGCGGCGGTGCGTTCTGGCGCAACCCTATAGTAGCGTCTAAAAGGGATGGTGGATTTAGATCCTAGGACCTATGGTGAAGACTAGAGGAGGGAGAGAAGGAGTGGAGGTGCATGTGTTGTGGCTAGCGACGGTGAGCTCATGCTCGGTGGTGCACCATGGCCATGGTAGGCACGGCGACTCTGGATATGGCCTAACCTGTGTTTGAGTAGTCAAAATGGTGGTTCCAGGTGGTAGAGTAGAGCAAGGCGAAGCTACTGCCATGAGCAATTGGGCAATGGAGCAGTGACAGCTATGCATGAGCCTGGCGAGGCTCACAACAGCGATGGCAATGGTGGCGCTACTGCTGGCGGGCGAGAGAGGAGTGCATGAGTGGGAGTGGAGTGGTAGGGACGCAGCCCTCTTGTCCACGTGCTAGCCTGACTAGCTCGACCATCGTTGGCATACGACCACCACATGGTGGCCATGGCCTGGCGCGGTTGGTCACTGATGGCACGCGGCACCCGGTTAAAATCCGGGCATCAGGCCATCTGATAGCGTAAGTTCACCCTCATATGTCTCCTAATCCGTGGCGAGTTAGCAAAAACTCCATTACTAAAAATTGTAGAGCTACATGTGGTCTACAACTTTGATTAAGAGAGTAACATCTAATCCATCTTGGTTTTCAATTTGCAAAGCTTCAAAGTAGGTCACTTGAAACTAAAAACCACAATTAACACTTGGCGAAATTTCTAAGTTTGAAAACAGTATTTTGTTGATTTTTGTGAGCCCTATTGGACCATGTTAGGCACTGAATTAGCTCTTGGCCCAAAAATAAAAGTTGTTACTCTAGTCAAGTACTACAACTTTGATTAAGGGTGCACCAGCATGCAAACAATCTATGCTATAGTTCAACTTAGGTCAAACATACAACACGAAAATGGTAACTTACACTATAACCATGACATAGAGGCCAAATTGGTCGAAGTCATGAATACCAAAGTTGTTCCATGTGATATTCTAAACATGTTTAAGGTACTCCTAGGGTCCCACAAGCATTTCATACATTGGTCACATATAATAGCAAGCATATACATGCATATAGCTATCATCACATGTACAAAAGTAAGGTGATTTGAGATGAACTTCATATGATTGTGCTCATATATGAATGAATGATGCTTAGGCTCATGCAATGCAAGTGCAAAAGTGTAAGACTAACACCTAGGGTGTTACAGACACCTGGTGTCCAAATAAGGGATTGAGGTAGATAGGGCTAAAATTGAAGTAATCGAACAGTTACATCCTCCCGTAAATATCAAAGGGATCCATAGTTTTCTTGATCATACTATTTTTTTCTACCACTTTATAAAAGATTTTTCACACATTGCTAGACCACTAAAAAATCTTTTGGCTAAGGATGTTCCCTTTGAATTTGATGATGCATGCTTGAAATTTTTTCATATTCTTAAGAAAGCACTTATCTCTACAACAACAATTCAACCCCCTAATTGGTCTCTACCATTTGAAATTATGTGTGATGCTAGTGATTATGCTATGGGGGTAGTTTTGGGGCAAACTAAAGATAAAAAGCATCATGCAATTGCTTATGCTAGCAAAACTTTGATAGGACCTCAACTTAATTATGCAACAACTAAAAAAGAACTCCTGGCTGTTGTTTTTGCTATTGATAGGCTTAGATCTTACTTAGTAGGAGCTAAGGTGATTATTTATACTGATCATGCTACCTTAAAATACTTGCTCACTAAGAAAGATGCTAAACCTAGATTAATAAGATGGATTTCGTTACTCTAGCAATTGGACTTAGAAATAAAAGATAAAAAGGTAGTAGAAAATTATGTTGCCGATCACTTGTCTAGAATATAGTTTGAGAATTCATAGGGTCTGCCCATCAATGATTCTCTATGGGATGACATGCTCTACAAGGTCTCCAAATCTGACCCCTGGTACATAAATATTATCAATTTTATGGTTGCAAGTTATGTACCACCTGGGGAGAACACAAGGAAGCTCATCTATCAAAGTCGTCTCCACATATGGGATGAACCATACCTCTTCAGAGTCTGCTCTAACGGCCTACTCAGAAGATGTGTATTGGCTAAGGAAGGCATCAAGATTATCGAATGGTGCCACTCATCACCATATGGAGGACATTATGGTGCATTCCGTACTCATTCAAAGATTTGGCAGAGTGGATTCTTTTGGCCAATGATTTATGAAGACATGAAGGATTTTATCCGGAGATGTGGAGCTTCTTAGAGGCACGGGAATATCAATTAAAGAGATGCCATGCCACTCACCAACAACCTCCAGATAGAGCTCTTCGATGTCTGGAGAATTAACTACATGGGACCATTTCCAAAGTCAAAAGGCTATGAATACATCTTGGTGGCAGTTGACTATGTCTCCAAATGGGTTGAAGCCATGCCATGTAAAGTTGTTGATGCAAAGAACTCTAAGAAGATGTTTGAAGAAATAATATTTCCAAGATTTGGAGTTCCGAGGATAGTGATTAGTGATGGAGGCACTCACTTCACAGACAAGAACTTCCACCACTATTTGATGAAGCATGGGATCCATCAAATGTTGCTACTCCATATCACCCTCTGATAAGTGGCCAAGCAGAAACATCAAATAAACAAATCAAGAACATTCTGCAAAAGACAGTCAATGAGATGAGAACTGTATGGAAGGATAGACTATTCGATGCACTATGGGCCTATAGAACGACCTATAAAACACCATTGGGGCTGTCACCATATCAATTAATCTATGGAAAGAGCTACCATCTACCTATTGAGCTAGAATTCAAAGCTCACTAGGCCATCAAGAGATGGAACATGGATTTTGAAGCCACAGGAACCAAGAGGAAGATGCAACTCTCTAAGTTGGATGAATGGCATGAAAAAGCATATCATAACTCCAAGATATATAAGGAGAGAACTAAGAGATGGCATGACAAGAGGATCAAGAAGAAGAAGTTTGCCCCCGGAGATAAGGTACTACTTTTTAATTCTAGGGTTAAATTATTTGGGCATGGAAAACTTCAAAGCAAATGGGAAGGGCCATTCAAGGTGATAAGCACTTCGTCGCATGGAGCGGTAAGACTTGAAAACAATGAAGGTACGTTATTTAAGGTAAATGACCACCATCTCAAGATCTTTCTAGAACCTAAAAAACCACCTGAGGATTTGGATGAGGTAGATTTTCTAATTTTACCATAAATTACAGCACTGCATCCTTTGTAATGTTTCATAACGCGAAAATATACCTTTTAGGATTAGATAAGAGTTAGAAACCACCGCAAGAAAAATCACCCCAAGACCCCAACATGTGGGGCCACCCGGACCCACCTAGAGGCCACCCAGCCCACTTTTAGCGCCTCTCGCGTCCCTTCAACTCTCTCGTATCTTCTAGATCCTTCCTCTTCACAATCCCATAGTTTTTTTATGCATTCTATTTTTCCTCATTACGAGACCTCATATGGATAGATCTTGACCCCTACTACAAGTTGAACGGCCCTATATAAACGAGCCCCTGCCAGTCTCCATAGCCATCCCATCAAAGCTTTCTCCTCTAACAATAACAAAGCTCTCATCCTCTTTAGTTCCAATGGCCGGTAGAGAGATCATCCCCTATGGAGCTGATCTTAGCAAGAGGCCCGACGCACTGGCATTGACCACCGTTCCACCAAAAGTTACCCCTATTTGCTCAAATCAATCCTACTATGCCCAAGCCATTTGCCGCCTGCTAATCGCTCCGTCACCACCACTACTATGTCTTGAAGGAAAGCCTCTCCAACAATAGCCGAAGCTAGACGCCCAGAAGCTTTTCAAGGTGACAAAGGAGATCAACCGTCTTCTGCCAAAGGATCATGAGGTGCTGACTAGACTAAAGACCAACAAATTTGGAGATATTACTTGTGCAAAGTATAAGTCGGTCACCCCTCATACCATCATTGATGGAGTCTGGGCTATGCCAGAGCAGATCAAGGTTGTTCCTCCCAAGAGGAAGGCAACATCACCACCTATTCCAGAGGTTGAGAATGTCCAAGGATGACCATTGCTCTCTTAGAAAAGAAGATTGAAGATCCGAGCGATGTTATCAATACCTTAGAGCAAAGGATCGACGAGGAACATGTCTACCGCAAGAGTCTACAACATGATTTAAACACTTTGAATCATTTTGTTGCTAAAATGAAGAAGTGAGAATTAGGTAGTCATTTTGATAAGGCACAAGTGTTAGGTTAAAGTGTGTGATATCATGTGTTTAGGATTGTCGCTTAGCTCAGATGGTTAAAAGATTGTGTTAGGTTAGTTAAAGTTGGTGCATAGTTTGTGCTTGTGTAATAAAGTGCCTTATAGAAGTTAATAGAGTCATATTATTATTTGCTCTCTATTTCTTTTGGATATGCGTGTAAGGAAAATGGACCCTAGGCCCATTTACTTTGGATTTTGGTGTTTGATGACCAACACAACCAAATTGGACTAATGAATTTGCAAGTGATTGTTTTGTAGTTCAATAGGGTGCAAGAAGTGACTTGGACAAAGGCGACATGATGATCCAATGATCAAAACCATAAGCAAGACCCTAGGAGCATAAGAGAAGACCCAAGATATCAAGCAAAGTCCAAGCACGAAGATAGGAACCAAGCTATACGCAAGATCGCAAAGAAACGAGCTCACAGAAGTGACTGGACGCTGGAGGAAAGTGACTGAACGCTCTGATCAAGAGGCTCGGCAATAGGCATGACCGAACGCTGGCAGTAGATTGACCAGACATAGGATAGTAGAGTCTAGTCGAGTATAGAGAGGTTCTAGAGCGGTGAAAATGCGATCGGACGCATCCGGTGGCATGTGATCGAACACTGGTAGAGTCCGATCAGTGGATCACGGCTCCAATGGTCAGGACGACCGGACACGTCTGATCAGGACGACTTTAGCGTCCGGTCAGTAGCAGAAAAGCGGGATTTCATCCCCAACGTCTACTTTCTCAGTGGGGTTTATAAATAGACCCCCCAACAAGCTATTTGAGTAGTGTGGAGTTGATGAAACATATCAAGGGTGTTGATACACCATTTTAGTGATCTCCACTTGCATAGTGCTTAGTGATTCATTAGGTGCTTTGCGAAGTGCTTAGGTTGATTAGACCACCACTTATGTGCTTGCTCTAGGTTTAGGCCTAGTGTTTAGTGAGGTTTGCATACCTCTTACCACTCGGTGCTTGCGAGCACCATCGTTGTACATCGGAGGGGCTTGTAGTCTTGCAATATCACACCAACCGCGTTTGTGTGGCTGCCACTATGTACCAGAGGGAACAAGGCCCATGGTGTTTCGGCTAGAAGCTTGATAGTGAAGACGGCGGGGAGCATCCGAGAGAGGCTTGCTAGAAGGCATGTAGGAGACCCACTTGCGCATGGGGAAGGCCCGAGGCTATCCACGGAGTTAGCCGACTAGGAGCTTGGCCCTTGCGAGGTGCTCCAACGAGGACTAGGGGGAAGCTTGTGTGCATCTTGATACCTCGGTAAAAATACCGGAGTCATCGACGGGAGTTTGCATATATCTACCTTGCTCTTTAGCTTCCACATTTACATTTATTGTATTACTCCTTTTGCGGTAGAGATAACAACACATTAGCCAAACCGTAGTTGCACATTTAGATAGTTTATCTTTTGCATAGGTTTTGCTAAGGTTAGAAAAAGATACCTTGGTTTAGAAGTAGATTTTTAAGTTGCCTAATTCCCCCCCCCCTTCTTAGGCATCATGGTCCCTTTCAATTGGTATCAGAGCCAGTTGGCTCAATTTGGACCTTTGGCTTAACCGTTGTTGAGCCGATGCTATTTAGAGTGGTTGGGATAGATACCTCTAGGCCTCCACACTTTGATGGCATTAACTTCCCATATTATAAAGATAGAATGGCTTCTTACCTTGAGGCGGTTTATTTGGGAGTTTGGAGAGTCACTCATGATGGGATGAAACCCATTAAGAATCTCGATCAACCCACAAAGAGTGAAGAAAAGGAAATACATTTCAATGCTAGAGCTAAGAATTGCTTGTTTAAATCTTTTAGCATGGATGTGTTTAACCAAGTGTTCACTTTAAATATGACACATGAAATTTGGTTAAAACTCCAAGAGCTCCATGATGGCACATCTAATGTCCATGAGCAAAAACATTGTCTAGCTAAACAAAATTGTGATTCCTTTACCATGAATGATGATGAGCTCGTTCGTGATATGTATTCTCGTTTGAATCTAATTATCAATGAGCTCCATTCAATAGGATTAACAAAGCTAGATGATGTGGACATGGTGAGGAAGATCATCTCTGTGCTACCACAAAAGAAATATGCAAGCATCATCACCATCCTTCATGACATGGAGAACTTGAGCACCATGACCCCGGGCATAGTCATTGGCAAGATAGTGGCATTTGAAATGTCACGTAAGATGGGTCAAGACAAAGCCTCTTCATCGAGCAAAGGCAAAGCACTCACATGTAGCGAGAAAAAGAAGATGAAGGGGAAGCAAGTTGAGACAAGCTCAAGCTCAAGCTCCTCAAGTGAAGATGAAGAAGAAGATGAGGACGATGACGATGATGATGAAGATTCAAGTGAAGATGACCAATCTTCCTCCTCCACCTCTAACCTTGATGAAGAATCAATCAAACTAATCAACAAGGTGGACAAGATGATCCAAAGGCTAAATGTCAAGGGTGTGCCCATCCAAATCCAAGATCTCATTTTTACCAATCAAAGAAATGAGCAAAGAAAGAGAGGATGCTATAGATGCGGCGAGTTGGGGCACTTTGTAGAAGTTTGTCCAAATAAGCCCACACCCATGACAAAGAAGAAGGCATGCTAGAACCAAGCCCTCACATCAATAAGGTCATGGGATGATTCTTCAAGTGAAGAAGAACACCATCACAAGAGGCGAGGGCGCAAGCACTCATCATCAAGCTCTTCTCGTATGTGCCTTATGGCATGAGGTAATGAAAGCTCATCCTCTAGTAAGAGTGATAGTGATGATGAAATGCCTTCTTATGATGAAATTGTGCAGCAAAATCTTAATTATGCTAAAGTTTGCACTAGTCAACAAAAGAAGCTCAAAAAAATAAAAGAAAAGCTAAATAGTTCACAAGAAGCATACAAAACTTTGATTGAACAATATGAGAACTTTGCTAATCTCAATGTTGAACTATCTACTAAACTTGATCAAATTAAGGCTAGTGCAACAACAAATGCATGCACAATCAATGATGAGCAACTTGTAAAGAAAAATGAAAGATTAAAAGAAAAGTTAGCTAGCTCACAAGATGCTTATAAAAGTTTGCTTGCTAAAATGAAAACCATGTGCAAACATTGTGATGAGCTAACTAATAAAGTTGTTAATCTTGAAGCCATTAGTACAACCCCCACCAAGGCATCTAAAAGGAAAAGTACTATCTTTAACATGTCTAAAAAGGATGCCTCTACTTCTTGTAATTATTTATGTTTAGACTCACCTTTGCGCAACCAAGTTTGTGTTGAGAAAATTGTTGTAGATACATGCACACAAGAGGTTGCAAAGGAGAATGAGCAACTCAAGCAAGAAGTAGCTCGCCTCACCAAGGACTTGACTCAAGTGAAAGGCAAGGCGAAGCAAGCCCAACTTCATCAAGATAACACCATCAAGGGAGTGAAGAAGCTTGATGAAGCAAAAACCATGGTTTGCTATGTGTGCCACAAGGAATGTCACAAGTCCTATGAGTGCAAGGTGAAGAATGGGGGAGGAGCAAAGAAGAAAGAGAAGAAGCAAACAAGCAAGCTCTCCAACACCTACACCAACAAGGTGGACAAGAAGGCCTCCACACCATACTTGTTAAAGAAGAAGAAAAATGACAAGGTGGTGGCCATCAAGGTGAACAAGCAAGCCAACAATGGGATCAAACATTTTTGGGTGCCAAAGGAAATCATTTCCAACATGAAGAGCACCAAGAAGGTTTGGATCCCGAAAGGTAAATGAGAAGTCTGATGGACATCGGGGAATTTGGAGACTGGCAAAGTATGGGTGTATTTCATGGGGTGCATCATGATGGACAAAATCATTGCCAAGTGAGTTATTGAATACTATAGACCCAAATTCCCCTTCCCATGTTAGGTAACTAGATTCAATTTCCTTCAAGTAGTATCAATTTGCATTTCCTACAAGTGGTATTTCTTACAAATTGGTATCTTTAAGCATCTAGTTACTTATCATGCCTATGTTTGCATTTGCATGCTTATATCTTTTGTCATGCATACACTAGGTATATCTTATGGTAGGCTTGCTCGGTTTTATTCCTAACCCTTGGAGCAAACCTACATGGTTTAAAATTGTTTAGGAGCACGACACATAGCTTATCTTTTGATTGTTCATCTAATATGTGCCAAAGTCCAAATTGTAGATAATTTCTCCCGAATATCATCTTCGGAAATGATTCTCACATTCATGAGATGTCATCTTTCAAGTGGTATTATTGATTCGAAAATCAATGTGCATGACTTCTACAAGTATCCAACACTTGTGTGCACAAATTTAGGGGGAGATTACTCTACAAGTTGGATGCTTTCAGACTAACACCTTTTCAAGCATATCATGTGTGTAGTAGTCTCATTTCAAGGAAAATGGAGTCCCTAGAGTTAAACATCATACTTCAAATATCCACCACCTATTGCAAGTGGTAGAAATCAAATTGGTTTCCACATGTGGTATTTCTAAACCGATATCATCATGTTGATTTCATTTTGATATTTATATGCTTTCTCCATGCATTATATAGATTAAATTCCCTTGAGCAATAATTTGCCAATTATGCATATGCTTTGCCTTCTACCATATGTATGCATATATTTAGGGGGAGCTTAATCTATATAATGTGAGAGTCAAATTTTGTGACCTATTCCACCCTCCACATAAAGGATCACAAAGTTTGACCCTCCCTTGTGCTACTAATGTCTTCCTTTTTGGTGTTTGATTCCAAAGGGGGAGAATTTAGAGGACCAAAAGCAAGCATTAATAATTTACAAGTGGTAATGGTCCGAGAAAGGGAGGATAGTGGATTATGGATTGCCTATGTAATGGGGAGAATTTGTAGGAAGCAAGGCTTAAATCCATAATACCACATGGGGACATTTGCAAGGGCAAGATAAACTTTTTATGTGGTATCCTTTAGTTTTACAAATAGTATCTTTTAGCATCATTTAACCTTGCCCCTTGCATTACATCCTAGCAAGTAGATAGTTTTTAAATTCCAAATTTTTATTATTTGCTTGCTTTGGTCGTGTTGTCATCAATCACCAAAAAGTGGGAGATTGTAAGGAAAATGGACCCTAGGCCCATTTACTTTGGATTTTGGTGTTTGATGACCAACACAACCAAACTAGACTAATGAATTTGCAAGTGATTGTTTTGTAGTTCAATAGGGTGCAAGACATGACTTGGACGAAGGCGATGTGATGATCTAATGATCAACACCATAAGCAAGACCCTAAGAGCACAAGAGAAGACCCAAGATATCAAGCAAAGTCCAAGCACGAAGATAGGAACCAAGCTGTATGCAAGATCACAAAGAAACGAGCTCACAGAAGTGACCGGACGCTAGACCGGACGCTGGAGGAAAGTGATCGGACGCTCCAATCAAGAGGCTCGGCAACAGGCATGACCAGATGCTGGTGGTAGATCGACCGAACGTAGGACAGTAGAATCCTGTCAAGTACAGAGAGGTTCTAGAGCAGCGAAAATGCGACCGAACGCATCCGGTGGCATGTGACCAGACGCTGGCATGTGACTGAACGCGCCCGGCTCCAATGGTTGGAATGACCGGATGCGTCCGATCAGGATGACTTCAGCGTCCGGTCAGTAGCAGAAAAGCGGGATTTTGTCCCCAATGGCTACTTTCTCAGTGGGGCTTATAAATAGACCCCCCAACTGGGCATTTGAGCAGTGTGGAGCTAAGGAAACATATCAAGGGTGTTGATACACCATTTTAGTGATCTCCACTTGCATAGTGCTTAGTGATTCATTGATGATTAGCGTAGGTGCTTTGTGAAGTGCTTAGGTTGTTAGACCACCGCTTATGCGCTTGCTCTAGGTTTAGGCCTAGTGTTTAGTGAGGTTTGCATACCTCTTACCACTCGGGGCTTGCAAGCACCATTGTTGTACATTGGAGGGGCTTGCAATCTTGTGAGATCACACCAACCGCATTTGTGGTGTGGCCGCCACCATGTACTAGAGGGAACAAGGCCCACGGCGTTTCGGTCGGAAGCTTAACAATGAAGACGGTGGGGAGCATCCAGGAGAGGCTTGCCGGAAGGCATGTCAGAGACCCACTTACACGTGGGGAAGGCCCAAGGCTATCCACGGAGTTACCCGACTAGGAGCTTTGCCCTTGCGAGGGATTCCTTGTGAGGGGCTCCAACGAGGACTAGGGAGAAGCTTGCGTGCTTCTCGATACCTTGGTAAAAATACCAGAGTCGTCGATGGGAGTTTTCATATCTCTACCTTGCTCTTTAGCTTCTGCATTTACATTTATTGTATTACTCCTTTTGCAGTAGAGATAGCAACACATTAGCAAAACTATAGTTGCACATTTAGATAGTTTATCTTTTGTATAGGTTTTGCTAAGGTTAGAAAAAGAGGCCATAGTTTAGAAGTAGATTTTTAAGTTGCCTAATTCACCCCCCTCTTAGGCGTCATGGTCCCTTTCAATGTGTTTGTCTCCACATGTTGGGCAGGAAGTTATATAAGGAAACAAGTGTGGGAGAGACACACCATGACAACAAGACAAGATCTGATCGCAGAAATCATGAAATTTAGGAAATAATGGACCCCAAACCATGCCCGTCAAAGTTGGACTCGAGTAGACCCTAGAGTGGGCCGCTCGGCCTCCACTATGGGCTACCTGGCCCATCACTGCGCCGTCTTACCTCATGCATTGTCCACTGTCAGGTTTGCGACCCATACACTCTATTTTTACCTATTTTGTTTTCTGTTTCAAACCAAATTAAAAATCACTTGATAAAACAACTTAAAACATGAGGAAAGGTTATTTCAGTCATGACTTATGGATAGACTCACATAATACTTTTCTTGGAAGTCATGCTACTATTGGGAACTTATTATTAGGGACCCCATGTTACTTAAGTTGTTGTGGAATGAGATATAGTAGAATAATGAGAACTTGATTCTTGATGTCTTGTTATTGGAGAATTTTATTTCAAAAAGTAAAATGAATAGCTACACCTCTCCTTTGTAGTAAGCAATGTCCTACCAGAGTCATACATGATATATAGACTAGGGAAACCTTCTACATATACTACTTGTCATGGTGTTGAGTTTGGTCAAACCTTGTGACCCTTGCTGAGAAACTTATCATGCTCTCAAGATCAAGATCACATACACTCCATATATATTTGCTACTCCTACACTATAATGTAGACGGTTCCCAATCTTCCGTCAGGTGATGGTAACTATCGTTGTGGCGGAGAATGACACACCGATCCGGCTTCAGATCGAAAGATCGAACCCTGCAATCTTAGCACCACAGCTCCTCTGGTTATCAACCGAGTCACAGACTAGGTTGACCTCACCAAGAAGACTAATCCCTACCTGCGCAACGAAGAACACAAGCAAGAACAAGAAAGAACGCAACCAAATTGCAAATGAATGATTAAACTCATGAAGTTGGGGTCTCACAAATCGATGAACGACGAAACTGTTCTTGATAGATTAATCTAAGAAAAACCCGAACCCTAATGGAGGGGTGGTGGCTGTTTATGAAGACTCTAGGTTCATGCAAGACCCCTGGACGCGCCCCTAATGGGCCCAAACTTGATACATGGTCCAACAGACCAAAAGACGGTGTCGTAGCACCCTGACAGATTCTGGACGCTGATTTGTTTCGACGATTTCCATTGATTCCGAACAGATTTGGACGTGAAACCACTTGGATTGGCTTCCTTATCAAATTAGCTTTCCATCCATATGTGGATCATCAACAATGGAGTCCGGATGCGTCCTGGGTGACCAGTTTAAGGCAGACTGGTCCTGGAGGCCGAGGCAGACTCGAATTCTTGTTGGACCGGGACTCCGGCTTGTGTTGGACGTCCTTGCTGGTCATCATCACCTCCACCACTTCCTCTAAGTCCTTCATGACCCTCTCTAATGTTCCTAAGTAAGATAACATCATTAGGTAGTAGTCTATTCTCAAAAGTATGAAAAGTATCGCTTAAGAACGAGCTTACCTCTAAATTGAGTTGTCGCTTTCGAGCCTGGGTCATTGGACCTTTCATGACGGTTGGAGGATCAGCGGGTACCTCTGAAGAAGTGATGTCCTCATCATCCTCCCCCTCTTGAATTGGAGTCGTCCTTGACTCAAGCTCATCTTCTTCTCCGAAATAAGGTTTCAAATCTACAATATTAAAGGTGGGACTAACCCCGAACTCGGGTGGCAATTCAAGTTTGTAGGCATTATCATTTATTTTCTCAATGATCTTATAAGGACCAGCTGCTCTTGGCATTAATTTAGACTTACGTAGCTCAGGAAATATATCTTTTCTTAAATGTAACCAAACCAAATCACCCGGTTCAAGTTTAATCTCTTTTCTACCTTTACTACCAGCAATTCTATACTTTTTATTCATGCTTTCAATATTTGCTTTAGTTGTTTCATGCAACTTATGAATAAAATCAGCACGCTCTCTAGCATCACTATGTATTCTCTTAGTGGTAGGTAAAGGCAAAAGATCAATAGGAGCATGAGGGTTAAAACCATACACTACCTGAAAAGGACTTACCTTGTTGGTGGAATGTTCTGCCCTGTTATATTCAAACTCCACCTACGGCAAACACTCTTCCCACATCTTCAAATTGCACTTCAAAATGGCTCTCAACATGGTGGACAATGTTCGATTCACAACCTCAGTTTGCCCATCAGTTTGGGGATAACATGTTGTAGAAAACAGCAGCTTGGTCCCCAATTTATTCCACAACATGCGCCAAAAATGACTCAAGAATTTTGCATCGCGATCTGAAACAATAGTAGAAGGCATACCATGCAAGCAAACGATTTCTTGAAAGAAAACGTCAGCAATATGAACAGCATCGTCGCTCTTATGATAAGGAATAAAATGTGCCATCTTAAGAAAACGATCAACCACCACAAAAATACTATCCCTCCCCCTCTTAGTCCTTGGCAATCCTAACACAAAATCCATAGATATATCTGCCCAAGGAGTAGAAGGAACAAGAAGAGGCATATACAAACCATGTGGGTTCAACCGCGACTTAGCTTTTTGACATGTGGCACACCGAGCCACATACCGCTCTACATCTCGCCTCATCCTTGGCCAAAAAAGTGTGTGGACAGCACCTCCTCTGTCTTCTTGGCACCAAAATGTCCTATCAATCCGCCTCCATGTGCCTCCTGCAACAACAAAAAATGAACGAAACCAACTGGAATGCATAGGTGGTTAGCTCTAAACAAAAACCCATCGTTGATCATAAACTTATTCCATGTGCGTCCCTCTCTACAATTAAGCAACACATCCTTAAAATCAGGATCAAGCACATATTGTTCTTTAATGGATTGAAGATCAAAAATCCAGCAATCAAGTTGGGACAGCAATGTATATCTTCTAGACAAAGTATCAGCAATCACATTAACCCCTATACCCTTACGGCTAAGCTTGGGCTGGCCCGGATCGATGGGTTCAGTCCACCCGAAAAACGACGTGCGGCTCGATCCACCTGATCGGAGTCCCGCACAAGGAATCAAGACGGATTTGGCGACCAAGCAGGATCCTGGTCGGTTAGAATAGGAATTCTTGTCCGGCTACATATGGCAATTGTAACTGACTAGGATTAGTTTCCAGATCTGTAACCCTGCCCCCCAGACTATATAAGGCGGGCAGGGGACCCCTCTAAAAAACATCTCTTATTGACATACAACAATACAAATCAGACGCAGGACGTAGGTATTACGCCTTATTGGCGGCCGATCCTGGATAAAACCTCGTGTCTGTCTTGCGTCACCGTCTTGTTTGGGGCTTGCGCATCTGTCTGCCGATAATCTACTACCTTGGGCATACCCCTAGGTGGACTGCCGACCATATTTCGTCGACAGTGGCGCGCCAGGTAGGGGGTGTGCGTACTGCTCGTCAAGCAAACAAGATGGTCATCGTCTCCGGCTCCATGGCTACGCCCAACGGCCTCACGTTCACCGTCGGCCAGATCACCTGGACCACCGGCCCCGACATCTCCATCACCATGACCGCGGAGGAGGCGTGGATTCAACCCACGCCGACGACTACTTCACCTGCATCGGCTACGGCTCCGACCACGGTGAACACGATTCCGACCACGGTGGACACGGCTCCGACCACGACGAACGTGGCTCCGACCACGATGGATCTGGCTCCGACCACGGTACATCTGGCTCCGACCACGCTTACAGCCACGCCGACAACCCGTCGTCTGCTTCCCCGCTACAGAGGAAAACATATCGACGACACCGACTTGCTCGACTCCATCGATCGGGTCGGCATCAAACTCGCTGAAACCCTAGCTCTGGTAAGTACGATTCAAAGCCAACCTAATGAGCAGGTAACATCTCCCCACAACAGATCTATCCGACCAGCTCGGACCAGTCGTCCTACACGATTCGGAACGGATCTTGTGGTCATATCTACTCCTGAGGGGCGCTCCGCTCGTCGCCAGCCAGCCTTTGCGACGGG
The DNA here is from genome assembly GCF_019320115.1 of Miscanthus floridulus. Lineage (NCBI taxonomy): Eukaryota > Viridiplantae > Streptophyta > Magnoliopsida > Poales > Poaceae > Miscanthus > Miscanthus floridulus. The sequence goes on along the minus strand of NC_089594.1, from coordinate 47,720,504 downwards.
TCTCCGACTCTGCGAGTACGAAGCCCCGACGGAGAACCACCAGGTCCAGCCCTACGGCCTGCAAAACGCTGCCTCCAGCTACGCGTACAACCTGCGACGCCGCTCGGATCTACTTCCTGTACACCGATCTCGGCCGAAGTCATGCAACATCGTCAACATGGTCCGGATTGAAGATTATCAGGAAGGATCCGTCCACACCGTCCGAGAGGGTGACTCCAGCTCCTCATCCGGCATCGCGTCTAACGCATCTGTCCACACCGAGCTTCAGCGTCACAAAGATGAAGGCGTCAAATACGATCTGGATCTACCAGACCACGCCCCGGGTTTCCCCCAATTTCCGTCTTTCCCGCCAAGACGAGGGGATTTGATCCATGTTGTCAGCAACGACGAGCCGCCAGCAGTTGGCGAAACAGAACAAGAGAAGACTGCACACGAAGCACGCAATATTGACCGGTTTAATCGCCGGCAAACCGAAGCTGAAGCAGACCAGGAGGCACGACGCATAAGGGTCCAACTGCGTGACCTCAACAATGCTTTCGACAGGGTAGGGGATAAACAAGTCTTCAAGACCCCAAGTGCCAATGTAGCCGTCGCCATGGCGACAATGCAGCGGCTGCCCAACACTCCCGAGACTCAAGTAATCCATGATGACATACAAGCTTATCTGACGGCCGCTATGGCTCAGACCGCAGAGATGAACCAAGCCCGGGCTCCATCAGTTTCTGTCGAATCAAGCTACAGCCGTCAATACTCAAGTCGCTCGCAGCCACTCAACCAGCGTGGCTCGCGCAATAACGACCCGTCAGACAACCGTCAAGGCGGAAACGGCGGTCGCGATGATGGTCGGGACGACAACCGCCGCCGGGAGGATAACCGCCACGACGTTCGGGGAGACAACCGCCGAGATAACCGCGACAATCGCCGTGATAACCACGGTCGCAGGGCTAATCCAGATGGCAATCGAGATCGCCGCGATGGCAATAACGATCTCCGCCATCACCTCGGTGGACGTGATCTGCGTGCCCGCATCAACCAGAGAGCCGACGATCGTGCATCCCACGAAAGCTATCGCCGTATGGAGTATGACACCGCCCACGGTCCGCCGGGTCTGAAGCAGTTCACTCCACACCTGCGCCAAGTCATATGGCCCAAGAATTTCAAGCTCGAGAAGCTTCAGAAGTACGACGGCAAGGAAAACCCAGAATTATGGGTCATGCTCTACGAAACCACGTGCCGCTCAGCCATGGCCGACGAGCACGTCATGTCTAACTACTTCCCAGTCGCTGTTGGTCATGCAGGTCACCAATGGCTGGTTAGCTTGCCAGCGAACTATTTTGACTCTTGGCAGGAGCTCAGGCAGGCCTTCATCGACAACTTCATCGCTACTTGTGAACAACCCGGCAACAAGTACGATCTGCAACGGATCCGAGATCGAAAGGATGAACCACTACGCGAGTACGTTCGGCGTTTCTCGGAGATGCGCATCAAGGTCCCATCAATATCCGACAATGAAGCAATCGAGGCTTTCGTCACCGGCCTCCGCTTCCACGACGCCCTAAGAGACAAGCTCCTCCGGAAGAGACCCGAATCGGTCACAGCGCTTTTGGCCACCGCTAAGAAATATGCGGACGCTGACGACGCTAAAAAGATAATCGTTGAAGAAGCAGCAAGGGTTACACGACCCGACCACCCCCCACACCGCGACGATTACCATGGCAATCGTGGTCGGAGCGACAATTTTGACCGCCGCAACCAGCGCAACGATCCCCGCGACCACCGTGATCAACGTAATCAGCGGCGTAACCGCCGTGACGATTACAGGAGCAAGCGCGCTCGGGAAGACGACGGCGAGGTCAATACTGTGAAAAAGGGCAGCGGACGTCGAAACTACGAGGACGACTACGCCAAAGCATTGAAGGGACCCTGCCAGCTCCATCCTAAGTCAAACCACACCATGGAGAATTGCCGCGTCCTCAAAACTATCTACACGCGTCAACAGGCTCCGGATACGTCCGACAAGCCTAACGACGCGGGGGAACAGCGCAACGAGGACAACGATGACGACGATGCAGATCCTCGTCATAAATACGTCAAGCCGACTGATCGCGTGCACACCATCATCGGCGGCAAGGTGTCCATTGAGACCAAATGAGAACGCAAGCTGCTCGCCCGTGCTTGCTTGAACGTGGCAAACACCGACAACCTTCTCACCGATCCGCGGCTTCCTCCGTGGTCTCACCGTGAAATCTACTTCAGCAGGAAGGACCAATGGGCCGCCATACCCGAGCCAGGGCGTTTTCCCCTGGTCCTCGATCCCTGCATCAACAAGGTTCAATTCGATAGGGTACTGATCGACGGCGGCAGCTCCATTGATATACTGTTCAAGAACAGCCTGCCTGCTCTGAAAATAGCCCAGGCGGACCTGAAGCCGTACGAGGCACAGTTCTGGGGCGTTCTCCCCGGATAGAGCTCCACACCTCTCGGGCAGATCACGCTACCGGTGCAGTTTGGGACTCCGGACCACTTCCGCACCGACTACGTCAACTTCGTGGTCGCTGATTTCGACGGCACCTACCATGCTATTCTTGGTCGACCATCGCTCACCAAGTTCATGGCCATACCTCATTACAGGTATCTGGTGCTCAAGATGCCTACTGAGAAAGGAGTTTTAACCCTCAGGGGCAACGTATACGCAGCTTACACCTGCGAGGACGATAGCTTCAAAATAGCAGAGGCCCACGACCTCTCTATTCGCATGGCCGAGACCATTCTCGACGCTAAGAAAACCCCGACCGACCACCTGGAGATCCCAGAGCTCGAGGTTCCGCGCAAGAACATCAGATCCAAGGAGCACAAGACGATCCAGCTGGTCGAGGGCGATCCCAGCAAAACGGCCCTCATCGGGGCTGACCTGGATCCCAAATAGGAAGACGCGCTCATCAGGTTCTTGAGGGGCAACGTGGATGTGTTTGCATGGAGACCTTCCGACATGCCCGGTGTACCTCGGGACTTGATTGAGCACTCCTTAAATGTCAACAGCAAAGCCGAACCAATCAAGCAGAAGCTACGACGGTTCGCTCGCGACAAGAAGGAGGCGATTAGGGTAGAAGTTACACGGCTTTTGGCAGCCGGATTTATCAAAGAAGTGTATCATCCGGAATGGTTAGCCAACCCGGTTCTTGTACGCAAAAAGAATAATGAATGGAGAATGTGCGTTGATTACACTGATCTCAACAAACACTGCCCTAAGGACCCCTTTGGCTTACCTCGCATAGACGAGGTCGTAGATTCAACCGCCGGTTGCGAGCTGCTTTCCTTTCTTGATTGCTACTCTGGTTATCACCAGATCGCTCTCAAAAAGGACGACCAGATCAAGACATCTTTCATCACGCCTTTCGGTGCCTACTGCTACACGACTATGTCGTTCGGGCTCAAAAACGCCGGTGCTACCTACCAACGCGCTATACAGGCCTGCCTCAACGATGAGATAAAAGACGGCCTCGTCGAGGCTTACGTCGACGATGTAGTTGTCAAAACCAAGGAAGCACATACCCTTGTTGACAATCTGGAACGCACCTTCGCAGCCCTTAATACGTTCCAATGGAAATTAAACCCAAAGAAGTGCATCTTTGGTGTCCCTTCTGGCATATTGCTCGGCAACGTCATCAGTTACGACGGCATACGCCCTAACCCAGAGAAAGTCAAAGCTGTCTTAGACATGAAGCCTCCAAAAAAGGTGAAGGATGTCCAGAAGCTCACCGGCTGCATGGCTGCTCTAAGCCGTTTCATATCAAGATTAGGAGAAAAAGGACTACCATTCTTCAAACTGCTCAAAGCGTCCGAGAAGTTCGAGTGGTCGGAGGAAGCAGACGCTGCCTTCATGCAGCTGAAACAATACCTCACGTCACCTCCGGTACTTACTGCTCCCAGAGAAGACGAAACTCTCCTACTTTACATTGCAGCAACCGATCGGGTGGTTTCCACTACACTGGTGGTCGAGCGCGACGAGCCGGGCCACGCCTACAAGGTACAGCGGCCAATTTATTTCATTAGTGAGGTACTCAATGAATCCAAGACCAGGTACCCACAGATTCAGAAACTGCTCTACGCCATACTGATAACATCCCGAAAGTTGAGACATTACTTCGACGGATATCGTGTGGTGGTCATGATCGAGTATCCTTTGGGGGACATTATTCACAATAAGGACGCGAACGGGCGCATCGTCAAATGGGCAATGGAGCTATGCCCCCTTTCCTTGGAATTTGCAAGCCGTACTACAATCAAGTCTCAGGCACTCGTCGATTTCATCGTCGAGTGGACAGACTTAAGCACTCCCGCCTCTCCGGGATCTGACGAATGTTGGACGATGTACTTCGACGGTTCTCTCAACATTGACGGTGCGGGAGCAGGAGTTCTTTTCGTATCACCATCCAAGGAAAAGCTCCGGTACGTCCTCAGGATTTATTTCCCAGCATCTAATAATGCCGCCGAGTATGAAGCATGCCTGCATGGTCTACGCATTGTGGTTGAGCTTGGAGTTAAACGTCTCTATGTCTACGGAGATTCGGCTCTGGTCATCAACCAACTCAACAAGGACTGGGACACGACCAGTGAAAAGATGGACGCATATTGCAAATCGATAAGAAAGCTGGAAGGCAGGTTCTATGGCATCGAGTACATACACGTGGTCCGGGACAAGAATCAGGCAGCGGATGCGTTGTCAAAGTTAGGATCATCCCGAGCCAAAATCCCACATGGCGTATTCGTCCAGGACCTGCTCACGCCTTCCATTGAAGATGAAGATTCAATGACCGACAAAGTTTCAGACCAGCAATTAGTGGCTACGGTTCCGGTGCCGAGCACAACCGAGCCGCTTCCGACCACTCAAGAACCAGACTGGAGAACTCCTTTCATCAAGTACTTGACAGATGGTAGCGGTTATATCGATCGAACAGAAAATGAGCGCCTGATGCGTCGTAGTAAGCAGTATTTGCTCGTCAATGGCAAGTTATGGCGCAAAAACGCTAAGGAGGAAATCTTGATGAAATGTATAACCCAGGAGGAAGGCAAGCACCTCCTAGATCAAATCCACTCCGGCTCCTGCGGCAACCACGCGGCCTCAAGAACACTGGTCGGTAAGGCTTTCCGAGCAGGGTTCTATTGGCCGTCAGCAGTGGCCGACGCAGAGAAGCTAGTCCGCCGCTGTGAAGGTTGTCAGTTCTTCTCCAAGAGAATCCACGTACCAGCACATGAGATCCAGACGATTCCAGTTTCCTGGCCCTTTACATGCTGGGGACTGGACATGATCGGGCCTTTCAAACCAGCTCCTGGGAAATTTACATGCGTCTTCGTGCTAATTGATAAGTTTTCTAAGTGGATAGAATACATGCCTCTAGTACAGGCGTCCTCAGAGAAAGCCGTTGCATTCCTCGACCAGGTCATCCACCGTTTCGGTGTGCCCAATAGCATCATTACTGATCTGGGTACTCAGTTCACCGGGAACGCTTTTTGGGACTTTTGCGATGAAAGGAGCATAGTTGTAAAATACGTCTCGGTGGCACATCCTAGAGCTAATGGACAAGTTGAGCGGGCAAATGGCATGATCTTGGACGCATTGAAGAAGAGGATGTACAGAGAAAATGATAAAGCTCCTGGAAGATGGCTCAAGGAGTTACCAGCCGTTGTCTGGGGCCTCCGAACTCAGCCCAGTCGTAACACCGGTGTCTCACCATACTTTATGGTTTACGGCGCTGAGGCAGTCCTTCCACCAGATATAGCTTTCAGATCAGCACGGGTAGAGAACTTCGACGAAGGCAAGGTCGACGAAGTACGGGAGCTAGAAGTCAATAGCGCAGAAGAGAAAAGGCTTGATTCCTGCGTACGCACGGCCAAATACCTTGCTGTTTTGCGCAGGTACTACAACAAGAACGTTAAAGAGCGTTTCTTCGTGGTCGGGGACTTAGTCCTGAAGTGGAAGACGAACCAGGCTGGCGTCCACAAACTCGCAACCCCATGGGAGGGACCCTACATGATCAAGGAAGTCACACGTCCAACGTCTTACAGGTTAGCTCATCTCGACGGCACGGACGTACCGAACTCATGGCACATCGACAAGCTTAGACGTTTCTATGCTTAACTGCTGAGATATGTACTCTACTTGTATTTTCGATTTACTTTACTAAAGCAACTATGATTTCTCTGACCACTCTAATGTGTCACTCCGAATTTTATGGTTATTCTAACTCAAGGCAGTACAAGCCGACCACCACTCCTTCTACGGTTTTCGGAGCAGGCCCTGTCTTCGGTTCCTCCCAACACGTGCACGGGATCTGCTCTCTGCGTTGCGGGTGATCGGCAGGTCCCCTCTGGTTTGACTTGTCTGCGTCCACGTATGCACAGGTCATAGTACCTCATACTCCGACCACATGCCAGACTAGGGCCGCACAAACTTTTCAGGATGACGTGTCGAGCAAAACGGTACAACTAAAACAGAACGTTAACACGTTCCCACTTAGTTACACCAACAAAAAATTTCAAGCTTAAAGTGCGTTTTGTATAAAACAAATAAGCTTATAATGATATACAGTTACGTTATTACAAGCTTGCTTGAAAAGGCTCAAGTTTACAATAACACAACTATATCCTCCTTCTACAGCTCTAAGCCTATTACATTGGCTGGTCGGGGCGCATGGCATTTACTGCTCACCGCCTCCGATACCCTACTCGAGTCTCGGGGACTCTAGAGCTAGTCAAGCTGAAGGGGATGGCCCCGCCGGTGCCTGGCTGGTCGAGACCGCAGGCTTCGCTGGTTAGCTTGCAGCTGATGACATTTCCAGCTGGCTTGTCGATGGCATACCTTGCACAGGTGTTGTCCCACCTCCGCACAGGTTAATATCGCCAATTATCCTTGACGACAAGTCCAGCTGGGCCGTCCGGAGCTCTTCGGCCTTGTCTGGGTCTATCTCCTTCGGGTACCCAGCTTCCAAGCGTTTGAGATCAATCAGGGGGTAGTGAGCATGCACCATGCTTAGCACATGGGCGCCCGTGTACTCGCCCGCCTCCTTCACGAAGTCTTGGAACCATCCCCATGCTTGCTTGCACCTCTCGACCAGTCCGAGCTGAGGCGTCCTTAGCTCTTCCTCTGTGAGCGCCGGGTCGATAAGGTCGAGGACGGGCACAATGCCAGTTGCCATTTCTTGGCACCGCTTGCTCCACGTGTCCCGCTCCTCGACGGCCTTAAGGCATTGTGCTTTCCAGTCGTCACGCTCCTTGATCACGGCCTCAAGGTGCCTCTTGGCATTGACTTTCAAAACTGAAAACATTACAAGACATCAAACGTGATGACACGGCAAGGCAATGTGGGCAATTGAATGAGCAAGGCGGTCTGGAGTGCTTACTTTTCAGGTCGTCCTTCATTCTGTTAGTGTGGTCTTGGAGTTCCGACTGGCGGCGTGCCAATTTCTCGTTGTCCTCCTTCAGGCGACCACATTCTGCAAGCACGCGGCTGTTCTCCCCCTGGAGGCGGGTCACTTCAGTTTCTAAACCTGCATTACAGCTATTACTGTCGAGAACAAAAAAAAAAACACAAGTCCAGCACTTGCTATGATACGGTGAACACTTACCTGTTTTCTCCTGCTCTTTGTTTTTGAGCTGGCCGACCAGGTTTTGGTTCTGTGCTTCTTGATTTGTCCTCTCCTGGTCGGTGGCTTCAAGTTGGCGCCATAGGCGTTCCACTTCAGCCGTCAGCTCCTTATTGGTCTTCATGACTACTTCTATCTGGTCGAAGCACCTTTTTCGGTACCTTGCAGTTTTCATCACGTCCTGCATAGAGACAAGCTACGTCAGACAGTTTGACTACACAGCAGGTTTAAGGACTAAAGCCAAATATACCTGGACTTCAGTCACCAGGCGTTTGGCCGCTCGTTCAACTCTTAAGGTTTCCTCGGCCTCTGGGATCTCCTCGTGCATGACCCATTCGTCGTTCCGATAGCGCGACACATATACATGTTGTCGTCTATCTTGAGGACGCCCCAGGACTTCTTCCACTTCATCCTCTTCAGCCTCCTGTTCGGGAGGCGGCAGTGGTCCGGAGTTCGCAGACTCCACGACCACCAGGGCTTTCCCACGAGCCGTCGCGTCGGCAGCCTTGTTCTGGGCAACTTCTGGCTGCTGCCCCTCGGCTAGGTCCAGCTCCTGTGGTGCTGTGGTATCTGCCTCATCAGGGTTTGTGCTCGGAGCACTTGTATTCTGCTCGGGGACTGGCGTCTGGTCGTCCGCCTGCTGAGGCCCAGGCAGAGTCCCTGCCATGGGCTCCTCCACGGCTGGTTGCTGAGCAGTTTGTCCCGCCATTTTTGGAGAGGACGTTCCGCACCCAGCTAGCTGGTCGGGGCTTTCGGTGGACGCCGATCTAAAACATTCAGAGACAAATTCAGAAGACAATGTCATCCAATGCAAAATGCAAAGCTTACATCCAAAATATATATACTTACAGTTTTGACTTGCGGAAGGATGTGGTGAAGGAACGTCTCCTCGACCGCCCCTGCTCTGCTTGCTCGGCAGTTTCCACCGGGACTTGTTCAACCTCCGGTACGGGCGTCGGAGGATGATGCGGCATGTTCCCTTCGTCTATGCTCTGTGTTGCCGTGGTCGGTGCTGTGACCACTGCTGGCACAGAGGAGCCACCCTGCTCCGATGGCCCCACCTGCCTTCTCCTCTTTCGGGGGATGAGCCGGAAGATGTCCGCATCCTCTGCTTCATCATCCGACTGGGAGATGATGGCTTGGCGTCGTTTGCTGGCAGCCGGACGCTTGCCGGCGGCTCTGGTCGAGGCGTCCTCAACGGTCTCGAGTACCGCCCAGTGAATGCCGTCAGTCCTGGCACTGGTCTGGGCGGTTGGTCCAGTAGCTTGCGGCCATTCTACACCGGGGGGAGGCGACACAAACACTCCTGCCCGGTCATGGCCATTATACTGAGACACAAAATGAAGGAAAAGACAGTTATTTTCTTGATGCAACATGACTTTACAGTTAAAAGGAGGCGTCATTTACCTTTGGGGGAGGGCGAGCCAGCTTGAAGGCGTGTTCAATGGCGTTTAGTGCAACATAATTGGGATCGGCCAGGTTGAATAGCTCTCCAATCCTGGCCTTGATCTCCAGCTTGTCGAGCGGCTCCTTTCTGGTCCTCGTCGGATCAGCGCCTCCTTGGTACTCGAAGCCGGGGTGAATCCTTTTCTGGCACGGCTGAATTCTTCGGCTGATAAAGTTGCCGACAACGCTCGGGCCATCAAGCCTTCCCCACGGAATCAACCCGAGTATTTCGGTGATCTGCTCCAAGTTGTCGGGCTTCTCCGACCAGCTGCTTTTCTTCTCTGGAATCAGTCCCACATCGCACAGAGTGATGGTGTTCGGCTCTTCACGGATGTAGAACCACTTCTTGTACCACTCGTCCAATGAGGTGTTCCAGGGGCAGTGCAGGTATTGAGCCTTCATTCCGTCGCGCAGGTTCAGGTAGACGCCTCCGGCGATCTTCGAGCCACCGCTTCCCTTTTTCCGAAGGCAAAACAGGTGGCGAAAGAGGTCGAAATGGGGCTGGAAGCCACCATACGCCTCGCAGAGATGGATAAAGGTAGAGACGAGAAGAATCGAGTTGGGATGCAGATTGCAAATCCCAATCTCGTAGTACAAGCAGAGACCCTGAAGGAAAGGGTGCACTGGAATCCCAAAACCCCGTTTGAAAAAATCTTCAAAGACCACAATTTCACCTGGTTGTGGATCGGGGAAGCTTTCTCCTTCGGGTGCACGCCATCCCGCAAGTGCCTTGTTGTGGAGCACTCCCATGGCGACGAGGTCCTCGATGGTTTGCTCATTGCTCCGCGACTTCCACCATTCCTTCGCCATGACCCCGCCTTTCTTCTGGGCGTCTCTCTTCGCCATTAGTTCGTCCTTACTAAGTGGGTGGATGCGGGCGACCGAGGGGATTGGTGATGATTTTTGGGGAATAGGGTTTGGCAGGAGGAAGAAGAAGGTTGCGGCGGCGGATGACAATGGGGAATGGTGCGGGTAAGTTACCAGACCTACATTATATAAAGCAAAAGGGGCACCGTCGTTTCGTTCTCCCGAGAATATTGGGAGTCGTGCGCACACGCCGCAGACGGTTGTTCACACAACCTCGAAATCTGCGCCAATAAACGCGTTCCTTCGTTAACAGTGTACGCGCCTCTTCGTTGATGGTGTAAGAGGGCCCACACTGACACACCTCAATACAGGTGTCACCGACTGTTTGCCAAAAAATAAAAAATAAGAATAAGAAGACAGAATGACGTACTATACCTATTTACTTTTTTGACCAGACGTGTCAGACTGGTCAGACTGGACTTGGCAGAGAGTAGAGAAAAATAACTACACCAAATAATAGTACAAGCAGCGCACGCGATCGTGGATTTGCTCTGATTGTGCTCGGGTACGGCCCAGACCACTACCGTGCTCGGGTATTGTCCGGATCACTTTTGTGCTCGGGGACTGCTCCGACCACGATTGTGCCCGGGGGCTGCTCCGACTATTACCATATTCAGGAGCTGCTATGACAATTGCTGTGCTCGGGGACTCTCCCGACCACTTCTTGGAGTTTTGCTCTCCTCGGCTACATGTGATTTGTACTCACATACAGTTGAGAGACATTTATTTTGGCCTTTGCTACAAGGCTCATGCTTTGCATTCCAGCAAGCTCGGCGACTACGTAGGTACGACGCACCTGCCGGTGTATCTCGTTTGGCATGTACGGTAATTTGATTCTTAACTTCAGCGGAGTTTCTTTTTTAGACCCTGGCACCACGTGCCTACGTCACCCATTACCAGGCTCGGGGACTAAGTGGGCACACTTCACCTTGCGGTGAATGTGTTTGCTTGAATCGGCCCTCGAGCTTTGAATGATTAAAAGGATTATTAATATGCTCGGGGACTGCCCCGACCACTGCTTGAATAATGGTTCTCCTTGACTACATGTGATTTGTACTCACATACAGTTAAGAGACATTTCTTTAGACCTTGCTACAAGGCTCATGCTTTGTCTTCCAGCAAGCTCGGGGACTATGTCGGTACGATGCACCTGCCGGTGCATCATGTTTGCCTGTATGGCAATTCGGTTTTCAACTAAACTATGAATTCTTTTTAGACCCTGGCACCACGTGCCTACGTCACCTCCTACCAGGCTCGGGGACTAAGTGGGCACACTTCACCTTGCGGTGAATGTGTTTTTTTTTTCGACCCCTATGCTTCTGATGTTCAAGGACGCTATGTTTCAAGACCACTTACATTTCTTTTCAGAAATACAAGTGGGCACACTTCTCAGGACAGAAATCTTTTCTTTTTGTTATAAGAGCACCATACATTCTTCGGACAACCTACTTCTCCGGTGATGACGGTGGTCGGAGGCGTCAAGGGTCCAAGCCTCGCTTGTCGGAGAAGGTGAAAATGGCGTGTCGCAGCATAATACATGATGCTCGGGGACTAGCTGTGGGGGTATTAACCCCTATACCCTTACGGCTAAGCTTGGGCTGGCCCGGATCGATGGGTTCAGTCCACCCGAAAAACGACGTGCGGCTCGGTCCACCTGATCGGAGTCCCGCACAAGGAATCAAGACGGATTTGGCGACCAAGCAGGATCCTGGTCGGTTAGAATAGGAATTCTTGTCCGGCTACATATGGCAATTGTAACTGACTAGGATTAGTTTCCAGATCTGTAACCCTGCCCCCCAGACTATATAAGGCGGGCAGGGGACCCCTCTAAAAAACATCTCTTATTGACATACAGCAATACAAATCAGACGCAGGACGTAGGTATTACGCCTTATTGGCGGCCGAACCTGGATAAAACCTCGTGTCTGTCTTGCGTCACCGTCTTGTTTGGGGCTTGCGCATCTGTCTGCCGATAATCTACTACCTTGGGCATACCCCTAGGTGGACTGCCGACTATATTTCGTCGACAGATAATATAAGGAAAAGATTCAATAAATTCAACCCATTTAGCATGCCTATGATTCAAATTATTTTGAGAGCGAAGATACTTAAGCGATTCATGATCAGAATGAATAACAAATTCTTTAGGTCACAAATAATGACGCCACGTCTCCAAAGAACGAACAAGTGCATACAATTCTTTATCATACATGGAATAATTAAGAACAGGACCATGCAATTTTTAGCTAAAGTAAGCAACTGGTTTACCATCTTGCATCAAAATACCACCAATGCCAACTCCACTAGCATCACATTCTAGCTCAAAAGTCTTACCAAAATTTGGAAGTTGTGGCAATGGTGCGTGTGTAAGCTTGTCCTTCAAAGTGTCAAAGGACTCCTCTTGTGCCTCTCCCCAATGAAACACCACTCCTTTCTTCATCAACTCATGCAGTGGGGCAGCAATGGTGCTGAAATCTTTGACAAAGCGGCTGTAGAATCCTGCAAGACCAAGAAAACTCCTCACCTGTGTGACGGTTTGGGGAACTGACCAGCTCTTTATGGCTTCAATTTTCATCTCGTCCACCTCAATTCCTTATGGAGTTACAACATAGCCAAGAAAAGAAACTCGATCCATGCAAAAGATGCACTTCTCAAGGTTACCAAATAAATGTGCAGCACGTAAAGCATTAAAAATAGCACGTAAGTATTCCATATGTTCATCAAAAGACTTGCTATAAATCAATATATCATCAAAGTAAACTACCACAAAATGTCTAATAAAAGCTCTTAAAACCTCATTCATTAAGCGCATGAAAGTGCTAGGTGCATTTGTCAAACCAAAAGGCATTACTAACCACTCATACAACCCGAATTTGGTTTTAAACGCAATTTTCCATTCATCTCCAAGTTTCATTCTAATTTGGTGGTAGCCACTTCGCAAGTCAATCTTAGTGAAAATTATAGAACCACACAACTCATCTAACATGTCGTCTAGCCTAGGAATAGGATGATGATACCGAGTGGTAATATTATTGATGGCTCTACAATCAACACACATACACCAAGTTCCATCTTTCTTAGGAACCAAAAGTACAGGAATGGCACAAGGACTAAGGCTTTCATGTACATACCCGTGGTCCAAAAGATATTGGACTTGCCGCTGAATTTCCTTAGTCTCCTCTGGATTGGTTCGATAGGCAGCTCTGTTGGGCAAGGTCGCTCCCAGAATCAAATTGATTTGATGCTCTATCCCTCTCATAGGTGGCAGCCCTAGGGGTATCTCAGCTGGAAAAATATCCTCATACTCCTGCAAAAGGTTAGTGACAGCAGGAGGTACCGAGCTAACAATATCATCAAGCAAAAACATAGCTCGTTTGCATACCAAAGCATAGCAAATATCATCATCAGAAATTTCAGCAAGTCACATTTTGTTGCAAGCATAATAGCACCCTTCAATTTAATCCCCTCAGCCTTAGAAATAGATGTAGACTTATCCTTTTTAGGTGGGAAAATAGAATTAGCAACTTGCTGATTTTTAGATTGAACATCATTCAAACTAGCAGCGCGTTCTCTATTAGCTTATACAATTTGAGTAGGGGTCAACGGTACCAAAGTAATTTTCTTTCCTTTATGCACAAAAGTGTATTTATTACTTCTACCATGGTTTGTAGCATCATTATCATGTTCCCAAGGATGACCCAATAAGAGTGAACAAGCTTGCATAGGTACCACATCACAATCAACAGAATCAGCATAAGAACCAATGGAAAATGAAACTCTGCAAGTTTGTGTTACCTTTGCTTTACCAGAATCATTTAGCCACTGAATATGGTATGGACGTGGATGTGGGCATGTGGTCAAGCCAAGCTTCTTGACCAAATTAGAACTCACCAAATTGTTGTAGCTACCTCCATCAATAATGGCACGTGCTCGATGATCACTGATGATGAAGAAAATCTAGAACAAGTTATGGCGTTGTAACTTCTCAGGTTGCTGGACTTGTGAGCTGAGAACCCGTTGTATAATGATGCTCCTATAGGACGCCGTGGCCTTGTCACCAAGGACTTAGCCATCCTCCTCATCTACATCTTGGTCTTCTTCATCCTCAATGTTAGAGGTGCTGATGTAACCATCGTCTATAGCAATATATGCTCGCTGACTTGGGTAGTCCTTCTGCACATGGCCAATGCCATGGCAGCGGTGACACTGAATACCCGAAGTGGTAATCTTAGCACCATAGCTCCTCTGGTTATCAATCGAGTCACTGGACCAGGTTAACCTCACCAAGAAGGCTAATCCCTGCCTGCACAACGAAGAACACAAGCAAGAACAAGAAAGAACGCAACCAAATTGCAGATGAATGATTAAACTCACTGAAGTTGGGGTCTCACAATCCGATGAATGGCGAAACTATCCTTGATAGATTAATCTAAGCAAAACCCGAACCCTAATGGAGGGGCGGTGGCTGTTTATGAGGACTCTAGGGTGCACCCTGATAGATTCTGGATGCTAACTTGTTTTAACGATTTCCATCGATTCCAAATAGCTTTTGATGTGAAACCACTTGGATTGGCTTCCGTATCAAATTATCTTTCCATCCATATATGGATCATCAAAAACAGAGTCCGGATGCGTCCTAGGTGACCAATTTAAGGCAGACTGGTCCTAGAGACCGAGGCAGACTCGAATTCTTGTTGGACTGGGCCTCCGGCTTGTGTTGGACGTCCTTGCTGGTCATCATCACCTCCACCACTTCCTCTAAGTCCTTCATGACCCTCTCCAATGTTCCTAAGCAAGATAACATCATTAGGTAGTAGTCTATTCTCAAAAGTATGAAAAGTATCGCTTAAGAACGAGCTCACCTCTAAATTGAGTTATCGCTTTTGAGCCCGGGTCATTGGACCTTGCATGACGGTTGGAGGATCAGTGGGTACCTCTGAAGAAGTGATGTCCTCATCACACTAGAAGTATGCAACAACATGTTTTCCAACCAACCAAAAATGTTCTACTCCTACACTAGGAATAGACACAAAAATATGCTTGATAGGATAAATGATCCAAGTTCTTGTAAATGTCTCTCTTGAAAAGTTTCAATTACAGAAAAAGAGGCATGGGCTATGCAAAAGTTATTCATGAAAATAAAAAATGGACAAGTGTTCGAGATATCTAAAAGAATGGGTACTCAAATACCCACCTAAAAAAAGAGAGATGAATAAGATAGCCCATGTTTTCTTGGAAAGATGTCTCAAAGTTTTAATCAAGAGAGATATGTTTCAAAGAGCATAGTAGAATTTGGTTAGCCACCATATACATATCCACACACATGCACATCTTGATCTAAGAGTATGACATTTTTCTCCTTGGATCCTTGTTTTGACTTTACAATATATGCAATGCAAGTATGTTCTCACATTTATCCCTACCGGAGCTCCATATAAGCTTTTAGAAGTAGGCAAAAAGAAGGCAAGTCATTGATGCCTTGGTGAGGATCCAAAAATACCACATATATAGAGTGATTTGATAGTACTACAAAAGGAGAAGGTAGGCTATGTTTTGTTTCAAAAATCTTAAATGTTTCTCTAATTGACTTGACTAAAGGAAGATGGTGATCTGTTTCAAGCTGTTCCATTTTTCAACCACCCAAAGTTTCATGGTAGACACTTTGAATCCCACGGTACATGTATGACTGATAATGGTTTTATGTTGATGCCTTGTCCTAAGGTTATGTCTTGAGTAATCCATCCTTTTATCGAGGACAAGTAAAAGCCAGAGTGTGGGGGAGCTTATTGACGGTAGTTAACACTCATCACAAACCATCAATGTAACTTGCATAAATGGCTAAAATGGATCACCAACATAGACTTAGGGGTTTAAACTGACAAATTCCATGAGTTTTGGTAAATCTATGTTTTCAGCAAGATTTAATCAGATAACCATCAAAGGGGACCTATTCATCAAAGGAAATCATAGAATACCACCGTGGGATCAACGTGGGAAGGTACCAGAAGACTCTAGGAGGCTCTCCACCGAAGCGAGGCTCGACCCACTAACATGTGGGGCTGTTTGGCCCCACTGTCAGGCTACTCAGCCCCTATGGGCCCCACCTATCATCCTCTTTGTTATGTCGGTTCTCCACCGCCTCCTAGGATGCATCTTAGACGTTATTTCAAGTCAGTTTGATCCAAGGGTTGAGGATTGATGCTCTAGGCTATATATACCTACCTACACCTCCCCCCATAAAACCTAATACATTACCATGTTCAGATCCTAAGAGCTGGGAAGCCAGAAACCCAAATTCATATGTCCACCAGGATCAGGGCTAACAATGAAGAGAAGATTAGTCCTCAATAGGATCTAGTCTTGTATTAGAGATAGAGAGATAGAGTGAGAGGGAAGACTTTTGGAGGAGACTCGGCCTATCATTGCTCTCTCTATGGCTTGTACTCAGGCGGAATCAAGTTCTTCTTGAGCTTGCTTCTAAGATTTCTCTGGTAATCGACTTCTAATTCAAGTAAGCATCTTGTTCATATTATTCTTTAGGTTTGCGACTCTCTTTTGAGTACTTTAATCCGTGTAGCTCCTGGGTTAATGTAGTATTCATAGTGTAAGTGTGGTGCTTAGACTCGGTTACTCATGGATGTACCCTATTTTCTAGATCAGTGGTAGCTCGCGAGGGTAACTCTTATAGCCTCGTTGAATCCTCTGTAGTCCACCTCCCGTTAGTAGGCTTAGCAGGACTTTGTTACTATAGGAAACATACTCTGCTTGTGTTTTCTCTAGTAATATCCCTAGAATTGAATAATAAAAGACAAATCTTACCGAAGTTAGAACTAGAAGACCTTAGTAGTCTCCTCTACGCTCCTATTATCTAGCCTTGATTGTGAAATTGGGTTTAAGATAGAATTGGTTATTCTCACCCCATTCCTTTGGGTTCGATATAAAACTAGGTTACTCTCGGTGAAATGCTACAATGGTATAATATCTGTACGCATGCAGATTATTCTATGTGCATTAATTTATACTAACACCTACGCACAGGCTTTGGTGTTGAAGGCAACGCAACAATTAATGCAAGCAGCTATGGACTTTTTCTCCATGGCATATGGGTGACAATTTAGTCTCAGAATTGATGGCCATTAGAGTGTTAGGCGTTTTGTCTTTGGCTTTGTGTTTAGGCATAAGATGTAAGTGAATTCATTTTTGTTTTATCATCTCGATGTAATAACAATGAATTAATAAAATCCTTCCACTATCAAAAAAAAACTAAGTGCATAATATAAATGCAGGAAGCTAATGAGTGGTAGAGACCCTAATTTGGTTTTAGTGATTGATAAAGACACAATTAATGTGACTAACATGTGTTTTTCATGACCCTATTGATGGAATTCATTTTGGTTTCCAAAGAAAGGATGACAAAGTTAAGGACAGACTAGTTTTAAGTGTCATTTGGAGTCACTACAATACGATTGATTTGGGTGGCATCACCCTTTTTTTATAGAGGCAGGCATCCAGGTTGGCCACCTCGGTTATTCTCTAGCTGGCTAGCTGGATGAGTGGTCACCTCGGTTAATGATTAACAGAGGCGGCCTCCTTTTAACATGACCACCAACAACCACCTCAATTAATGTATTAACAGAGGAGGGTGACGTAGCACAACCGCCTCAGTTAATAGGTATTAACCGAGGTCGTGATCTTAACGAGACCACCTCCATTAAGCCATTAACCGAGGTGACTACTTTATAATAACTGCCTCCATTAATATATGATTAACAAAGGTGGTTTTCCTTATAATGCATGCCTCCATTATTGTTGTGTCTATAAATGCAGCTCAGCGTTGCCCCCCTTTCTTCTTCCTTGTGGCTCCACCTCTAATTTTTAGGGTTTTGAGCTCCAAAACCCTAAAAATTGAGCAAAATCTAGGGGGAAGTTTTGCTCTTGGTTTGTTGAAGGACACTGCAAAAGTTAGATACACGCTCTCCAAACCTCATTCCTCTCTCTTCTTCATCATTTGGGTCTCTAGATCTAGATCTAGATCTAGATCCACCATTTCATGGAGGAGAGAGAAAACTGCTATTTCTTTAGCTCTAGATCTATTCTTCTTCATGGCTATTTCTTTGTAATACTGCTTTGTCGCTTCTTGTGGAAGGTTTGTAGGTATGGACAATAGGTCCAAATGGATGTATTGGTGGTTGAGACTGGATCCGCAGTACTTGGTTCATGTGAGGAAGTTTCTTGTCGCTGAGAAAACTCACCGTGAGAGTCTGAATCGGACGACAACCATATGTCCGTGTTCTCACTATATGAACATGAGAGCCCACGAAGGCAGCGTGGTGCAATCTCACTTGATCAAGTTTGGTTTCATCAAGGATTACATGGTACGGACTTTTCATAGTGAAAAAGTAGATGCGAGTGGCGGTGCATCTAGAGAGAACTCATCGTCGACAATGGTCAATGCAGACCCTATAGGACAACCTACCTCAACATTATCAGTAGCAGCAGCTGGCGATGACAATGCTCATGATTACATCATGGTGGAGGATTTACTCCAAGACATGGCTAATAATGATGGCGGTGGCGATGGTGAGGAGGCTACTGTGAGGTACCCAGAGGATGCAGAGCTTTTTGAGGAAATAGCTAACTGCCTTGACCACGATGACATTCTGTTTGGGAGCCCAAGGTGGCTAAAGAATTTCAGAGAGATGTAGCAGGCAACAATTGATCCGCTATATAAGAACTGTCTGAAGCATTGGGTGGCACTGCGTTTTAACCTCCAGAAACTGATGTTGAAGGCTCAGGCAAGGCTACTCTGACACTAGCTTCAATGAGCTCTTAAGTGTCCTTGCTAACATATACCCAAAGGGTAACATGGTGCCCACTAATACCTATCGGGTGAAGAAGCTGATCCACCTAGTGGTGCGGTACGAGAACAGAATGGCGAGCTGCAGACTTCGGTGGCGCGCGTGGTAGACCTAGACGGTGATGGTCCTCGCCGCGGGCTCTGATAGGGAAGCTCACCATGGCGTAGACGGGCTTCGAGGAGGGCGCGTGGTAAGATGGTGGGGCTCTGAGTCAGGTTGACGGCAGGGCTCCGAGGTGAGTAGATGTACGACGACCTCTGTGGCAGGGCTTCGGCCGAGACGGCATGCTCTGAGGCAGGCTCCGGCCGAGACAGCGGGGCTGGGCGGCGTAGGTGAATCCAAGGCAGGGCTCCGACCGAGACGGTGGGACTCTGAGGCGGGCTCCGGCTGAGATGGCAGCGCATGCGGGGATGGCGTTGGTGGGACGGCGGCACATGCACGGCGCTTTGGCGTTGAAAAATTTGGCAACCTAACGGCGTCTCGAGGAAGAAGAATGCTTTCGACAGGTGGCTGTTCAAACCAACCACCAGTGAAGATATATTTACATTTGCAGTTTGGTTTAGCCACCGCAAGTGAAAATATTTTCCATTTAAATTTTTTATGTATTCATTCAAATTCAAAATGTATAGAATATTTTTTATTTATTATATATATGTATAAATATATATATATATATGAATACAATTTGCTGATATATATATATATATATATATATATATAATTCTATATTTTCTACTTTACGAAAATAAAAAATATATTTGAAAATTTCAAAATTTTGAATTTCAAAATTTTAAATAGAATTTTAGGATCGTAGATGATCTAAAATGAAAATATCGTAAACATCAAAGTTGTAGAACTCATCTAGATGTACAACTTTTGTTTTGGTTATCTTTTCATGTGACTAAATTTGAACAATTTAAATTTTAAATTTCAATAAATGACAACTTCAAACGAAAGTTTGAGGGACCAAATGATTTGAACTCAAAAAATCATGAACATAAAAGTTGTAGAACTCATCAAGCTCTACAACTTTTATTTTGGTCATCTATCCATGTGACTTAGTTTGAACAATTCAAAATTTGAATTTCAAGAGATGACAACTTCAAACAATATTTTGAAACCATAAATGATTTCAGATGAAAAAGTCATGAACATAAAAGTTGTAGTACTCATTGAGACTGTGGTTAAAACAAAAGCTATAGATCTTGATGAGTTTAACAACTTTTATTTTCATGACTTTTTAGTAGATATCATTTGGTGTCTCAAAATCATATTTGAAGTCGTCATTTCTTCAAATTCAAACCAAGACTGTGGTTAAAACAATTCTGAAACCAAGACTGTCGAACTCAGAAACTTAGCACAGTGGTAACATCCGAGACTTGTAATACTCAGGTCGTGCGTTCAATTCCTAGTTGGTACACCCATTTTTTTCCTATTTCCAGTGGCGAATAATTAAAAACCGCTGCTAAAACCGTCGCTGTAAATTGCCCCCTATATAACACAATAGGAAGCTGATTTTTTCTAAGTAACGGCTACCAGCTGCCTCATTCTTCCTTCCAACACCACGGCCGTGTCCATCGTCGCCGCCGCTGCCTCCTTCCTCCGACGCGTCCTTCTCCACCGAGCGGCCGCGTCCTACCCCGGTGAATCCTCTCTGCAATCCCATTCCCCCTCCTGTCCCCCCACCCCGACACTCACCCACCGCGGCCACCAGTGCCCTCCTGGCTAGATCCGGTGCCCCGCACGTGCCGCTAGGCGGCCCATGCCCCGCGTGCACGCCCCACGGCGGCCTGTGCCCCGTGTGCCCACCGGTGGCGTCTCGACGAGATCCGATGCGCCGTGTGCGCGCCGCCACGGCCCGTGCCCCGCCGGTGGCATCCCGGCGAGATCTGGTGCCCCGTGGCCCACGAGCGCCACCGCGCCCCGTGCCCCCACCTGGTCAATTAATGTAGCAGTGGAGTCTCCTTCCTTCACATCATCAGCAAGAACGAGAACCTCTTTATGTGCTGTTGGAGGAGACAAAATTATAGAAAATGACTAGCAACATGCTTCGCATAGTTCTAAGGAGAAGAAATTTTAGCAACAGAGCTAGCATAGTTCTTCTCGAACTGCTTGGGCGAAGAAAATTCTGAAGTAATAATGGCCGCCTTATTTTGGATAGGCAACACCGGTTTCTTATTGTCAACATACTGAACTTTCTTTGCTGCCATGTACTT
The DNA here is from genome assembly GCF_019320115.1 of Miscanthus floridulus. NCBI lineage: Eukaryota > Viridiplantae > Streptophyta > Magnoliopsida > Poales > Poaceae > Miscanthus > Miscanthus floridulus. Next base: position 47,699,474 of record NC_089594.1, on the reverse strand, counting down.
ATTCTTGGGACCAAGAGAACTGTGAGCACAAGCAGATAACCTTTCACCATAATTACTTTGACTGGTAGCTTTCTTCAATTTAGGAGAAGAAAACTTTTCAGCATGCATAGACTTGCCATAAGTAACACCAGAACCCAACTTCTTATGAGAATTAATATCAATAGCTTGCCGGTTAGAAGAAGGAAGGTACTTATCTCCAACGATAGTATCAGCCCATGACGAACGCACATTTTCTTTAGTGCCTTGGAGATTTGGGCTATGAGCAATAGCTACCTTCTTCTTTGACTCAAGGGGACGAGCAAATCGGCACCGAAGCATAGCTTTCATATCGTTCCATGTCCAACAAAGAAATGTTTTGTCCCAGCGATCCCACCAATGTAAAATATCTTTAGCCATTGTCTCTAATGCATAATACATCTTTAGGGCCGATTCAAGTCCATGACCCAGAAGAAATCCTCCATATGTTCTTCCCAATCATAATACTCCTTGAGACATGCTGCTAGAGATAGCTTTGGCAAAAGATGAACTTTCTTAAGCAATTTCAAATCAGCCATTGAAAAAAAAATCCAAATGCACCACAAGCAACCTAGAAACTGATACCAAATGATGAGGACATGGCTACGATGTCCGAGAATTTGCCCAATCTTTCACGGTACAATCACAAACACTAATAATCTGGGAATTTTATCTCGAGCAATCTCAGGATATATGTACTGTATATGCGTTGGCAAACTAAACCAGGAGAGAAATAGTATCACTTGTTATCCAGAAGCAGAGCGTTTCAATCTCCTAAAGCAATATAATTTAGCCAATAAACAAATAATACTTGTGGCTAGGATTCAATTCGATTCAATACCTAGCAGTGTTTCGGTCCTTTGCAAATAACGATAAACTATCACAGCAGTTGCAATCACAACGACCAAAGGATAGGACCATCCAGCAAACTTATTTTAACCGAAGATGTGCCTGATAAATCTCATAGAATTTATATTGCGCAACAAGATATAATCCAGATGATAAATCTATGTGATTAATCAAACACCAGCAGTAGCAATAAAGATAATAGAGGGGATCAGCTTACAATAAAATGCAATCCAAACCCTAGATAACTTTTTTCACCCGCAGCCACAATGAACCACGATCAGAAGACGGGGATTCCATAGAAATCCAGGACGCGCCCAAGACGAAACTTGATCGCGCTCAATCCTCAATCCATACGGATCAACAGGGTAGAGGAGATGAGAAGTCATCTCGCTGTTCGTAGGAGGAACCCTAGGCAAAACACTCGGCCAGCCAAACTCGACTAGGACTCGACGTACGCAACATGGTTCGACTAGACTCAAATAAAACATCGACTAATACATGTGCACGTACAGGCACCATGACCACACGAAAATTCTAATTAAATAAGACTAAATAAAGAAAGCACAAACTCATACATGGAAACAATAAAGTATCCGACAAGGATGCTAACCACGCTCCTCCTCCTCTCCCATCGTTAAACATTATTGTGCCCATATAATTAAGTGGGAGGAGCCTCAATAACCTCGTGGCAAATAGAGCCAGCACGAACATCTTTTCTTAATGTCATATCATCCTTTCTATTAAGCAATATTGTATCTCCAAAATATATCTTTGATGACAGACCACTAGTAGTAAATTTGTCCATCACGTTCTCTCTATATTTCTTATAAAAAATAATAGCTCCAAATTTAATATCAGAGGATTTCAAAGAATTACCGGCTGCTATATTTGAAATAATACTAGACTTGTCTGGATGACTATCTTGATGAGCCATGGGCTCATCACTTAACTCACACTTTTAACTGTCCAACACTTGCATAAAATCCTAGCGCACAGACACCAAACCTAGAAATAGGGCTTTAGACCTCACACTTCCCACAAGTTTTGGTCATTCATCTTTTGCATGAGGACATGTCGGAATAACACAAAAAATGTACCAAAAGTATACAAACAACACAACAAAACAAGCATCCAACATGAGCCCAAGGGGAGAAGACCCACTTATCTAAAGAATCAGGGCCTAGTCATGGGGAGGCAAAGCCCAAAACCAAATCAAAACAACTTAACTCTATGCCAAAACCATCGTGGGTCAAGTTAAGAAGTCCACAGAAGGTCACCCACGAAAGATGGGGCCTAAAGGCCCCAGTGGGGGTGCGGCCCACTCAACGCGAAACCACAGCAAGCCTTATCTAGAAGCCCCAAGGAGAGCACAGACCGAGGGTTGCCGCATTTGGCCCTAGTAGGGGTGCGGCCGCACCCCCAGCTAGTTCAAATGGCCCCATTTCGCTTGGGCTACCTCCAACCGATGTTCCAAGGGCGCGCGGTTCACAGGGTTTTGTCTAGGATCAATGCACCTAAACGTCAGTTTGCACTTTCCATAAGAGAATGGGGGAATATTCCCTAGGAGCTTGTCGACAGAATATCGTCGGCAGTCCTCCAAGGGGTATCCCACGAAGGTAGATTGATCGGCAGAGGAGCGCGAGATCAAGAACAAGAAGGCAACAGAGACACACGAGTTAGACAGGTTCAGGCCGTCAGTATGACGTAATACCCTACTCTTGTGGTCTATTAGTTTGTATTAGCCATCGTATGATATGCCATGATTTTAGAGGGGGTCCCTGCCCGCCTTTTATAGTCCGGGAGGCAGGGTTACAAGTCAGTTAGATCTGAGAGATAACCGAAAAGTAATAACTGATTACAGGAATCTTGGGATCATACATATCCTAACAGATCTCGTACTATCTTTAGGATATCTTCCCGATGTCTTACTAAAGGCACCGAGCAGATTGTGCCCCGCAAGGCTTCTTCTTATGGGCTGGGCCACCCCTAGGGGCGCAGCCCATGTGGTCTACCATGGGTATCCGGGGTCATACACCCCACAGCTAGTCCCCGAGCGCCTTGTACCCGTTGTGCAACATCGTCTTGAGCTTGTCCGAGCAGCTGCGAATAACGCCGAGTAGTCAAGCTCATGGTCCAACCACCATGCTGAACTATCGAGCTTCGTGAATCGTCACCGAGCAGTGTGAACCGTTGTCGAGCAGCATAACCTATCACCAAGCAGCGTGACCTATCGCCGAGCACCATGAACCATCATCGAGCAGAGTGACCCAAGCACGACTTGCCATAAGGGTGTAAGGAGCTCAAGTTTAGAATTGAAAATTTCTCTGCAGTGGACCAAGTGTGCCCACTTAGAGTCCGAACAAAGTTGTAGGAGTCAATCTTCCTCTATAGGCATGTAGTCTTCGAGAAAAAATCCCACACACTCATCGTAAGGTGAAGTGTACCCACTTAGTCCCTAAGCCTGATAGCAGATGATGTAGTCATGTGGTGCCAGGGTTAGAAACTTGAAGAATAGTAGAAAACCAGCCGAGCAGACAGCTAGTCCCCGAGGCGTGGCCCAAAAAGAGACAAAACACATTCACCGCAAGGTGAAGTGTGCCCACTTAGTCCCCGAGCCTGATAGTAGGTGACGCAGTCACGTGGTGCCAGGGTTCAGAAATAGAAAAACAATCAAAGACCAACGGAGCAAGACGCCAGTCCCCAAGCTACAGGCGGAGTTATCGAAGAAATCAAATTGGGGAGAAAAAACTGGAGTAACGGCTATACAGTGTCAGTTACTTAGCCTCAATAAATGGTGGAGAAGTCGGCGATATTTTGGCTAGGAGCAACTGAAGGCAGCGATAAATGAGTGCCATGGGCTGCGGTTGCGCAGAAGCCTAGGTAACAGGCCCATTTGCCGCATCGGAGAAATCGGAGCGGCATAGATCGTGGGAACGGTTCCCAAAAAACCCTTGAATGCGGAATGGTGGGGAAAATCCTATATAATAGTGCCACCATAGACTCTGTTCCCACCTTTTCCACTTCATCTTCCTCCTCATCTCTCGCGCTGCCGAATCCACAACCACATTTGCCTCTGCCGCCAAAACCTAACCAGATCTGAGAGATGGCGCCAAAGAGAGGAGCTACTGAAATCGAAGAAGATGAGTCCCAAGAAGGTGGACGCCAGTGGCCCAATGTGACAAGGAGTGGGTGCCATCGTGAACAGGAGAAGCTAAGCTGAACCGATTGGTGGAAGCCGGCGTTCTCCCCGACCGTGCGACTGGCAGATGGCGGCCAGCTCTCAGTGAGTCCTTTCCTACGCCTCACACTGATGAAGCAGTGGTATTTGAAGACTATTTCTGGCGTGGGTTAGGGTTTCCTATTCACCCATTTCTGAGGCATCTATTGGAGCTCTGGGGGGTTACTCTGTGCAATCTCCACCCTAATACCATTTTGCACATCTCAATCTTCATTCACTTTTGTGAGGCATACCTCAGAATCCTACCCCACTTCAATCTTTTCTGTCACCTATTCTAGCTGAAGAAGAGAGGTGGTGCTGGTTCCAAGGTGGTCGACGGGGTGTATCTCCTAGCTTCAGGATGGGATGGCGAGTGAATACCTTACCATACGACTGAACACTGTCACTGAAGGGGTGGAACACTAGATGGTTCTACATGAAACAAAGCCACCTAGTAGTTTGTTGTAGCACCGACCACATCCTAGAAAGCTAGAGGAGTTGGTCAGAGCTGCCAAGCAAGGATGACATGGAGCAAGTGAATGAACTCCTCGGCTTGATAAAGGGCATGAAAACTAATGGCGGATTGGTAGTGGTGAGTTTCATAGTGCGCCGCATATAACCCTATAAAGAGAGGGTGCACCTAGGCTTTGAATTCAAAGGAGAGACCGATGGTACTTGAGAGAGGCTAGAAATATTGTCCAGGAGCGACGTCGAAGAGTGAACTGCCAAGCTGTTCACTCCGCTATCCTCCTTCAGGCTATCAGGGTACACAAAGCCCTTCAATTACAAGAATCTGCCTCCTCAGGTGAATGTCCTGACTATATGTTTCCAAGAAGTTTACTTATACTACCGAGCAATAAACTGATCCTACTCTTGTGAAGATCCATTCGTAGGACAGGGCGGTGTACTTCTCGGGCATGTCGAGAAACAATTTGCCGCTGTCAGTGGATGCACGATGACCTAGTTCAAATTGAAGAAAGCTCCATCGGTGTCTCTGAATCCGGAGGAATGGATACTGGTCGGACAGAGAGTCCTCCCCCGGTGTCAGTGAAGACCTAGGGGAAGAGGCCGGCGAAAGATGAGCCGGCCTAGAAGAAGAGGAAAATAGCAGTGACTGCTCCCCGTAAGCCAGGCAGGATCTCTCTAGGATGATGACTAGACCAATCAAACATGAAGAACTATGGTGTTTGATTGGTCTGACGATGACTGAGATTCTCATGAACCCTCCCTCGAGCACGAAAGGGCCTCCACAGCAACCCACACATGGAGGAACAAACTAGGGTAGGCGAAGAAGTCCGTGAAGCTCCGACAAGGAGAGTCCTCGAGCAACGAGCCGAGGGAATTGCTGCGTAGCAGATGTAGGAAATCCCCATGGGGCGAGCAACAGAGATCCCCTTGTAACAAACTGGTAGTGGCCTTGGAGCAGCAGGCAGAACTAAGGCTGACCGAGGAAGAGCCGAGAATTCCCCCACCGAGCATAGGAGTCGACCCCACGACTACGCCTGGAGGCTCAGGCCAGCACCATCGGTTCAAGAAAATTGAACCATCAGACCAAACCATAAGTGTCCTTGTGCTGACGTTACTTTGCTATATTTCCCTTACTTCTATTGTGACTGAATAACTAATTTGGTACAGTGCAAAGCCAACAACTGATCTAGCCCTGCCCGCTCAGACTGAGCAGCAACCAGAAACTAGCCCTAGAGTGGTGGAGATGCTAGTAGACCACATCTAGGAGTCCCCGAGTGTTCGGGAGCATGCGGGGGAGCCAATTGCTGCCCCCAGTGGGCTTGATAGCCACAAGCAATTGCCTACTATGGTGAATGAGTCGGCGATAGCGCCTTCGGCAATGGTGGAATCAGTCGCGGAAAAGCTTTTGGCGCCGAAGGAGCAAACAGCGGTCCTCGATACTTCGGAGGGCATGGTCAGACCTACTATCCGACCACCGAGCCCCAAGGTGGCCCCCCTGGCTTCAATGGAGGAGGACGAGGTGGAGGAGATCGTGCGTGATGAACCTCGACCCCAAGCAGTCCGGATCCTCTAAAAGCGCTGGTGATGAAATAGTTATTATCGAAGAGGAGGACACCACCAAGGAGTTTAGGAGACTGGAGACTTCCCTTACTGGTGTGATGAAATAGATCAAGGTGAATACTTTGTCTAGAAAGGTCCTAGTTGTTTATTGGAATTGGTTAACTATAATGTCATCATGCATTTTGCAGGAAATATCTCGAGTTGTCGAGCAGCGCTGCTAGCTGATAAAGCGAATGGAGCCCCTTGCTACGGAGAACAAAAAACTCAAAGAGGCTAGAAACCTCTCATAGAAGAATATCCAGAGGGCCCAACGCGAACGAGACCTTGCGGAGTCGAACTGCGCAGGACCTGGAATACCAGAAGGGGGTCCTTACCGAAAAACTAGCGGCTTGTGTCCGAGCAAGTGCGGAGCCAGTCCGAGCAGCTGGCCACTGTCTCTGACCAACTAAAATGTGCTTTCGAGCAGCTGGAGAGGAAAAGCGAACAACTCAACAGTGTATCCAAATAGAAAGCAGGTACGGTACATCAACGAATGTACTTTGGTATTTCTAAATAGTCAGTATTTTCATTAACAACTGGTGTGCTTGTAGAGCAAGACGTTGAGCTCGGCCAAATGCGCCAGGCCATCGATCAACTTCGCCAGGAGAAAGCAAAGGAAGCAGAGTGGGTGGACAAACTTGTTGAGGAGCTAAAAGGTGAATTCCTCCTGGTTGGAATTATTGTTGGAGTAGCTTCCTTGTATAATGGATCATTGTAACTCTCGTAGGCTATCGTCATAAAGCCAAAGCACAGTTCGACGTGCTAGTGCAGGAGGCTAAGGTCCAAAAGGAGAATTTCAACGCTGTAATTGCCATAATTAAGCCGGTGCTTGACTGTGTCGATCTAGAATTGGCCGCTTAGCACGACGATAGGCGTCAACGTCCCGACACCATAATCTAGAGGTGCAAGGCAGCATGGGAGAATTTCAAGACCTTCAACCACGACACCATTATGACCGTCGCTACCCATGTCCTCGCGGTTGTTTGATCCCATTACCCTACCATCGACCTTACAGTCGATAGGGGGTGGGTTTGTCGAAGGACTGGACGACGCGAGGAGACAGCAGCTTAAGGATGAAGTGGAGGACGCAGCGAAGATGCTGACCGACGATATAGACCTATTTGGTGAAATGGATGGTAATGGCGAAGCTCAGTAATCAGCTCATAGATTATCATCTATAAAGGCCTAATAGTGTAATTTAGAACACGCGAAAGCACAAGAAATAATTATTCGTCGAATAAATGCTATAAGGTGCATGTATATGTAATATATGTAGTTTGCTTGTAGTTCGGTGAAATAGTCATCATAGTTTCAAACTTGACACGATTATGAATAGTTCAAATAACATCCGAACAGTTGGTCTGCTACTAATCCCTGTGGCCTTGGCCAGCCCATAGTCCATAACGTCGAGCACGGAGCCCGTGCATGTGTAGGAGTAACAGACGTGACCTAGGAACCATAGCCGACCACCCATGATGCAAAGCGTAGAGTCCGTGGCATGTGTAGGGAAAAATTGGTGATTAGGGTCTTTTCCATAAAAAACAGCGCAAAATGTGTGCTGCTCGGCAGTTGTTATACGAACTTGGAGATAAAGGCAACATAAGCGGCATCCGAGCAATGTATTCTATGTTGAACTCTCGGCCTTGGCTGACCCATAGTCCATAACGTCGAGCGTGGAGCCCATAGACATGTAGGAAAAATAGGTGTGACCAAGGGACCGCAGCCGACCACCCATAACAGAGAGCGCAGAGCCCGTAGCACGTGTAGGGAGAGATCAGAAATTGGGTCATCTCGAAAGAGAAAAGAAAAGAAAGGATGTTGCTCCCCGATCAAAAAATGTTTGGCGATTTGGAGAAAACGTGCTTGGCGATTTGGAGAAATCGTGTTCGGCGATTTGGAGAAAACGTGTTCGGCGATTTAGAAAAAAACGTGTTCGGCGATTTAGAAAAAAACGTGTTCAGTGATTTGGAGAAATCGTGTTCGGCGATTTGGAGAAATCATGTTCGGTGATTTGGAGAAAACATATTCGGTGATTTTGGAGAAAACATGTTCGGTGATTTGGAGAAATCATGTTCGGCGATTTGGAGAAACGTGGTCAACGCAGTTACAGCGATTACGTATTGGAGTTCATCATGAAGTAGCATATAGCTCGGCAACCACAAGTGGGTGTTAAACCACAATAGAGACAAAACGGAGACAAGTTATGGAGACCAAAAACTCTACTGAATATAAAATTGCAGAGTACATATCTAGAGTGTTTCAAGGATAGAAACGTATAAGGTGTTTGATGTGCCATGAGTTGGAAACATCGACTCCTTCTAAGTCACTTAGGTGATAAGAACCTGGTCGAGTAACCTCTTTGACGACATAAGGCCCTTCCCAAGGGGAAGAGAGCTTGTGCAATCCTTTAGTTTTTTGTTTTCTGCGGAGAACGAGATCGCCGACAGCAAATGAATGACCTTTGACGTTTTGGTTGTAGTACCTCCACAATCCTTCTAGATATTTAGCTATATGGACGCAGGTGATTAGGCATTCTTCCTCAGCCCTATCGACGTCCTTAGACCAAATAGCCTCAGCCTGCTCTTCATCATAGTTTTCCACTCTAGGTGCTCGGAAAGTAACGTCCGCTGGTAGTATGGCTTTTGAGCCATAGACCAAAAAGTATGGAGTCACACCAGTGCTGTGACTAGCTTGAGTACGTAGTCCCCAGACTACAACTAGAAGCTCCTTGAGCCATCTGCCCAGGTGCTTTTCTTCTTTCTGATATAGTCGCTTTTTTAGGGCATCAAGAATCATACCATTCGCCCGTTCGACCTGACCGTTGGCTCTTGGATGGGCAACAGAAACATATTTGATGGAGATGCAATGATCTTTGTAGAAGTCCCAGAAGTGATGGCTAGTAAACATAGTTTCAAGATCGGTGATGATGATGTTTGGTAGACCAAATCTGTGGATGATATCTTCAAAGAGCTCAACTGCCCTCTTTGCAGTAGCCGAAATGAGCGGTTTATATTCAATCCACTTGGAGAACTTGTCAATGGCGACATATACATACCGGAAACCACCTGGAGCTAGCTTGAAAGGCCCGATCATGTCTAGTCCCCAGCATGCAAAGGGCTAGGAAGCTAGGATGGTTTGCAGCTCTTGTGCCGGCACGTGTATTTGCTTAGCGAAGAATTGGCATCCTTCACAATGTCGGACGAGGTCTTCTACATCAGTGATGGCTATGGGCAAATAAAAACCAGCTCAGAAAGCCTTACTGACCAGTGTTCTTGAGGCCATGTGGTTGCCACAGGAACCAGAGTGAATTTTGAGAAGTAGCTTCACTCCCTCCTCTTGGGTGATGCATTTCTATAGTATCCCTTCCTTGACACTTTTCCTCATCAAGCTATCATCCATCAACACATAAAGCTTGCTTCGACGAACTAGGCATTCAGTTTTAGTCTTGTCTACGGGTACCTTGGCGCTGGTGAGGTACTTGATGAATTGCTCTCTCTAATCGGCGACCGGCGAAGGTACCATAAGTACCAACTGCTCGGCTGGGGGAACCTCTTCGACTTCCTTATGTTCTTTGATGGATGGCGTCGAGAGATCTTGAACAAAGACCCCTGGTGGGATCGTGGCGTGAGAAGAACCCTAACTTTGATAAGTGGTCGATGAGTTAATTTTGGTCATGTACCACGTGGTGATACTCGATGTCATAGAATTTTCCTTCAAGCTTTCTGATTTTAGCATAGTAAGCATCCATCTTATCACTGGAATAGGACCAATCCTTGTTGAGCTAGTTGATAACCAGCGCGGAGTCCCCATACACCATGAGGTGTTTGACACCGAGCTCGATAGCTATACGAAGACCATGGAGACACACTTCGTATTTTGTGGCGTTATTGGAGGCCGGGAAGTGTATCCGGAGAACATAACGTAGCTTATCCTTGGTCGGCGTAATGAACAGAATGACCTGCACCAGCACCATTGATGTTAAGGGCACCGTCGAAGTACATCACCTAGTGTTCGGGGCAAGCAACGGTGATGGGCTCTTGGATCTCGGTCCATTCAGCGACAAAGTCAGTGAGCGCTTGTGACTTAATGGTAGGCCTGCTTTTTAATTTGATGGAATAGGTGCCGAGCTCAATAGCCCATTTAATGATGCGGCCATTGGCTTCTTTGTTGCAGAGAATGTCCCCCAGAGGGAACTCAGTGACCATAGCGATCTTATAGTATTCAAAGTAGTGTCAGAGTTTGCGCGACGTAATAAGAATGGCATATAACAGCTTTTGTACCTGAGGATAACGAGTTTTGGGCTCATTAAGTACCTCGCTAATGAAGTAAACTAGACATTGTACTTTATAAGCATGGCCGGCCTCTTCGCGTTTGACAACAATAGCTGTGCTCATGACGCGAGAAGTGGCAGCGATGTATATTAGCAGAGTTTCATCTGGCCTTAGTGCTATCATGATCGGCGGCTTTGTTAAGAACAACTTGAGCTACTCAAAAGCTGAGTCTGCCTCCTCCAACCAGGAAAAGCGCTCGGAGGCCTTGAGGAGCTTGAAGAAAGGTAGCCCTTTTTCGCCAAGGCGTGAAATGAAGCGGCTTAAAGCAGCCATGCAACCTATAAGCTTTTGTATATCCCTGACGCATGTTGGCCGTTTCATATTGGTGATGGCGGAGACTTTGTTAGGATTAGGCTTGATGCCTCAAGCACTGATGATGTAGCCCAGTAGTATACCGGATGGAACTCCAAAGATGCACTTTGAAGGGTTCAGCTTCCATCGGTACTTGTTCAGGTTCGCGAAGGTTTCTTCGAGGTCAGCGATAAGGTTGTCGGCTGTCTTAGTCTTGACGACCACATCATCGATGTAGGCTTCGACGTTACGGTCAATCTATTGGTCGAGGCACATCTAGATGGCCCTTTGATAGGTAGCCCCAGTGTTCTTAAGTTTGAAGGACATAGTTTTGTAGCAGTATGCACCGAAAGGCGTAATGAACAATGTCTTGATCTAGTCTTCTTTCTTGAGGGAGATCTGATGATAGCCAGAGTAACAGTTAAGGAAGGAGAGTAGTTCCCAGCCGATGATAGAGTCTACAACCTCGTCTATCTGAGGCAAGCTGAAGGAGTCTTTAGGGTAGTGTTTGTTAAGATCAGTATAATCAACGCACATTCTCCATTCTTTATTTTTTTCGAATGAGAATAGGGTTCGCTAACAAATCTGAATGATACACTTCTTTTATAAACCCGGTAGCTAAGAGCTGTTTTATTTCTACCCTAATAGCCTCCTTCTTGTCTTACGTGAATCGGCGGAGTTTCTACTTGATCAGTTTGGCAGTCGGTGAGATGTTCAAGGAGTGCTCAATCTTCTCCCATGGTACCCTCGACATGTCTACAGGTTTCCAAGCAAACACATCGGCATTGGCACGTAGGAAGGAGACAAGCGCACTTTCCTATTTGGGGTCAAGGTGAGCCCCAATCTTCATGGTCTTAGAGGCATCATCGAGGCCGAGGCCGACCTCCTTGATTTCCTTGGACTTGGCGGAGGCGCAGGGAAGCTCTAGCTCTAGAATCTCCATGTCATCGGTAGGTGTTGTCTTGGCTTCGGCGACCACGCTAGCCCTCTGGATGGAGAGGTCGGTGGCTTCGGTGAGAGCGAGACTCTCTGTCTCACAGGCATATGCAATGAAGAGGTTGGCCTACAGAGCTAGGACTCCTGCAGGCGAAGGCATCTTCAACACCAGATACGCGTAGTGCTGGTATGACCATGAATTTGGCCAGAGCTAGTCAGCCAAGTATGGCATGGTAGGTAGTGTCAAAGTCGGCGACGTAGAAGTTGAAATGCTCGACGTGGTAGTTGCTTGCCGTGCTGAACTGTACTGGTAGGGTGATCTCTCCAAATGGTTTGGATGCCCTTCTAGGTACCACACCCTAGAAGGAGGAGTCCAAGGGTGTGCGATCTAATATCGTGAGGCCCAACTCCCTTAGGTCCCCGGCAAAGAGTAGGTTCAAAGCACTACCACCGTCAACAAGGACTTTTCTGAAGAGCACCTTCTGGATGGTTGCATCGAGGACAAGGGGGAACACCCTATGTAGGGTATGTCTGCCCACTGGTCAGCCCTACTGAAGGTGATGGGGACCTCGGACCATGGGCGATAGCTGGGGTCGGTGGTGGTTTCCTCTAAAGTAACGGCGAGCACTCGTCGGGTGGTGAGCTTCCATTCCCTTCTACTCTCAGTGGAGGCAAGGCCCCTAAAGATGGTGGCGACCACCTTATCAGTGGTCCTGAAAGATATTGTTGTTGCCCCTAGGTGGTTGGTGACCTCTGGCTCCATCGTTGGTGTCATCATCGAGCCTCTTGTCCTAGAACTCCCTAGCTAGACCAATGTAGTCCATCTTGTGTTTGGCGTTCTTGTGAAGAGGGCAGGGGCCATCGAGGATCTTTTGGTACTATTCATCATAGTTACACTTGGCACGAGGTTGACTAACGGCTGGCGATGATGTGTTCTGGCCTGGTGGTGGTGATTTTGGCTAGGCCTATGTCCTCCTGTTCGATCATGGCCACTATCACGATGGTAGCTGCGGTCATTGGGGCGGTGGTCGCTATGACGTCGGTCATCGGGGCGATCATCGTAGCGATGAGGCGGGCGCTGAGTGCCTACATCCTCATTGAAGTGCACCTCAGCTTCCTCAGTATCGGCATACTGGTTGGTGGTAGTTATCATTTCGCCGAAACCGGTGGGTGGCTTGTGGTTGAATTTGGAGCGAAGCTCGTGATGGTGGAGTCCTCGGATAAAGGTGGTGATGACTTCAGCTTCCATGATGTTGGGGATAGAGTTCCTCATCTTGGAGAAATGCTGGATGTAGCTGTGGAGGAGCTCGGATGGCTTCTGGTTGATGCGGCTGAGATCATGCTTCATGTCGGGTCGAGTACACATGGCCATATAGTTGTCGGTGAAGACTTTCTTCAACTCTTCCCATGACCCGATGGAGTCCGGCGCAAGGCTAGTAAACTAGCTCATGGCGGGTGGCGTGAGCATGATGGGGAGATAATTTGCCATGATGCTGGTGTCTCCTCCCATGACGCGGACGACAGTGGTGTAAGCTTGCAACCACTGAGTTGGGTTCATTCTCCCTTCGTAGGGCTCGACCCCGGTGATCTTAAAACCACAGGGCCATCAAAGCATTTGGAGTGCCCTGATGAAAGCCGGAGGCCCCTCAGGGTTGTCGACACCATCGTCTATGGCATTGTGGTTGGGGATAGGCTCGAGGGCTGAGTCCGGGTTGCCGTACTCCTTTTCGTAATCCTAGCAGCAATGCACTTCGTCTTCATGGCGACCAAAGCGACGTTGCTCAATATGGTGTCACGCATCCTGGAGGTCGCTGAGATGTACTCTAGCATCCTGTTTGACCTCCTGGTCATGCTGGCGATGGTGTTCGGCACGATGCCCACTAGGTCCCCACTAGAGAGGTAGCGACTAGTCAGTGAAATGGCTTTGACTAGGGTGTGATTGGATCTCGGCGCAGCTGATCGGTGAATCGTGCTCCTAGAGCACGAAGGTCTCTGATCCTTGTGAATCTCATTGACCTAACAGTGAGCCGCTTTAAGCATGGGGGCGATCTTGGCGAGCTCGGGCGTTTGAGGGAAACGAGCGAGCTTGTTGGCGGCTACTACCAAATTGGCACTTGGAGTCTTGAAGACGTCGTGGCCATCGACGCAGAGAAATTCTTCGTCGAGGTCATGGTGGAGCGGGAGCGGTCTTCCTTGAGAATCGAGTCGATTATTTTGAGCAGCCTTGGCCCTCGCGATGGCTACGTTGTTTTCTCACCGCTACAAGCGGTTGACATTCCAGTTCTCTCGAGTAACGCGCTCCTCCTTAGTTTCACTGTTCCAAGGAGGGTTGTCGATGTTGACATTGAAGATTGCACCACCCCGGAAGGGTGGAAGGAGAAATTGATTAGAGAAGGTTTCGGTGAGGGTCTTCGTAGAGCCCTGAGACTCAGAGCCCAGAGTTTCTTCTACGATGGTCTGGAGGTGTGCCTCAAGGCTTTGGCCTAAGTGTAGCGTGTTGACGGCTAGCGAAAGCTAGATGGTGACCTGGTCAGTGAGTTTGCCCCTTAGGGCATGTTGGTAAGCGACGGCAGTGTCGGTGAATCCGAAGGATAGGGCCATAACCCCTACAGTTTCCTAAGTAGCCTCCAATAGATCTGGATCGGAGGGTGGTCGGCGCTGAACCAGAGTGTCCAGTGCTGATTTGGTGGAGAGACAGTCGGTGAGCTTTAGTTCGTCCCAATTGATGGATTCAATCAGATCATCATTGTTGATTGGCCTCTTCTGGTAGCGAGGAAGTAGACGGTGAGTCGTCGCCAAAGGAGACCTCGAAATCAGCTCTGAGATCGGATCTGCAGTTGTAGGTGCGGGGCGGCTAGCGCAGAACCGATCTACCCCGGCTCGAGGAGCTCTTCGACTCCATCAGCATTGATGACCCATGAGATGGATCCGACCATGAAGATCTAGTCAGGCTACGGAAGGGACAAAGAGCCTGCGGAAAAAGCCATCTTGTTCGACAAGGAAACAGCACGCACACCCATATCTAGCGTGCCAACTATCGACATAATATCGTCGGCAGTCCTTTGAGGGGTATCCCACGAAGGTAGATTGATCGACAAAGGAGCGCGAGATCAAGAACATGAAGGCAATAGAGACACATGAGTTACACAGGTTCAGACCGTTAGTATGACATAATACCGTACTCTTGTGGTCTGTTGGTTTGTATTAGCTATCGTATGATATGCCTTGATTTTAGAGGGGGTCCCTGCCTGCCTTATATAGTCCAAGAGGTAGGGTTACAAGTCGGTTAGATCTGAGAGATAATCGGAAAGTAATAACTGATTACAGGAATCTTGGGATCATACATATCCTAACAGATCTCGTAGTATCTTTAGGATATCTTCTCGATGTCTTGCTGAAGGTGCCAAGCAGAGTCGTGCCCTACAAGGCTTCTTCTTGTGGGCTGGGCCACCCCTTAGGGCGCAGCCCATGTGGTCTGCCATGGGTATCCAGGGTCAGTACACCCCATAGAGCCTTCCCCTCTCTACCTATAGATGGAGGCATCCCCCTCCTCATTTCAACAACACACAAGAGAAGAAGAGCACCAAGAAGAGCAAGAGCAACACAACTCCAATGGGCTTAGGCCCTAGTAGCTAGCTCTAGCAAAGTAGTAGGGAGAGATATGAGGGAGAGTTCAGGGAAGAAGTGCCGGGCTTGTCAGTAACCTTCCCCACTTGTACCTCGATGAACATGCACTTTGTACCTCAACGGTGTGGGGGTATAACCCCAAATACCAATAGGGTTGTACATGGGCCAAGTCGCTAGGGGAGGTCCAGCCCACAAGACTACACATGGGCCGCACCCCTGGTGGAGGCCCAGCCTATGAGATAACACCATGTGAGGCACAACATAGGTTAGCATGCCTTGCAAGACTATGTGAAGATCTCCGATGGTCTAGGAGACTAGCTTGGATGTGCCAGATCCCATAATATTTGTAACTTGCTATCTTGTAAAACCGATCAGGATAGAAACAACCGATCTATAACCCTACCCCCTAAGCTATATAAGGTGGGTAGGGACCCCCTTGTTTTCATCTGATCAAACTGTAATACAATCTACAAAGAAATAGGACGTAGGGCATTAAGTCAAGATGATGGCCCAAACCTGTCTAATTGTTGTCCCTCGCGTTCTGTGTCACCATCCAACTTCCTCACGCTCACCTCCACCGATTCATCTACTACTATGGGCATACCCCTCGATAGATGTCCAGACGTATTTTGTCGACAGTGGCGAGCCAGGTATGGGGTGTGCATGTTGAATTCATGGTGAACCAGATGGTCACCTTCCCGAGCTCCATGGCCTTCCCCGAGCTAGGCTAGATCTTCATGGTCCAATCCATCACATGAGTCATTAGCCCCTAATGGCAATAGGGAGTTCGTGGAGACGATGTAGGATCACCCTACGCCAATCGAGCCAACACCTGCAATGACATCTCCGATCCCCTGTGCCCTACCGCTAGGTTAGGAGATCCATCAGCAATGATGATTTGATCGCATCTATCGATCAGGTCACAGACCGCTTAATGGAATGTTAGCTCCTCATGGATTTGGTCTTAGATTAATCTAGAGCGAGCATTGTAACTAAACCGACCAAATCATAAGAACGTAAGTACAAAAACAATCACCGAAGTGATCAGTTCCTATACTTAAGCTCCCATAATCCTGGTAGTCCAGAAATCACGAAGGATTTCAACCAACTCTCGACATACAAACCAAGACCATAGTGATTCAACACAACACATCATTCGTTACAACATTTCACAAGTAGCATTCGAATTACATCCATCAGAGTTCAAATAAAATATTACAAACCAAGTTCAAATTTTGCGGAAGCAACATAGTTTAGTACATAACTTCATAGTTTCAAATACATTGCCAGATCTAAGTCATGTCCCACAAAAGCATCATTAGGTACGAGAACTAGGAGAGACCATGCCCAACGGTCTAGTCTTCATCCCCAGCTGGGAGAAGGTAGTACTTGCAGCAACCAAAGTAGAACTGGTCATCTGCAATAGGTGGGAGATAAACCCTGAGTACGAGAAGGTACTCAGCTAGACTTACCCGTCAAAACTAGGAATAAAAGACACCAAGGGTCATGCAAGCCTTATGAGGTGGGCTAGCTTGACATAGTTGCATAAAAGAGCTTATGATTATAGTAACCAATTTAAACTTAGCATCAAGCTTATCATTATTTACCTATCCACTAGATTAGCACCTGTACTAGAGCACTCACTTATTAGGAGCAAACAATATTAACCATAGTAGGTATAATAAGGCTATCATCATCATCATATCATCATTTCCAAACCATTAGGTTATTTAGTGTATCTACTTTGGAGATAAGCCCGTCAAGTTCTCACTAACCGGGAGAGACGGTGACTCGAATCGAATTACAACTCAGCTGAGGGGGTATTCCTAACTCTCCCCCTGGCATACTTAGCAAGGGTAGCTATGGGTCACCTTTGGAACAACTCAGGAACCAAATTTGTGGGTTCGATCAGCACCAGCACTCTCAGGGATTACCCTTCAGCTAGGATGATCAGGACTTTTAAATCACCTACCCTTGGACTCACGCCTACGGCTCCCTTCCGAGGCACACTTTATACTTATCGACTCCTGGCCTGAGGTGAGCTACTCGGCTTCGCGGTCGGTCTTTAGACATGGCCAACTAAGAGAGAGGCATGCGTTCAACATGAACAGGAAAGGCTCCAAGATTCAGTCCTTAAGTGACACAGACGGAGTCACTGCAAACCGGCAAGCCTCTGTCCGGTCTTCATTTCAAATTAAGACTGGTTCTTTTCCACGATAGCAAATATAGCCAACCGTGCCATATGTATCTTCCTATATCTCGCAGGTGATAGGAAATCACCTGACTTCTATCGTGTTTAAGCAGGGCTAAGCACTACACGAGCCTGAGCTACATAGGATTCAGGGTATCAATATCTGGACAAGGATTGGATAACCAATGCAGCAAGTGTTTGCATCCAACACCTAAACTTAATGCAACAACATATATATGTAACAATAATACTATAACTGCATTTCAAAAATTAGGAGGCTTAATATGCTCCAGGGCTTGCCTTTCACAAAGTTGCATGGACGGTGATCCGGGTACTCAATGGCGACCTTATCTGGCACTTCTCCTGAAGGCTGCACCTCCTAAATCTCTGGTGTTGGATGCTGCTGCTCGCTCGGTTCCTTGAATTCCAGCAGTGTCATACCTTTTGGTACACCTATTGCATGCCGATGCATCAGATAAATATCATGGATGCATAAGGAATGACATGATGCTCATGATGAATGGATCACAGTAAGTGTTTAATGAAACATCACTAGACACTCGTTTACCGATTTAAGAATAGCTCTATTCAAATCACTTTAAAACATGTATCTAACTTAACTTGAAGAACAAGATCAACTTACCTAACTTGCATAACCTAAGATAAAGATGCTCATCTTCAGTTAAAGGCCTAACACCTAGAAACATTACCACAAACATAGAAATAGTAAAGGCATACTTAAATTAACAGTTAAAGTTTCATATGCACACAAGTAGTTCCTTAATTCAATCACAACCAGAGTTCTATAAATCCAAACGACTTGCATGAGGACATTCTGGAAAGCTTATGAAATTCTCTACAAATCATTTGTAAACATCAAAGCATGATTCTTACGTTAACCAAATCGAATTCAAGTAAACCTAGAATCTATCCAGAAATGACAGGGTTACTAAATTAAATATTTAGTGATGATGCAAAAGCATAATTGGACCAAACCAAGTTTACCAACTTGTTGTGCATACCAGAGGAACATCAGAAAGTATAGTGCCAACCTCTAAATAAATTATTTAATGTACTTTTCTAATTTATTTAGTTAATTAGGTGATTAAAGCAATATATAGTAAAACTGTTCAGAAAAATCTACAAAAATTACAGTAGCTATCTCATGCTTCACATAGACTACCATAAAAATTTCAAAGCAATTGGGCACGCAGAACTTGTTGTATCTAAAATAATAGATTGCATGTCTATTTCTAGCATAATTAGGAAACCCTATTGAAAAGTGTCAAGCAACAGATTTATTATTTTTCCTAGTATCACTCTAGCATAAGAATAGAACTCACCAATTTTTACCTTTACTGGATCTATAGAAAAATTATGAAAATTCACACAAGATCCATCCATGCAAACAAGAGAATTTTATAACTCCTACATACAGTGTCCAAAATGTATGAAAATTTAACTACAAGCTATTCATGATATGAGCAGTACATCATAAAAATTTCATGCCATTTGGAGCTACATAGAAAAAGATATAATTACCCCTATTTCCTTCATGATTAAAAGAGATATTTAGCAACTCCATTTTTCATATCAGAACATGGCATAATTTATATTTTTAATATAAACTAGACATTATCATGAACTCAACAAAATTGGAACCACATCATTTGAATCTACCAACTAGGAGATATATATTTTTGAATATATACACAGATCTGTGAAAAGAATAAAACAAAAACGAATTTGAAACCCTAACTCTACTGCTGGGCCGGCCTGGACAGACTCGGCGGCCCACAAAACACGCGCAAGCATAGCCCAGCCATGACGTGGCCTAGGCTGGCTCCCGCCTCCACTTCAGCAACTAACAATGGGACCCCGCTCGTCAGCGAGACAGACAGGGGAGGAAGAACGGACGACGGCGTAGCTCATCGACGGCGATAGCTCCGACAAGTCCAGTGATGCTACGGCATTCGCCTCAGCCATGCGCACCTAATGGTGCCATCAATTGAAGCTATTGCTATGGCTAAAGGCAATGGCGATGGCCATGGCGGTGCACAGCCACGGCTTGGCCGGCTCTAGCGAGGCTACGGCGTCACGGCCCTAGTGGCCTACTCTACGAGCTTTAGTGTCACATACAGCACCTAGCGCAAGGGAGAGAAGGGATGGGAAGGCCACGGTGGCAGTTGGCCATGTGGAGCGCCAACTCCGGCGAGGTCCCGCCATGGCGGCGGTGGAAGAAATGGCGATTACGCCCTTGCCAAACCCCAATCGACCCGGCTGAATGGTGGAGGAGGTAGAGGAGATCACGGCGAAGCTAGGAGCAAGATGGCCAATGCGTTTTTGTGGTGGCAAGCGCGCAAGGCGACAGCGACGCTCGGTCAGAAATGGAGAAGCTGCTGTGGCTCGGTGCTGCGCGCGGTGGAGGCGAAAGAGAGGCAAATGGAGCAGGCGAGTGCGTCGGGCAGGCGCTGGCTTTCATCTGGAGCTCGGACGTGCGACGTGGAGACGTTGGCTGAGCATGCGTGCCACATGGCGATTAGCTCTAGAGCCAGTCGGCCATGGCGAGCTCTAGTCCATTTTCTGAAATTTTCGATTCAGTGTTCAATGACGACGACTGACAGCGCGAATTCGATGTGTCAACACGGCTAAACCATTTATCCATTGCAAAAACTGTGTACATGAAAAATGTAGGCCTACCATCCATCTACAACTTCTTTTCAAGGACCATCATCTAATTTGCCATGGATCAAAAGTTACATCAAGCCAAAGGTGGCTCAATCAAACTGAAAATGCAGTTAGGACTTAGAAATATTTTTTAGTGTTTAATCCACCATCAATAATGACTTGTGGGCCATGTTTGAGGCTGTTCCACACATTTTCATGAGTTGATCATAAAACAACTTTTGTTCCTTGATAAATTAGCTACAACTTTGGTAAAGAGTGCACAGCCATGCAAGGTCTCTAAGTTGGTCTTTTGAATCAGTCAAACAGTGGCACCCTAAGGGTCATTAAAAGTCAAACCTCCACTTGAGGGCAATTTAGTCATTTTGATCTACATGAACAATGTCCCAACAATTACCCTAAGTGTAGTTAAGGTGTATTAGACCATGATCAACCACTTTACACAAGTGCTATACCAATTTCTAATGATCACATGTGATGAAACACAAAACAATCAATTCACTCAACTGTTGCAATTTCATGTTTCACATGTTTCATGACCTTGTTGTTATTTTATACTTGTCATATTACTATCATGTTGCCATGTTTCAAGGTATGAGAAACTCATGTTGCATTCACATGTTTCACTACTACCATTCACAAGCAAATCAAGTATGAAACAAACAGAATTGCGAATGTTGCATATGTATGTTTTAGTGACAATGGCATGATGAGATAAATGATGCATATGTTTATGAAATGAAATGCACTTTTGTGGAAGCCAAACACCTAGGGTGTTACAGCCCTCCCCCCTTAGAAAAATCTTGTCCTGAGATTTGGAAAGCGTACCATTTAATATAGAAAGCCGGATAATTTTCCTTTAGATAATCTTCCCGCTCCCATGTTGCATCCCGATCACTATGATTACTCCACACTACCTTGTATAACTTAACTACTCATCTACGAGTCACTCTTTCTTGAGTATCCAGAACCTGCATGAGCTTTTCCTCATAAGAAAGATCAGATTTCAATTTGATTCTCCTCGTAGCTATTCTTTCCTCGGGAATACGAAGACACTTCTTCAGCTGGGACACATGGAATACCGGGAATATAGCTCCCATCTCACGTGGTACATTGAGTTTATAGGCTACTCTTCCACTTTTCTCGATAATGCGGTAAGGTCCAACATATCGAGGCTCAAGCTTCCTTTTGATTCCAAAACATTTTACTCCTTTCATAGGGGATACCTTCAGATAAACATGGTCACCTACTTCAAACTCAATAGGTTTTCTTCTCTTGTTAGCATAGCTCTTTTGTCTAGCCTAAGCGACAGTCATATTCTTCTGTATAGTTCGGACTTGCTCCTTGGCTTCTTTTACAAAATCAATACCATAGAATCTTCTTTCTTCGGGTTCCACCTAGTTCAAAGGAGTCCTACACTTGTGGCCATAAAGAGCTTCAAAAGGAGCCATTTTGATACTCTCTTGATAACTGTTGTTATAAGAGAATTCAGCGAGAGGTAACCATTCCTCCCAAGAGCTTTTGCAAGAGATAAGACAAGCTCTAAGCATGTCTTCAAGAATTTGATTAACACGCTCAGTCTATCCTGATGTTTGTGGATTATAGGCAGAACTACGGATTAGATGAGTGCCAAGATTCTGATGTAAGCACTCCCAAAAGCGAGCCGTGAATTGTGGTCCTTTATCTGAAACAATGGATTTGGGTACACCATGGAGACGTACCACTTGTTGAAAGTAAATCTCAACATAATTGTGAGGGTGATAGGTAGACTTGATCAGGAATAAAGTGGGCGGATTTAGTTCGATGATCTATGATAACCCAGATGGAATCACAACCCTTTTTGGTAGTGGGTAATCCAACAATGAAATCCATGACAATTTCTTCCCACTTCCAGCCAGGAATAGAGAGTGGCTATAATAATCTGGGCCTCATGTGAATAGCCTTGACTCTGCAAAAGTTATCGCACCTTGCCACGTAGGCTGTGATTTCTTTCTTCATCTTGGTCCACCAATAATACAGCTTAAGATCTTGATACATTTTACTGCTACCAAGATGGATGGACAATTTAGAAGAATGGGCTTCAGCCATAATTTGATTTCTAAGTTCCTTGTCTTTGGGTACTACAAGCCTATCATTAAACCAGAGAATTCCTTTGTCATCGACCCTAAAGTGCTTGGTCTCCTGATCTTTCATCTTCTGCCTGATATGAAACACACCCGCATCAGTCTTCTGGAGTTCGATAATTTGACTTCTAAGAGAGCAATCCATAATGATATTGTGGAGTACTACAGGATGAAGGAGGTGTGCTAAATGAAAGTCTTCACTAACTAAGGAATTGCAATGGGCCTTTCTGCTTAAGGCATTAGCAACCACATTTGCCTTGCCAGGATGGTAGTGCACTTGAAGGTTGTAGTCTTTGATTAATTCTAACCATCGTCGTTGACGCATGTTCAACTCGGGTTGAGTAAAGATGTACTTGAGACTTTTATGGTCTGTATAGATGTTGCACACATTACCTAGCAAGTAATGTCTCCAAATCTTCAGGGCATGAACAACCACGGCTAGCTCTAAGTCATGGGTAGGATAATTGACCTCATGTTTTCAAAGCTGGCATGAAGCATAAGTAATGACTCGGCCCTCCTGCATAAGAACACACCCCAAACTGGTGCCACATGCATCACAGTAGACATCAAAAGGCTTCTCGAATGTTAGGTTGTGCCAATACAGGAGCAGAGGTTAGTAAGGTCCACAAAGTATGGAAAGCGTCTTCACACTTTGGGGACCACACAAACTTCTCATCCTTTTGAAGTAGGTGAGTCATGGGTTTGGCAATTTTTGAGAAATCTGGGATAAAGCGACGATAGTAGCCAGCCAAACCTAGGAAACTTTGGACTTCTGTGACCATAGTAGGTACCTTCCACTCTAGGACTTCTTGCACCTTAGTAGGGTCAACCGAAATTCCTATCTCTAGAGAACACATGACCTAGAAAAGGTATCTTGTTCAACCAGAATTTGCACTTGCTGAACTTAGCATAAAGCTGGTTGTCACGTAACCGAGTTAAAACAATTCTTAGATGTTCAGCATGCTCTTCTTCATTCTGAGAATATACAAGGATATCATCAATGAACACGACGACGAACTTGTCCAATTCTAGCATGAATACTGAATTCATCAGGTACATAAAGTGTGCTGGAGCATTTGTCAACCCAAAGGACATGACAAGGTATTTGAACAAGTCATAACGAGTAGAGAAAGCTGTCTTAGGTACATCTTCAGGACAAATTTTGATCTGATGGTAGCCAGACCTCAAATCAATCTTGGAGAATACCTTAGCTTTGGAGAGTTGATCAAACAAAATATCGATGCGAGGAAGAGGGTATTTGTTCTTGATAGTAATAGCATTAAGGGGGCGATAATCCACGTACATGCGCAGAGACTCGTCCTTCTTCTTCACAAAGATAGCCAGACAACCCCAAGGAGAAGAACTAGGCCGAATCAAACCTTTCTTTAATAGCTCATTTAACTGACTCTTTAGCTCGGCCAACTCATTGGGCGGCATTCTATAGGGCCTTTAAGAAATAGGAGCCATACCCGGAATGAGTTCTATCTTGAATTCTACGTCATGGTCTAGAGGTAATCTAGGCAAGTCATCAGGGAAGACATCTAGAAACTCATAGACAACCAGTATATCTTCAATGGCTTTGGCTAGGGTAGCATTGGTTGTATTGTGGATAGCGATATCACAAGGTAACTGCACTAGAAAACCCTTCTTATCCACAGGATCCCTCAACATTACCACACGGGTTGATGTATCGATCAACACTCCATTCCCGCTCATCCACTTCATCCCTAGGATTACATCGATTCCTACCCCTGGCAGAACTACAAGATCCATAAGGAACTCTCAGGTCCCCAATCTCAATCTTTACATCTTTAACTACTTGGTTAGTCATGATATTATTTCCAGCAGCACTAATACAATAACCACCCTTGACAATTGTAATCACATTCATCTTATGCTTAGATGCAAAAGTAGAACTCACAAAGGAATGCGAAGCACCCAAATCAAAGAGCACAACTACAGGGTGATCATTAACAAGGAACTTACCAGCGATGACCACTTCACCAGTAGGAATTTCCTCCATAGTAGTGTAGTGAACACGCCCCTGATGGACGTTTCCCTGAGCATTCTGCTTGGAAGGATAGGGACACTTATTAGCCCAATGACCAGGCTAGTTACAGTTCCAGCATGACCTGTTTGCTGGTGGGACATTGGAGCTGCCCTACCCATAGGTATTCTTTGGCAAGGAAATTGTGTACCCCTTGCGGAAACCAGTTTTAGCTTGATTCTTCTTCTGAGGTGGGCGGTACCGGACATTAGCATTAGGTGGACGATAGTGGGTTTTGGATACCACTGGTGCCTTAGACTGAGAAGCACCTGCCTCAAAGTTTCTTTTACAGGTCTTGGAAGCCGCATATACCTTATCATTATTCTCCTGAGTCAGGGTGTCACTGATAAACTCATTGAAGGTGACACACTTGCAGTTGCCCATAGACTTCATCAGTTTAGGGGAAAGTCCCCTCTTGAAGCTAGCTATCTTTTTGGCACTAGTATCAATGAACTCGAGAGCATACCTCACCAGGTTGTTAAATGCTTGGAGGTATTCATTAAGACTCTTGTTGCCTTGGGTTAGCTTCATAAACTCGGTATGCTTAATGGCCATGAGACTAGGAGGAATAAAATGTCCCCTAAAAACTACCTGGAACTGGTCCCAAACTATCTTGATGTTTGCAGGGAAGGTGGTCCTGTGATGGGTCCACCAGATGCCTGCAGGGCCTTGGAGCTGGTGTCCTGCATACGAGGCCTTCATACCTTCTGTCAAATGGAGCAATCCAAACCTTTGCTCTATCATGCTCAACCATTCATCAGCTTGTAATGGTTCTTCTGCCTCTCTAAAGATAGGAGGCTTTGTGTCCATGAAGTCCTTAAAGCTGTTGTACTAGTTCGGCTCGGGTCCCTGGTAGACATGTCGATCCTCGCGGTTAGCCATTTGGCGCATAGCCTCAGCTAGCATGCACTGACTTTTGACAACTATCTACATTAGCTCAGCTGGTGTGGGCGGTGGAGGAGGTGGTTGTTCCTCATCTCCCATGCTACGACCGTGACAAAGGTTATAAGCCATCTGCAAAATGTATAGCCAATGAGCACTGATGATGTGGAAATTTTTATAGATGAATTGTATAATTATGCCAAACTAATTCCATTGGAGAGAATGCATTTATATAATCAACAGAGGCACAATCATTCATCACAATCACACAACTCATCAAGCGCATCAATTGACACATGAATGCGATGAACTTAACCAACAATGAGATCTATAGACCGCAAAAACTGGAATTTAACAAAGGCTCACATACATGGAGCATAACACGTTTGATAGGTTACATCCAAGCCATAGAGGTTCCAAACTTACATCAAGGGTAACATAGGGTTCGATATTACATCCCAACGATTAACTCATTACAAAGCTACTCGTTCATGCATGAGGATCAACAAAAGACTAGCTCTAGCACATTAGCTAAGTAGTAAGCTAAACTACGCATCATCCTCGGAGTCAGTGTCGAAGATCTCTCCTCCATCTTCATCACTAGCAGGCTCTAACTCCTCATCTTCCTCCTCTTTAGGTGGAACGTCCTCAGGTCCATTGACCTCAATGCCATCATCACCTTCAGCCATGATGACACCAGAGCCCATCTCATCCTCATCATCAGGTGGCAAGAGAGGGTGAAGTTGATTATGTAACAGGTGAACCTCCTCATGGAGATGGTCATTGTACTCTTCGGCAACTGCCAACTGCTACTCTAGCTCCACCTGTCGCGCTCTCAACACATTCTCCTTGTGCCAGGCTTCATTCCATTGGTTCAGCACGTGAATCAACATACGTTCATAGTTGTGGTGAGCAACTGTCAACCTCTAAACCTCCAGGGTCTCTTGATCACATTCCTATGTTACTTGCTCCAAACGGTGCTGAGCCGCATTCCTCTCAGCAGTCACTCGGGCCAGCTCTGCCCTCAGCCTTTCCACCTCAGTAGGCTCCGAACGGGGCTCACGAGGAGCTAACCGGTGACAAGGCACCCTGCCTCCAGCGGACTTGCGAGCAGTGAGTTTCGTGCATGCCATCTGTAGCAAAAAGTTGCAACATAAGGGGAGAATCATTTAAGGGATACGAAATTTAATTAGTCGAGACCATCAATTTTTAAAGGAGGGAGTAATGCAAGAAATGCCATGTATGCTTGAACATGATGCATGCACGATCCGTACGTCCTCACAACCTAGAAAAATTTAAAGGCTAGCGAAATATACTGTGGCATACATACATTCTCTCATATACGGTAGCTAGTCGATCTACAACGATACGTTGTTAGTGTACCTATAGAAAATTTCATTTCAGCCCAATAAATTCCCAAAAAGGCATGTAAAGTAAGCAGTAAACTAAATACTTTCATACATACATCCCCCGATGTATATATTCTAGTATCACAGCTACCTGACAGAGATACCCACATTTAAGTACTCTCATAGATACATGATCAAACATGTAAGTATGCGAGCAACCACAACTACTCTCCCCTAGACCGATGGTTGGACGTTCATGCTCTCACAACTCCCACTTACCAGAGTGTAGAGGTATTTTGACCCATACATTACCACCCAAGCGGATGGCATCCATACAATAGCATGCCGTATGGACGATGAAACAGAAACAAGTAGGAACCCCCAAGTTAGTACTTTAATAAGCCACCTAAGAGTCCTTATTTGGGCATAAGGGATATGACCACTGG
Organism: Miscanthus floridulus; assembly: GCF_019320115.1. Lineage (NCBI taxonomy): Eukaryota > Viridiplantae > Streptophyta > Magnoliopsida > Poales > Poaceae > Miscanthus > Miscanthus floridulus. The sequence continues at coordinate 47,672,418 of NC_089594.1, read as the reverse complement.
CCATACATAGTATTTAATTTAGGATTTTCACAAATACTTTTGTTTTAAATACACAAATGACATGTTCAGTGTCGAATCTTGCTCTGATACCAGCTATAATAGAACCGACCAAATCATAAGAACGTAAGTACAAAAACAATCACCAAAGTGATCAAGTTCCTGTACTTAAGCTCCCATAATCCTGGTAGTCCAGAAATCACAAAGGATTTCAACCAACTCTCGACATACAAACCAAGACCGTAGTGATTCAACACAACACATCATTTGTTACAACATTTCACAAGTAGCATTCGGATTACATCCATCAGAGTTCAAATAAAATATTACAAACCAAGTTCAAATTTTGCGAAAGCAACATAGTTTAGTACATAACTTCATAGTTTCAAATACATTGCTAGATCTGAGTCATGTCCCACAAAAGCATCATCAGGTACGAGAACTAGGAGAGACCGCGCCCAATGGTCTAGTCTTCATCCCCAGCTGGGAGAAGGCAGTACTTGCAGCAACCAAAGTAGAACTGGTCATCTACAACAGGTGGGAGATAAACCCTGAGTACGAGAAGGTACTAAGCTAGACTTACCCATCAAAACTAGGAATAAAAGACACCAAGGGTCATGCAAGGCTTATGAGGTGGGCTAGCTTGACACAGTTGCATAAAAGAGCTTATGATTATAGTAACCAATTTAAACTTAGCATCAAGCTTATCATTATTTACCTGTCCACTAGATTAGCACCTGTACTAGAGCACTCACTTATTAGGAGCAAACAATATTAACCATAGCTGGTATAATAAGGCTATCACCATCATATCATCATTTTTGAACCATTAGGTTATTTAGTGTATCTACTTTGGAGATAAGCCCGTCAAGTTCTCACTAACCGGGAGAGACGGCGACTCGAATCGAATTACAACTCAGCTGAGGGGGTATTCCTAACTCTCACCCTAGCATACTTAGCAAGGGTAGCTGTGGGTCACCTTTGGAACAACTCAGGAACCAAATTTGCGGGTTCAATTAGCGCCAGCACTCTCAGGGATTACCCTTCTACCAGGATGATCAGGACTTTTAAATCACTTGCCCTTGGACTCACACCTACGGCTCCCTTCCGAGGCGCACTTTATACTTATTGACTCCCAGCCTGAGGTGAGCTACTTGGCTTCGCAGTTGGTCTTTAGACATAGCCAACTAAGAGAGAGGCATGTGTTCATCATGAATAGGAAAGGCTCCAAGATTCAGTCCTTAAGTGACACAGACGGAGTCACTGCAAACCGGCAAGCCTCCGTCTGGTCTTCATTTCAAATTAAGACTGGTTCTTTTCCACGATAGCAAATATAGCCAACCGTTTCATATGTATCTTCCTATATCTCGTAGGCAACAGCGACGCTCGGTTAGAAATGGAGAAGTTGCTGTGGCTTGGCGCTGCGCGCGGTGGAGGCGAAAGAGAGGCAAATGGAGCAGGCGAGTGCGTCGAGCAGGCGCTGGCTTTCATTTGGAGCTCGGACATGCGACGTGGAGATGTTGGCCGAGCATGCATGCCACGTGGCGATCAGCTCCTAAGCCGGTCGGCCACGGTGAGCTCTGTCTGTTTTCTAAAATTTTCGATTCAGTGTTCAATGACGATGACTGACAGCGCAAATTCGACGTGTCAACACGGCTAAACCATTTATCCATTGCAAAAACTGTGTACATGAAAAATGTAGGCCTACCATCCATCTACAACTTCTTTTCAAGGACCATCATCTAATTTGCCATGGATCAGAAGTTACATCAAGCCAAAGGTGGCTCAATAAAACTGAAAATGCAGTTAGGACTTAGAAATATTTTTCAGTGTTGAATCCACCATCAATAATGACTTGTGGGCCATGTTTGAGGCTGTTCCACATATTTTCATGAGTTGATCATAAAACAACTTTTGTTCCTTGATAAATTAGCTACAACTTTGGTTAAGAGTGCATAGCCATGCAAATTCTCTAAGTTGGTCTTTTGAATCAGTCAAATAGTGGCACCCTAAGGGTCATTAAAAGTCAAACCTCCACTTGAGGGCAATTTAGTCATTTTGATCTACATGAACAATGTCCTAACAATTACCCTAAGTGTAGTTAAGGTGTATTAGACCATGATCAACCACTTTACACAAGTGCTATACCAATTTCTAATGATCACATGTGATGAAGCACAAAACAATCAATTCACTCAAATGTTGCAATTTCATGTTTCACATGTTTCATGACCTTGTTGTTATTTTATACTTGTCATATTACTACCATGTTGCCATGTTTCAAGGTAATAGAAACTCATGTTGCATTCACATGTTTCACTACTACCATTCACAAGCAAATCAAGTATGAAACAAATAGAATTGCAAATGTTGCATATGTATGTTTCAGTGACAATGGCATGATGAGATAAATGATGCATATGTTTATGAAATGAAATGCACTTTTGTGGAAGCCAAACACCTAGGGTGTTACAAGCATGAATTTCCTGTATTCCATGATCACCAAGCCATAGCAACCAAGCGACCTACTCGGCCACATCGTTCAAGGTGACCACTTCCTGCTACCGGCCTATGTTTGGCCAACTACTAGGCCCCGATGGAGGACCCATCGAAGCCCTATCCCTTTAGGCTGGAGGGTGTAGGATCTATGTACCAGAATGCCATCCACCACCTCTTTGGCGACCATGCCGAGCGTGACCACGTTACCGACCTCTACATGATTAAGGATGGCAATGGGGACCCGATACCCGATGGGTATTTGATCCATTAGGGGATGGGGATGGGATCATATCTTTACCCGCGGGTATCTAAATGGGCAAGAATCCATATCCAATGGGTATAGCGGGTATGGGAATATTCCCTGTTTACCCATCCCCATTACCCATTAGGGAACCTGACTATTTGAGCTGTCATGCGAGTATTAGGCCCAAAGAAGCTCAACATAGATATTTTGGTCCAAATCTGAATAGTCATATATATAATTTGTGTGTTCTAGAAACCCTCGTTCAATTTTTCCTCACCATCTCCGCCAGCAGCACAAGCACGCCTATCTCATGAGCGCTCGTGCCCCTCGCTTCCTCAGTTCGGTCTCTCTGCCACCTTTGCTCGTCTTCCTCGCAACCTTGCTCCTTCTCCTCGGCATCTTCGAGACTCCGACACTTATACCCGGGTGAAAAAGAAACGTCTCCGATTGCAAAGCTGCGACCCCAAGTGTCCTTATTTATCGGGTATGCAGTACCCGTTGGGTATCTGTTACCCGACCGATACCCAATGGGTACGGGGATGGGCAAGAATCTATACCCAAGATAGTTAATGGGGATGAGGACGGGATGAATTCTCCGTAGCAGGAAAGAGAATGTTCCGGCGATACCCGACAGGTATATACCCATTGCCATCCTTATACATGATTGACCTAACTGACTTTGGTTAGCCCGCGCCCGTGGTCAACATGGTGGCTATTCACTAGCTCTCGGATGATCCCTCTCTTCCAACCAAATCTCTCCACAACATTCTGAGCGAGAGCCCCGATGATTATTCTGAGGGCTTAACCAAGACTATATCAAGCTACCCTACTTTCCCTCTAGGGTTTAGGGGCATGATTTTCCACATTAGCCACGATAGGTTCACCAAGGATGGTGAAACTACTAAAGAGCATGAGGCTCGTCTAGCGAAGAACGTCGATCACCAACATCGTCGAGATGAAGAAGCAGCCCAAGGGGCCGACGAGGATGGTCATAGCCTGCCCTACCATCAACATAATCTAGAGGAGGCATTTGACATGGTGGGTGACTAGCCAGTCTACCTGGCTCCAAGCGCCAATCTAGCCATAACTTTCAATGAGCTCGACAAACTTCCTCACACTCCAAAGGTCGAGAAGGTCCGAGCACATATCATAGCAGTGCAAGTCCAAGTCAACGAGTTTTGGAATGACACCCCATCTTATTCCATCGCATCAGCTCATAGCTGCCGCTCCCACCACGATTGAGGAGGCTGGCATCATAGTGCCGAGGGCCCTGACCTTAGGCTGGTGGTCTCTACCTCTATAGAGGATCTATAGGCAACTATGAAGCTCATTCATGCCACAACGGCCACCCACCGCACCCCTAGGGAGGTCGGGGCAGCAACCGTAACTAGGAGGTCAATCAAGCCCCTTGCGACCTTCGTGACCACATCAACACTGGTGTAGATGTCCGTGGACACAAAAAATAGTAGGTCCACACACTACGAAGCAGAGATGGAGCATCATCGGCAATTCAACGCCAAACATGAGGGATTTGTTGCCCATCAAGCACCACTTCTCATCAGCGCATCAGGACTTCGCCCTTTCATGGAAAGGCTTTGAGCCGTCTGCTGGCCTATGGGTTTCAAGGTTCTTGGTGTTAACACCTATCACAAAAAGGACAACCCCACTCAGTGTCTAATTCTATACGAGATTGCCATAAGAGCCATAGGCAGAGATGAAGACGTCATGGCAAATTATCTACCCATCATACTCAACCAGTCTATGAACAACTGGCTCCTCAGCTTGTGGGATAATTCCATCCGATCTTGGAATGACCTTAAGAAAGTGTTCATCGACAATTACATGGTTACATGCAAGTAGCCCGGCATAAAGTATGACCTAGAGAAGCTTCATCAATCCTCCAGGGAGTCCCTACACGACTTCATCTAGCATTTCTTGGAGATAAGAAATTTTATTCCCAACATCACTAACACCGATGCCATCGCTGCTTTCACCAAGGGGCTCCAGCATGAGCAACTCTGTGGCAAAATGTATTGCAAGGGGCCCACAACCATTGACGAACTGATACAAATAGCAAACAGATACGCCAATGCTAAAGAAACCGAATAGGCTACCCGCTTCGCTCACCACCAATGCCACGACGATGATTGTCATGAAGATAGGTGCTATGATGATCGCGACCACCACTGTGATGACCAAGACCACTGGGATGACCATGACCACCACCAAGATGACCACGAGCCATGGCATGACGACCGCTAGGATAGCTTGAGAGGTAGACAAGGCCACCATCGCTGGCCTGATAACTCCATCAACACCGTCAATGCCTATGCCAAGCACACCTATGACACTGATTTTGGCAAGCTGCTAGACAGCCCATGCCCTATCCACAAGGATGCCAAGCACACCATGCAAGAGTGTAGTGGCCTAAAAATAGCACTTGGTGATGAATCATCAAAGAAGCCATGGCATGACGATGATGAGACCAAGGATGGTCAAGGTAGAGAATGAGTCAAGATCAAGGGCCCAACATACCAGGACCCCACCAATACCGTTGCCACCATCTTTGGTGGGAGAGCTATCTCTGAAGACTAGTGAGAGCAGAAGCTTGTAGCTCGATGTGTCATGTTGGTTGTTACATATGATGGCCCCATCGCTGATCCCAAGTACCTTGACTGGTTGGAGCACCCGATAACCTTCTCTAGGGACAACCAATGATCGGATATCCCATACCTAAGGAGTTTCCCACTCATCCTAGATCCCATCATCATAGACATGCACTTCCAAAAGATCCTCATCGACGGAGGGAGCGCCCTCAACATCCTATTCACTAGGTCCCTAGAGGAGCTAGGGATCAAGAAAGAAGACCTTACCCCCATGGACTCTCTGTTCTAGGGGATTGTTCTTGGAAAAGCATCCTTGCCTCTAGGATAGATTACATTACTGGTACAATTTAGCACCTCCAAGCACTTCCATGTTGACTACGTCAACTTCTGGGTTGTTGACTTCAACATAGCATACCATGCCATCCTTGGCCAACTAGCCCTTGCCAAGTTTATGGCCATGCCACACTACATGTACCTGGTGTTGAAGATGCCGATGGAGCGGGGGGTCCTCTCCCTACATGCCAACCTTGATGTCGCCTACTCCTATGAGAAGGAAAGCTTCATGCTCGCCAAGGCTATTGACATCTCCATCCGCATGCAGGACTGCCTCGCTTCTTCACAGTAGATTTCCCCATAGGACTAGGAGATCCCAACCATGGAAGTTGTGTCAACCAAGTCCAAGGAGGTGAAGGAAGTGGTCCTCAGCCATGGCGACCAGTCTAAGACTGCTCGGATTGGGGCTAGCCTCAATCCCAAAAAAGGAAGATGTGCTCATTAGCTTCGTAAGGGAGCATGTTGACGTGTTCGCATGGAAACTAGCGGACATGCTTAGCGTGCCTTAGGAGCTGATCGAGCACTTCTTAAATGTCTTGGTGATTGCCAAGCCAATCAAGCAGAAGCTTTGATGATTCACACACGACATAAAGGAGGCCATTAGGGTAGAAATAACCCAGCTCTTAGCTGCTGGTTTTATCAAAGAGGTGTATCATCCGAAGTGGTTAGCCAACCCGCTTCTTGTAAGAAAAAAGAAAAAAGAATGGAGAATGTATGTTGATTACACTGATCTCAACAAACACTGCCCTAAAGACCCCTTTGGCTTACCTCACATTGACAAGGTCGAAGATTCTATAGCCGGTTGCGAGCTCTAGTGCTTTTTAGATTGCTACTCTAGTTATCACCAGATCATGCTGAAGGAAGAAGATCAGATCAAGACATCATTCATTACGCCCTTCGGTGCCTACTACTACATAACCATGTCCTTTGGGCTCAATAACGTGGGTGTGACTCCTTAAAGAGCCATCCAGCGCTGCCTCAAGGACTAGATTAGGAAGAACATCAAGGCTTACGCTGATGACATGGTGGTTAAGTCTAAGACTACCGACACTCTCATCGCTGACCTCACCAAAGTTTTCAAAGCCCTAAAAGTGTACCGATGGAAGCTAAATCCCACTAAGTGCATTTTCGACGTTCCATTCGGTATCCTACTAGGCAACATTATCAGTCACTGCGGCATCGAAGCCAACCTAGAGAAGATAGCAGTGGTGACCAACATGAAGCCACCGACCTATGTCAAGGACATCTAGAAGCTAATGGGGTGCATGGCGGCTTTAAGTCATTTCATATCCCATCTAGGAGAAAAGGGACTCCCCTTCTTTAAGCTACTCAAGGCTCAAGAGAAATTTGTCTGGTTGAAGGACACTGACAAGTTATTCACCAAGCTCAAGCATTTCCTCACCACACCTCCAATCATGACCGCCCCCCAAAAGGATGAAACCCTACTAATCTACATCATAGCGACCAACCGGGTAGTCAGCACCACCATCGTAGTTGAACAAGAAGAGGTCAGACACACATACAAAGTCCATCACCTAGTCTACTTCATTAGCGAGGTCCTAAATGAGTCTAAGACTCACTACCCCTAGGTCCAAAAGCTATTGTACACCATCCTGATCACTTCCCAGAAGCTCCATCACTACTTCGATGCCTACCACATAGTGGTAGTTACTGGGTACCCACTTAGCGACATCCTCTGCAACAAGGAAGCTAGTGGTCGTATCATTAAATGAGTGGTCAAGCTCAGCACCTACACCATTGAAAGGTCCTAATGGCTAGAGGGGGGTGAATAGCCTAATAAAAATTTCTACAACAACACTTAACAAAATGGTTAGACAATTATGAGGCGAAGCAAGTGTTGCACCAGCCTACTCAAAATGCAAGCCACCTACCACAATTCTAGTTTAGATAGTATCTATTCACACAATAGCTATGACACTACCCTATGTTAGTGTTCTCTCAAAGGCTAACTAAAGAGCCACACCAACCAAGCAAGCAAGCTCTCACAACTAGCTATACTAAAGAGCTTGACAACTAGTTTGCGGTAATGTAAAGAGAGTGATCAAGAAGGTTATACCGCCGTGTAGATGAAGGAACCAATCAATCACAAGAATGAGTACCAATGAAGACCAATCACCTTGGAATCAATGATGAACATAATGATTTTTATCAAGGTTCACTTGCTTGCCAGCAAGCTAGTCCTCGTTGTGGCGATTCACTCACTTGGAGGTTCACACGCTAATTGGTTTCACACGCCAAACCCTCAATAGGGTGTCGCACAACCAACACAAGATGAGGATCACACAAGCCACAAGCAATCCACTAGAGTACCTTTTGGCTCTCTGCCGGGGCAAGGTCAAGAACCCCTCACAATCACTACGATCGGAGCCAGAGACAATCACCACCCTCCACTCAACGATCCTTGCTACTCCAAGCCATCTAGGTGGCGGCAACCACCAAGAGTAATAAGCGAAACCCGCAGCGAAACATGAACACCAAGTGCCTCTAGATGCAAACACTCAAGCAATGCACTTGGATTCTCTCCCAATCTCACAAAGATGATGAATCAATGATGGAGATGAGTGGGAGGGCTTTGGCTAAGCTCACAAGGTTGCTATGTCAATGAAAATGGTCAAAGGGTGTGAGCTTCAACCAGCCATGGGGCTTAAATAGATGTCCCCACGAAATAGAGCTGTTGTACCCCTTCACTGGACACAACATGGGCTGACCGGATGCTCCGATCAAGTTGACTAGACGCTTGACCTCAGTGTCCGGTCACCTAATGACAGCCACGTGTCCCGACTCCAACAGTCACTTGAGTTGACTGGACACTGTGCACAATACTGACTAGACGCTGAGCCACTAGCGTCTGGTCATTTTCAGTAAGGTACCAGAAATGCCTTTTGCCCAACGGACATGTCCGGTCAATCATGACCGGACCCTGCCTGCGTCCGGTTAGAAACCCTAGCTTCTGAGCGTTGTCCGACAATAGGACCGGACACACCTCACCAGTGTCCGGTCAGTCCATGACCCAGCATCCAGTTGATTGACTGACACTAGCATCTACGCTGCCACACTTGACTGGACACGCCAATCCTTTTGAGACCAGCATCCGGTCACTTAGTGACCTGCAAGACTAACTCCTTTTCACCTCTAACTTCTTCACCCTTGCTCAAATGTGCAAACCCCCAAGTGTATCACCTTGTGCACATGTGTTAGCATATTTTCATAAACATTTTCAAGGGTGTTAGCATTCCACTAGATCCTAAATGCATATGCAATGAGTTAGAGCATCTAGTGGCACTTTGATAACCGCATTTCGATACGAGTTTCACCCCTCTTAATAGTATGGCTATCAAACCTAAATGTGATCACACTCTCTAAGTGTCTTAATCACCAAAACAAAATAGCTCCTATAGTTTATACCTTTGCCTTGAGCTTTTTGTTTTTCGCTTACTTCTTTCCAAGTCCAAGCACTTGATCATCATTATAGCATCACCATCATGTTATGATCTTCATTTGCTTCATCACTTGGAGTGTGCTACCTATCTCATGATCACTTGATAAACTAGGTTAGCACTTAGGGTTTCATCAATTTACCAAAACCAAACTAGAGCTTTCAACCATCGACTTTAGGTCTCGCCACACGATCAAGTCATAGGCGCTTGCTGACTTCATCGCCGAAGTGGTGATGAAGGATTCTTGTAAGGGGGGGGGGCTATAACACCCCAAGTGTTAGCCACTTGCTAAGCAGTGGGTTTGAGCTCAAATATGACATGTTAAGTGGTAATTAGGAGCTTTAGTTCCTTATCTCGGAAGTGGTGATGAAGGTGTCAAGGTCAAATCTATGAAAATGAGCTCCACTTAAACTTTTGGGAATAAACACAACACCTTTGTGTTTAATGGTAAAACCTTTTTAGATATATACCTAAGTAATGTTGAAGGTGCCCCTTTCATGTGCCTCACATCAATTTCCACCCACATTGATCATTGGAAAAGTTTCATGAAGTTTGGAATCAACAAGTCACATGAAATGACAAGTTATGCCCTTGCTTGAATTGCTTTACTAAGTGAATGATAACATATGTCATCAACCTAACCTTGCAACATTGCCCAAATGACTCTAATTGAACTCTACAACAAAAGTCATGAAGGGTTCAAGTTGAGCAAATATTAAGAAAATGCTTCAATGGATCACAAAGCATAATTTAAAGCTTTATTGTGATCCTATTTTGACCAAAGTAGAACTAGAAGTTTTGTACTTGTTTTGGTGTTTGACCTTTAATTAAAGTCATAATTTAGTTTATGTGCTACAAACTTTTTTTTGGATCAAGAGCCACACCAGCTTAGAAATAAGTCAAATAGAGGCTCAAAGATTGAATTAGTTGCTGTTTTCAGCCCTAGAAAATATTTTGTCTGAGATTAGTGGCAAGGATAGTTGGAATGTCGTGTTCTTGTGTTTTTATTAAGCAACTTGACTTGATCCCAAAATAAAAGTTGGAGTTTACATCTTAGAGAAGGACATACAAAAGGTTGGGATCAGTTTGACCATGTTTGGACCAAGTAATTGGAGCTCAAACCTAGCAAAGTTTAATTCAGGTTAAGTCATTGATAGTGCCATTTTTTAGCTAATTATCTCCTAATCCACTACCCTAATGGCCATGCACCTTTAATAGAAGTTGGAGAGCATTAGGAGTACAACAAACTTTGTTTAAGGCCTAAGGTCCAAATCGGCCTGTAGCTAGCCCAAATTTGGCACCCACCGCACCCACACCGTCGCCTGCCATGTGTTCAATGGAATGCCCATGTGTCCATGCGCGAGAGCGCACCCCACCATTTTTGCCATGTGCTCTTGTGCTACTCTCTCTCCCTCTTGTGCATGGGATGGCAGCAAGCACTCCCAGCTCCCTCACTCGCTCTTGCTCACTCGATCCTCCTCCCTCGCCCTCTGTGCCACATGCACACGCCAGAGTGCGCCCGCCATGGCTGACTCCTAAGCTGAGCTCGCTGCCACTGCTGCACACCACCTCTACACCAACCAGCCTCGCCATCCCCTTCCTTGTGTCATGCTACCTCCATCATGCCACTTTGTAGGCCATGTCGTTGCTTATAGCCCCGACCGCTAGAGCCATTTCTGTCGCTGACGTCTACTATCGTGGTCCCACTGTCATGGGTCGTCGCTAGCCATGCTGAGACCTTCTATGGGTGCACTGTGCCACTGCACTACTACAGCGCCCCTTTTGCTGGTCGCATTCGTCATTGTGGTCACCACCACCGAAGCCACCTCCACCATGGGCTCCTGTGCTCATGTCTAGGATGCCATGGCTCGCCTCATAGCCATCCTTGGACACCCACTAGAGCGCGTGGGCCCCTGAGGCTTCTCTGCCACTCCACCGCCACCGATGTGCCTCCTCCAACTGGCATTGGCAAGCTCCCATGCCTCCTCTACTCTAATTCACAGCAGGGGCTATAATAGAACCGTCCAATTTATAAGAGCACAAGTACAATACCAATCACCGAAGCGATCGAACCATCATACTTGAACCCATATAAACCTGGTAGTCCGATGAAATCATGAAGGATCCCAAACAAACCAACATATAAACAAAGATTGTACATGATTCAACACAACTAGTCACATGTTACAATAGGCTCACAAATAGTTCTCATACATCAGAGTTTCAACAGAGTTATTACAACTCAAATTTAAAAGTAGCGGAAGCAACATAGTTTTGAAACAACATCAAGATAGTTCAAAAACATAGCCAGTTGAAGATCATCTCCAACAAAAGCACATAGAGGAGATGATATAGAATGACCATGCCCTTGGTATTACTCTCCATCCACTGTAGGAGTTATGCAATGCTTGCAGTAACCAAGGTACATCCCGTCATCTGCAACAAATAGGAATAAACCCTGAGTACGAGAATGTACTCAGCTAGACTTACCCATCATAAGCCAAAATAATAAGACACCAAGGTGTATGCATGGCTTTAAAAGGTGGAGTTAGCTTGACAACATTTTGCATAAAAGCTTAAGTATTATAACTTGGAGATTTAGTACCTCTAGCATCAATTTGAATACCTATTCAATTAAGCATCTCTAGATTAGCACCTATACTAGAGCAATCACTTGATTAAGCTAACCAGCATTAGTAAGCATATTCGGTATAAGAATAATTTGAGCATCATCATAACCATCAAGTTTTAATTAGTGCTTCTACATTGTCGTTGCTCAGTCAAGTTCTCACTATCTAGGAGAAACGGCAATTCAAATCGAGTCCTACCCAGCTGGGGAATTTATTCCAAACACAAACCGAGACACACCCCATGAAGGTAGCCTTAGTTCTCCTTTGTTACAATTTAGGACTAACTCATAGGTCCAATCAGCGCTACACCCTCAGTGATTCTACTAATCTGCCAGGAAGATCAGGACTCAGTCCTACCCTTGGGCTCACGCCATTGGCTCTCTGCACATCCTTACTACCTCCAGTGTGTGCACTTTAACTTATTGGGACCTGGCCTAAATTGAGCTACTCAGCTTCGTGTTCATATCATCTAATTTGGCTAGCTAAGTGCTAGGCATGCATTCAACATGACATGACAACGTACAGCGAATCGGTCCTTAACCGACATAGATGAGGATAGATAGGCACCCAAGACCTCCATGCCTTGTTGCTTTTCTATCACGATCCCACCCGGTCTTCTTTATTCATTGACACATAGTTATAGTCCACACTAGCACATATAGCCAACCATGATTACTTATCAGCCTATATCATGCAGGTGACAGGGAATCACTCGACTTCTACCGACTAAGCATGGCCAAGCATATATTCGATCCTAAACTTACATAGGATTCAAGATTTGTATATCTGGACAAGGAAGATATATGCAGCAAGTGGTTCCAATCAACTCCTAGTACTTAATGCATCAACATAAAAGGACTCAAGTTGATAGTTCGAAAACATAGGAGGCTTAAAATGCTCCGGGGCTTGCCTTTTACAAAGGTTGAGGGCTGATGATCTATGCACTCTAGCAATTGTTCACCATCAGGCTCGCCTTCTCCTAGGACCTCCTGTTGACGCATTTCCTTATGCTCTTCCTAGGGATCGGCCTCGTACTCCAACATGGTGATTTCTTTCGTCGCACCTATTGCATGCATATGCAAAAAGTGAGAATCATGAATGCATAAGAAGGGTCATGGATGAATTGTCATGATAATGTGCATGGTTAAATAATGGCTATCATATTAGGTCATTAGGATGATAACAAGGTTAAATTCTTATTTACTAAGTAGGTACATATCTCTTCTCTAGAAATTTCAAGAATCCACACTAAGTCCATTTCTGGACCGCAACACAATAGCTACAAGTTTAGATCATAACTGGAGTTATACTCAACCAAATGTTATGATCCAAGACTTTTTGGAAA